>NC_089793.1:11832823-11855323 GCF_040412425.1 Macrobrachium rosenbergii | reverse complement strand
AGAGTCTGTGGGATGTTTGTTGGGGGAGATTGAGAGGTGGGGTTGGGAGAGGGGGGGAAGAGGGAGAGAGGAAAGAGGACTGGGGTCCACTTAAAGGATCGAATGGATCACCCTAGAAATCTTTCCCCTCTCCTGCTGAGATGTATTGTCATTGTGAAGTAGAATACGAGAAGGGTCCAGGAGGGAACTTAGCCACTGAGAGAGAGAGAGAGAGAGAGAGAAAGAGAGAGAGAGAGAGAGAGAGAGAGAGAGAGAGATTTTCACATAGCTTCAACTTTCATTACCTCTGTTTCTTTCCATTACGAATTTTGTTTGGAAGTATATTTTTTTAAGATATTTAAAGTCTTTGGTTGCATCTTTTTTGGCGAAAATTCATTGATGTGTTGCCTTAGTAACGCGCATATTTTTCAGTTCCTTCTTCCTGTACGACTCGACCAGTATTACCGGTGCCATTTTGTTTTTATCGATTACGCAGGTTGAGTATTTATTAGGGATTGCATGCTGCTACTATAACATACGTGTTATGGCAACAAAACTGTATAAGTATTTGCTTTCACGTTACCATTAAAAGGGGCTTCAAGAAAGATGCTGTAGGCATCAAGGTCTTTGGACCTTGGTAGGTGTATGAGGCATGATTTTGTTTTAGAGTTCTGGCGTATCATTGCTTTATTCTTTGGCTTCCCTCACAGGTTGCGTAAGAGGAAAATGTCCTTACGAATTACGAATTCATGTTTTAACTTCCATTCTTTGTCACCTGAAGTTCCAAAGTTTTTTTCTTTTTTTTTCGTCATAATTTGCAAGATCTAATAACACAGTTTCTTGATACTTCGTATGTGGATAGGAGATTTTGTTAACTGGTAGCTCCCGAAGGTGTCCAAACTACAAGAAATAATGTGAAAATTGGGTTAATATTTACTCATACAAAAGAACAAGTAAATTCATTTGACGTGCATTTAGTGTTCTAGAAATGATTTGTTCCTTAAGCAAGTTAGGTATTTAACATTTCTAAAGGAGTGAAGTAACGAGATTTAAAAAAAAAATAACTCACTGTGTTTTGATAATAAGGCAACATTTCATGAATATTACCACATAGCTCGTTTTTTCGAAGATGGGTCCGCTCTTTTCGGCTCATGTTTTGTTATACTGACAGGTCTGACATTTAATGTTAGTGTTCTTCGAAAGGCACAATTTATTGCCAATTTAATTATACAGTTGATGAAAAACTTTCGCGAAAATGATAACAGTTGGGTATTGCGATTCTAAATTACTCTCTCCACCAGGGCGCAGAATAATATAAACTGCAACTAGAGCATGGATCAAATCTTACTAAGTGGAATCACTTCTTTGTTATTTTGATCATAAAACTAAATAGTTATTGCTTCCTATATAAAGGTTTTGACAGTTTTGCATTAGCGGAATGGTATAAGGTCATCTTTATTTGTTAATACCTTCCAGAATAATGGTATGCAGTATACAGTATGTAATTAACGAACTTTATACACTATAAATGTATAGTGTACATATATAAATATCTATATGTATATATACATATATATGTGTGTATATATATAATATATATATATATGTGTGTGTGTGTTTGACATGCCTTCTCCATTGAAGAATAATACTTTAAGGTAAGCTCAGTGCAGGTAGGCAGGGTCTGTATACTAAAATCTTGTGTGCGTTCGTTCATCTGGAACACGTGCAAATAAGCACCCGTGTATTAATAATGGAGGCTAATTAGCATATCTGTTAGCTGATCCGTTCCCTAACTTACCTACCCCTTTGAAATATGCAGGTCATGAATGAGGAAGGTACAAGATCAGGCTAAGAATAGCTTAGGGCCTGTTCTTCATCCTCTGGTATTTTACACTGATTGTGTGATTGATTTGAACTCGACCTCATGTACGAGTATCTTGCAAACTGGTTATTTTATTTATTGTAATTTTGGTATTTTGTCTATGATGCATCGCTATATTGTGACTGGAAATAATAAGTAAAAAGCCACTGTTATGTCTATGAGCAAGACCGTTTTGGGTGAAGAGAACCGTCGTGCAAACTGTCGAAAGCTCCCCGTTTTTTTTAGCCATTTTTTTATTTTGATAATTACAGTCTTACTCATATACATAACGGTGGCTTTTTACAAATTATTTGATACTTGTGTTTTGCACTGATATCTTTAGCTCACCTTCTGGTATTCTGCTGACGGGTGAATTTATTGAATTTTTTGCGCTCACTTGTGAATCACATTAGTGCAGAAAAGAAGATGTAATGGGATGATCTGACGTACCCATTAATGCTAATGTGATACACGTTAATTACGACCATCTCCTTTCACTTCCTTGCTTGCAGTGTCTAAGTTTAATCTCTGTAATTGCCTTTCTTTGCCTCAATCACCTCATCTTCTGATATTCTGTTCAAGCAGACGAAATAAAAAAAAAAATACAAGGAAAATTGTAATCAGGTGAATGCTGAAACTAGAAAAGAACCCATTGAAGGACATCATTCTCTGGAATGGGAGAAGAACATTCCAAGGGCATTCTCCCGAATTGCGGAAGGATGAAAGAACATTCCTGGGGCGTCATTCTCCTGAATTGCTAGACAGAGGGACGAGCATGCCAAGGGCGTCATTCTCCCTGAGCCGAGAGGCGATTACGGATCTGAGGGGATGAGGCGATTACGACGTGTGCCTGGAGGCGGATCTGGTGTTATTACCTCCCGCTGTCTGTCTGGTATCTCTCACTTTTGCTTGAAGGTGTAATGACAAGACCTCTCCGTGGTGGATTTCCTCCTCGTGCCACACATGCCTCGCGTTTACGTGGTGGATGAGGAGGAGGAGGAGGTGGTAGAAGAGGAGAAGGAGGTAAAAGAGGAGGAGGAAGAGGAGGTGGTGGTAGAAGAGGAGGAGGAAGAATGGGAGGAGGAGGAGGTAGTAGAAGAGGAGGAGGAGGAGGAGGAGGAGGTGGTGGTAGAAGAGGAGGAGGAGGAAGAATGGAAGGAGGAGGTGGTGGTGGTAGAAGAGGAGGAGGAGGTAAAAGAGGAGAAGGAGGCGGAGAAGGAAGAAGGGGAGGAGGAGGAGGTAGAGGAGGAAGAAGGGGGGAGGAGGAAGAAGCAGGGGAGGAGGAGGTGGAAGAAGTAGGGGAGGAGGAGGTAGAAGAGGAGGAGGAAGAAGGGATGCAGGAAGAATGGGAGGAATAGGAGGAGGAGGAGAGGACAGGGTGGGAGTGAGAGTGAAGAAGTACCTACCAGCTGCACCTATTACACCGTCGCCTTCCTGCAAGCCATGGGCATGTCACTTGTGACAATGGCCTGGAGAAGCTGGCGATAGCATGCACGCTTTTATTTTTTGAAATTGCTGTTGAATTTTTGTTTCTTTTCAACTTTTTAACACTTCCTCTTGTATACTGGTCATATACATTGCCACTAAATATTTGAAAGTTTAAAGATGCTTCTAGATGAAATTTTGCATTACGTAAATTTTGTGTTAGATTTTTTTTTTATATATTTTATCGAGGTTTGCTGTTCTATATTTTTTTTATTTAGTAATTTTCTGCCATATTATTAGCAACTGGAATGTTTAAAGATGCGGATCATGCGAAATGTGTACTTTTTTCGTTTCCATTTAAGCCAATAGTTACTATATTAGAACTTTTAGTTATTTTTATGTTATTTTATCTCAAAATACACGAAGAATAGTGGTAAATACAGTACTAATACTTGCCTGTTTGCATTTAATAATAACACTTAACGTATATTAATGCGCATTTTAAAAAGCATGTATTTTAAGCCCGAGGGAAATTATGTACATTTGATAATGAATTTAATGCATTTGGGTTTTTCATCGTTTTTGGTGACACTTTTAATATATTTTGTTTTGTGCTCGTATTTTTTCTTCCACCGGAAGGTTTGTATGACATTAAATTGTATTTGTGAATTGTGTTTTTCATGTTCTTAAGATTCATTTTCATTTATTTGCTGAGTCTTCCCTTCACATGTGCTGCCCTTTCTGTTGTAAAATGTTTCTCTCTCTCTCTCTCTCTCTCTCTCTCTCTCTCTCTCTCTCTCTCTCTCCAAGCCTAATTTCAGAAATGTTCACAATAAAATTCAAAACTCACGTTCAGTAACATGTAGTAATATTCATCACTATGATCAGTGGCAGTAAGGAAATAGATATTATTGCTTACTGCCTGGATTCTAAATACTTAGAAAGTTGGATCAGGTGTTGACCTAGAAAGAATAGTGTCATTACCTCTGTCTTCGTGTGTGCATTTCGAAAACGTGATTGTTAGTTCTAGATAGACGTTGAATGTCCCTCTTATTTTATTTTATGTAAGTTCTTATAATTCAGTTTTTTCTTATGGTCGTCAATTTTCATCAATTGTACATATTTATTTTTGCTGAATTAACTTTTTTTTTTTTTACCAGGAAATGAAATAGGGACAATCTGGGGAGATAAACTGCGATTAGTGTTTCAAGTCCTTGAAATTTTTATTTTAAAAGCGTGTGATATCCATACATTAAATTTTTTACTATTTAAAAAGTATGTGGTATCTATAGATTTTTTTTTTTGAGAAAGAGAGAGAGAGAGAGAGAGAGAGAGAGAGAGAGAGAGAGAGAGAGAGAGAGTGTGTCTGTAGGAGTTCGGGAATCTGGCATTCTGAGATGAGGGAATATCCATCTCGGTAATGTTGCTTTCATGCCTCCAGAATTATTGTGTCTCGTATGCCTGGGCCTGAGAGAGAGAGAGAGAGAGAGAGAGAGAGAGAGAGCAAACCAAGTTTGTGACCCTCATTAAATAACTCTGTGGAAAACCGACACCTTTCATGGTCTTTATGGAGATCCCTTCCCTCGGTTCCCTCCTCTTTCTTTTCCTACGTAGTTTGGAGGGGAGGGGATGGGGTAGGGGTGGGGAGGGGAAGTCGCAAAGAAAGAGAAGGATGTGCCACCCGAAATCCCTTATTTCATCTTGGCCTGCTGTAGCCTTTCCCTTGTCGCATCCTTCATCCCCCACTCGGAGAAAAGACATAACAGATGCCGAGACTCTGGATGTTGTGGGGACATTCTCTCTCTCTCTCTCTCTCTCTCTCTCTCTCACACACACACACACACACACACACACACACAAGCTCGCTTGCTTATTCATAATATGTCCAGTTTCAGTTGTAGACCATATTCAAATACAGAAAACAGGTATAAGAGTTATTAATTTTTTGTGTGTGATTCTCATCTTTGGGGGTAAAATGCCCTGTTCAGGCTTTCCCTCGTCTGCTAGTTTAACAGAAAAAACGGATTAGAGTTCATAGAAAGGTAATGAATATGTGAGAGAGAGAGAGAGAGAGAGAGAGAGAGAGAGAGAGAGAGAGAGAGAGAGGCAGGCGCGCATAAGTTGGGGCTATGAACATCTGGCGCGACCCGAGTCTGAGGAGGATCGCTACCGTTTCGTGAAGTGGCCTTAGGGTCGAGTTCCGCTTTCTTCTTCGTGCTTAGATCGACCTTACCGACGGTGGCACGCGCATTGTTCTCGTCATCGTCGTCACAAGAATGAAAGGGAGGGCTTACAAGGGAGCAAGTTGGACTTAGGGTGTCCGTTTCCTACGACGATTTGCCTACTAGAAGGATACAAGCTCTGCTTTCGAAGTTTCAAAGTGGATACTGTAGTAACGAAGTTGGGGCAAACAAACAAACATCAAGGAATAAGAAGAAGAGTCGCAATCAACAGTGTCCTGGGAAATCACCGTGTCGGAGGCAGCTGCTATGCACGGGTGATGGATAAGGTCGACCTGCCGCTGGTCTTAGACGTAATTATGGGCTCTAATGCTGGCACGCGATCGCCTCAGGCCTTCTGAATTTTTATGAACTGCGAGTTACAGTTTGGATTAGCTTTGCTTTTCAAGGTTAACAGTTGCACTGTCTTTTTAATACTGCTTAATCTTAAGACTATTTCCTCTATTGCTCTCTCGGAAGGTTGGTTGTCGGGGTGTCCTGCTTATCTGGGGAGGGCTGATATGATGTCACTGATGATGGCAGAGGTGGAAGGAGACTGGGAGTTTGGGAGGGGCTGGCTGGGGGAGGGGGAGGTTGTGGAGGCCGGCATGTGCCGATGTCATAAGGTCGAGATGTCACTAACGGAATGTTGGAAAATGGACTTTGCCGCGACACGCGCCCAGGCCATGGGATGTAACAGAGGGGGGGGAGGTTTTGGTGGCCGCTGTTGGGTGGTATGTTACGGGGGGGAGGCGGGTTAGAGGGGCATTAGATTATCAAGGCAACCAGCAACACCTGGCTGGTTGTGAGGGAAGAGGGGAGGGAAGGAGGAGGAGGGTGGGGTTGGAGAGGCTTGGATGAAGGAAAAAGGGAGAGAAGTGAGGAAAAGACATCAGTAGTAGTGATGATGAGGAAAGGCTAGAGAGAGAGAGAGAGAGAGAGAGAGAGAGAGAGGATCCTAACAAAAACTGGTTTTCGAATGAGTGCTTGAATTTTTAAAGACGGTAAGTTGAAAGATTATAATAGATACTTGCCTGGTTTCCTGCGGGAGTCGATGCATCTGGTGGTTGAACTTGAAACAGGAAGGAAATTTCCTTACATTTCTTTTATTTCTCTTTTTTTTTTTATCCATTCAGTCCATCCTGTGATCGAGGGCGAGGTCAGGTCTAAGCTTGCAAGCAAAAATTAGCTGTTTGATGGTAGAGAAAGGAGAACGAGGGAAAATCTAGCTTTATGATGTAGTGATGAATATATGAGGTAGGGAATCGCCCACCTCTACTGATATGGGAAAGTAGGAGGTGGAAACAAAGCGTGAAGTGAGAGGGACACCAGTGAGAATGTGAGGAGGCAGTGAGAATGTGAGGAGGAATGAGGAGAGACACTTGAGAGAGAGGACGGGGATCAAGTGTGCATCAGAGAGGGGATAGGGGTGGAAGAGGAATCGCAAGTGGAGGGAATGAAAGGTGGATGAGAGAAGAGAAAGGAAAAGGGAGGAAAGTGAGAGACGGGATCATCGGTGAGGAAAGCAGTGGTGGTAAGGGAAGGCTGTGGACCTCTCTACGAAGTTATCAGTAGGTCGGGGAACAAGAAATTCGATAAGGAGAATTCTAGATAAACAAAGATAGAGTAAATGGGTGAGGAAAGAGAAAGAGATAGCGTAGTTAACTTGTTATTGAAGAGCTTTCAAGATATGAAGTACGGAAGATAGAGGTTATTGAAAGTTGGATTATGTAGTCTTTTTTTTTCTTTGTGAAAAACTAGAATAAAAAAAAGTCGATGCTTCCAAGTGTCGAAGATCACTTCATCCAACTAACGAACATTGATGAAAAGTCGAAGCGGCATCACAAGCAGATGGAAAATGGCTCCATCCCCTTCACTTAATCGACAATTGTCATTATTGTTTCCTCCAGGAAGACCGTAACTTTTGTTGCTGAGTAACTGAACCCCGTCCTTTCCCCCAGAGGATTGCGATGCTAATCCATAGTAATCCCCTTGCAATGGAGATATAACGGTTCCCTAAATCCTCCTCGAGCGACATGGGAGTCGGAGCGCTTGGAATTAATTGGGAAATAAGGGAAGTGAACCTTTTATTTATTTATTTTTTTTCATTCGGTAACTTGTTGCTGATTGTCATATCAGATGATGTCTTATTGGCGTTATTTATAATAATTAGTTATTGTTTACATAATTATCATCGTTATGGCTATTTATTGATATTTTTATCCATCTGTTTATTGATTATCTTTTGTAATAATTGATCTGTTCTCTGTATTTCCTGCTATCTTCTGTAACTTCTTTCTTTGGAAGCTTGAATTTCTAGTCTATGACCCCAGTAGGCTTGTTCCATATGAATAGGGGTCAAACTCCTGGATAATGATAAATGATAATAATGTCATTGTCATCTAGGTATTATTGGTGATGTTGATCAAAATACAAGTTTCGTGAAAGCAAATTATTCTTACTGTCTTATATATAGTTTGCAATTGCAAGTGTACCTTTTTACTATAAAGGCGAAATTAAAGCTCTAGAAATTCTGCTATTCTATTCGTAAAAAAAAGTAATGATCTTATTTTTAGGTTAAGTACATTAATTTACTCATTTTCGTTTCTGAATGTGTGTGTTGAGTATTGAATAATATATATCTCGTATCAAAGAAGAAAAATAAATGTTTTTTCTTACGAACTGAGACAGAGAGAGGGAAAGTTGAAATTGCCTCATGAATTTCTGGGCACAACGAAAAACTCCAAGTGCCAGATGTGGTTACTTTTCTTTTCCCCCCCTTTGCAAACCCCTTTTGGGGGGGAGTGGGTGCTGTCAGTGCACTTCACGCGGTGCACTGTAGGCATTACATAAGGTTCTTTGCAGCGCGCCTTCGGCCCCTAGCTGCAACCCCTTTCGTTCCTTTTACTGTACCTCCTTTCATATTCTCTTTCTTCCATCTTGCTTTCCACCCTGTCCTAACAGGTGATTCATAGTGCAACTGCAACGTTTTCGTCTTGTTACACCTTTCAAACATTTTACTGTCAATTTCCGTTTCAGCGCCTAATGACTTGATAGGTCCCAGTGCTTGTCCTTTGGCCTAAATTCTATATTCAATTCAATTCAATTTTTCCCTTTGCTAAGGCTAGTGGGACTGGCAACTCATTGTCCTTTTCTAGCTTAGTTATACTCGTCCTTCCCCCCGCCCCCCTGTCTCCGAAAAGAAAGTGAAATGTAATTAGAAGGGTGGCGCTTAATCACAAATGAAAGCGGTAGGCTTGCAATCAAGGTTATGAGCGTTTTGGCAGAGTGCTGGTCTCTCGCGTCTGATAGTTTATTTCACTCCCCTATCATCACCCAAGCTTTGACCCGCAGCAGGCGACTAACAACCAGCTTCCCTTTTTTATCTCCTTAACTCTGAATCCAACAGTCAGCTAACTACCAGAAACATAATTCACATCACTGCACAACAGAGACACACTTTTTCAAGAAGTGGAAATTGAAGCGACAGAAAATGTAATAAGTATTTGATAAATTGTGTGTGTATATATGAGGAGAGAGAGAGAGAAAGAGAGAGAGCGTGCATTTTGAGATGGGCTTTTAACTTTCTAGGTAGCTGATAATTCTGTCTCTTTCCTGGTGCAAGAGAAGGAGGGAGAGTGTGGAGGGAGCGACGGGGACGGAGGTGGAAGATCCTGAGATCGCATAAAGCGAGTTTATGATGGAAATTAATCCGACGCCGTGAGGATTATTGTCTTTGGCGATGATCATCTTCGGTTCGGGTGCCATTGGCGGTGATGACGCCTGTTGAAAGAGGAATATGCGCCTCTCTCTCTCTCTCTCTCTCTCTCTCTCTCTCTCTCTCTCTCTCTCTTCTCGTTTCCCAGAAATATGTGTTTTAGTTGACTGCGGAAGCGAATTATGCACGTGGTTGACAGTTGATCGTTGTGGCTTGCAATCGTGGTGGATAGGGAGAGAAAAAGATAGGATAAATAACAAGGTCTCAGCAAGGTATTCTCGTGTGTGCTTGGATGAAACCGCTTATCACACATTCATCAGATCCTCTCTCTCTCTCTCTCTCTCTCTCTCCATTTATTTGACACTTATCAGACTCTCTCTTTCTCTTTCTCTTTCTCTTTCTCTCTCCGTTTGTTTGACACTATCAGACCGTCCTCTCTCTCTCTCTCTCTCTCCATTTATTTGACACTTATCAGACTCTCTCTTTCTCTTTCTTTCTCCGTTTGTTTGACACTATCAGACTGTCCCCCTCTCTCTCTCTCTCTCTCTCTCTCTCTCTCTCTCCATTTATTTGACACTCATCAGACCCTCTCTTTCTTTTCCATTTATTTGACGCTACCAGACCTTAGACCTTCCTCTCTCTCTCTCTCTCATTTATTGACACTCATCAGACTCTCTCTTTCTCTTTCTCTCCATTAATTTTACACTATCAGACTGTCCTCTCTCTCTCTCTCTCCATTTATTTTACACTTATCAGATTCTCTCTTTCTCTTTCTCTCTCCGTTTATTTGACGCTATCAGACCTTCCTCTCTCTCTCTCTTTCTCTCTCTCTCTCTCTCCATTTATTTGACACTCATCAGACCCTCTCTTTCTCTTTCTCTCTCCATTTATTTGACGCTACCAGACCTCTCTCTCTCTCTCTCTCTCTCTCTCTCTCTCTCTCTCTCTCTCATTTATTGGACACTCATCAGACTCTCTCTTTCTCTTTCTCGCCATTAATTTTACACTATCAGACTGTCCTCTCTCTCTCTCTCTCTCTCTCTCTCTCTGTCATGCAAATGAGTTAACGTTCTTTCAGTGCTTTGATAGCTGATTCTTTTGCTTTTGATGACATTCATTTGGGTCATGAATTTGCCTCGTACTTGGAAACTGATGGCTCAAGTTTTGGTCGTCATGGCGATTTTTTTCCTTCAACTTTTTCCAGATCATTATTGAAAGGCAAACTTTGGTCGTTTCGTCCCTTTTGGCCTCTCCTTATTGATGCTTTCGGTTAGATGAGATAGAGCGCGGTTTCCAATTTGCGTAACGCCCGAATTTATTATGCTTTTATGCGTGTTTATATATGTATATGTGTGTGTGTTTTATACACACACATACACATGTTAGGAGAATAGATAGAGGGATATAGTCATGACACAATTTTACTTGTATTCCAGAATACAAAATACACATTTTAGTGCGACAAATGATTTTAACACCAGTTGTACATTCTATAAAAATATTCAGAATATTTCTGCTACAGGTTAGAATCTTGAAATACGGTATTTGAAACAAAACATGGAAAAAAATACGTATGTATAAAGCTACAATTTTCAATTTTTGGGTAAGTAGGGGCACCCAGCGTCTGCTCCTTTTAATTGTCATAACTAACATTCTGTGCTTTAAGTAATGTCTGGCTTAATTTGCTAAGTCCTCTCAAATGTCACATTTATTTGCCTTACACCAGATGGTGACAGTATTTGCAGTTATAGGGAAAGATGGTTAATAATCATAATATTGTCTCAAATTTTCAGGTGTAGAAATCTGATGATTTTACTAAAAAAAAAAAAAAAAAAAAAAAAAAATTTTACCATTTGAGGTCAAAATACATATTCAAGGTGTACATACGTTGCCTTAACTACACACAAATTTGTTAAGTTTACCTAAAAGGAAAACTTGTTAACGAAAACTTTTAGAGAGTTGGGAATAACAAAATTCACCCTGGAATACATTATAACTTTGTAAAGGGAAAACTTATAACCAAGGTTCGTGAGCAGTTGAGGACATTATCTTTTTTTTTATTACGTGTAAAAGGTTTTTGTAAAATGAGAACATGAAGCCGAGGCAATTGATGACGTCATCAAACTTGAAGCATGATCCTCACGTCGTTCTTAGTCATATCTGATGCCTTTTGTCATGCCAAGTTGTCGAGATGAAGGAAAAGATAAGAAGAATCAGGTGCTTTCTGAGGAAGACGAGATGAATCACATCTGAGACGTATGTCGTTGTGAACGTGTATACGTGTGTATATCTACTCGTAGGCACGCTCACTTGTATAAATACATCTCACGTGTGTTGTCATTGGATTGATTTTTCATGACTGAAAATATTCTCATCTTATTCCTCACAGGAATTTCGACCCCAAAACCTGTAGACAAAGAAACCGCTAAAATTGCATGGAATAAACAAATATTTTAATAAGATTGATTAATTTTTTTATTAGTTCTAATTAATTTTTATCCATGTTAGTTGGTGGTGACTGCCAAGTGAACTATCGAAGTATTTGCGTTAAGTCCAAGAACTCCATTCGAGTCGAAATCACTCGGATGATTGATAGGTTATCTTGGAGTGTGCCAGGCGGTGTTCCCTTATCTCGTCTCGCTGACTCCCGCTCTTAAAGATAATAAAGTGGCGTTTGTTTGTTTATTACGGACTGGGTGACAACAGTTGTCATTTGAGGACAAGGCGAAGAGAGGGAGGGAGACGGGTGTTTGGGCAGGGAGAGCAAGTTGTATTGATTTTAGATAAGAGGTTCTCTCGCTATAATGCGTTTGTCATACGGAGTCTTTGTGACAGAAGTTATTGTCGTAGTTTTTAGGAAGGGATGTTAAAATGACCTTATACATTATGCTTTTGAATGGTAGTGATGTTATCGGTGATAATAATAATAATAATAATAATAATAATAATAATAATAATAATAATAATAATAGTTTGGGGAAAAATTGCGCGCAGACTTAACGAAACATGTAATCGATAATAATAATAATAATAATAATAATAATAATAATAATAATAGTTTGGGGAAAAATTGCGCGCAAACTTAACGAAACCTAAGTAAAACCTACTCGTTGTGGAAAACGTACAGTGTGTGGTAGGCCTTAGGCTTCAACAGCAGCCATTCGACTGTTTTGCCAAGATTAAAGAGAGGTTTCTGATGGTATGCGATATACACCCCTGGTGAGATTTTACCCCTGAGGGTTTATGTCCGTTTTGTTTGAGACCCCGTGGCTTGGGTATGGATTATCTCAGAATTTCATCACAGTGTTGGTCTTACCACACTTGATCCAGCTGGCTGATAGAGGGAGATGCCACCGCCGCCCTCTTCTAATAACACAACTTAAAGCCGTCCCTGTTCAACTCCCTTAACAGAAGCTTTCGGGAGGTTCCTTGTTTCCTTTGAATTCTCAGTTCAGGTGAGAGACACCCATTCCGTAGTTTAATCAGATTTATTTAGATTATTGCCTTTAATTTACTGCTTATACAGGTACTTTATTCAAGAAGAGTACAGTACTGCATAGTTAGGAAGACACAGATATTCATTATTGTTATATATTAAATGTTTTCATTAAAACTGAGATTCGTAATATAATTATATATATAAATACAATTATTTATATATAATTATAATACTTAGCTTTTTAATGAAATGTAAAATATCCTTGTCTGTGAGGATGAAAAGGCCTCTTGGCCACTGAAGGCCATTTGCAACGTGTATATATATATATATATATATATATATATATATATATATATATATATATATATATATATATATATATATATACACATATACACGTATATATAAATATATTTATATGCATAAGTATAACGTATATTATACATGTACATGCATATACATATATCTGTTTATATCTGTCTATCTATATATACTGTATATATATATATATATATATATATATATATATATATATATATATATATATATATATATATATATATATATATATATATATATATATATATATATATATATATATATATATATATATATATATATATATATATACAAAACAGAAGCTCAGTGCATAATGACGTGGCGTCACTGAAGCGACAGATCCCAGAGGGAGAAGCTTCATGGGGTTCATTTCCTGAGAGATCTGTTGTGCCACTGTTGACCTAAACTGTTTGTCAACTGACTTGTGTTAGAGCCAGGGATTGAATAAAGACTTTGAGGCCAGCAGCCTGCCCCTACAATGAATTGCTATTGCTGTGCTCTGAGACGCCCTCTAAGCAGAAAAGATGGAAATACACACGTGTGTATATGTGTATATATATATATATATATATATATATATATATATATATATATATATATATATATATATATATATATATATATATATACATCTATATATATATATATATATATATATATATATATATATATATATATATATTATATCGATATATTCCACAATGAAAACGAAGGAGAAACCAGAAAGGAAAAAAGGAAATACAGGGACAAATCAAGAATTGTATTTCCATTTTCCCTCTCTAGTTTCTCCGTTTTCATTGTGGATTACATTGAGATGTTTTATCTTCGTGATTGAGAATAATACAACTGATTATATATTATTCATTCCTTCTGCCTAATTTCGACAGCAGTTTATGAGACACAGACGTATATAAATCATTTGTGTATACTTATTACATATATATACATATATGTATATATAAATATATATATGTATATATACTGTACATACTGTATATATATGTAATATATATACACAAATGATTTTTATACTGTGTGTCTCATAAATTGCTGTCGAAATTAGGCAGAAGGAATGAATAAGAGAGAACTTGGAATGGTAAGCAGTGAGGAGTGCATTCGGAATTATGAGGCCGTAGTGGCACGATAATCCCACAATGCCTCACGGTTGGATGAGCATTGCAAACATAACCGGCCTACTTTACTGTGCATTATTCTCCCTCCCTCCCCAACACCCACCCTCTCTCTCTCTCTCTCTCTCTCTCTCTCTCTCTCTCTGTAAGATGCGGAGTGGTAATGGGCTGTTGTTTGGGTATAATGAGGTAGTAAATTGCGCAAAACGACGAAACTTTTAGTGGGAAGATTTCGAAACAAAAATACATTTGTTTTACTTGCCTAAATGTAACAACATATATTACTGACATATATATTACAGACATTCACACACATACATACATACATATAGATGTATATGTACACACACACATATACTGTATACATAAAGTATATATATAGTATATATAATATACATACATATATATATATATATGTGTATATATATATATATATATATATATATATATATGACAGGAGGAACAATAAGGAGAGTAATATATATATATATATATATATATATATATATATATATATATATATATATATATATATATATGTATATATATTTATTGTATATATATAATATATATATATGTGATGTATGTATGTGTATATGTATGTATGTATGTATTGATGTATGATATATAATATATGTATGTGCATACATACGAGGCACTCACACTCGAAAAGATGAAGAAAAATATTTTGACTTTCACCTATCGTTGTGGAGGTAGGGAAAAAAAGGCCGGTGGAGGGAAGGGGTGGGAAATGGGGGCGCCCATTGCGCCAAGTGGAAATCGCCCAAACTGAGCCATTGCATCCGAAGACTCCGGTCATCTGTGCCGAAGTTTATGACGGACCGAGGAGAATAGAAAAAGGATTTTCTTCTCGCTGGAGGATTAGAACGAGACGTGTGTCCATTTTCTTTTTCCGTGTCTTCCCAGAGATCAATCGGATAATAGTCATCTGCGTTCGTGGGCAACAGAGAAGGCGGCGGATGCGCGGACCGACTTTCTTTGCTTTTATGCGCTCTTTGCCAGAAAGTGATTCTTGGATTGCACGAATATTATGTATATTTATCGATATATATATATATATATATATATATATATATATATATATATATATATATATATATATATATATATTTATAATTGTATTATATAAATATATAAATATATACGTATATAAATATTTATATAGATTTATATATATACATATATATGTATGTATATATATATATATATATATATATATATATATATATTAACTTTTATCACATACACAATTGTTCTGTACATTAGTAGAATTACTAACAGGAACTCATTCAAACTGGATTGTAATGGATATTTGATAATGAGGACTGTTTGTCCTAGAAGCTTGTAACTTTTTTTGAGTAAATTCTCCACTAGATACCATCCTAAATATATATATATATATATATATATATATATATATATATATATATATATATAATATATATATATATATATATATATATATATATATATATATATATAACAAAACGCCTTTTCCTCTGGGAGGAGTTTGCCTAGCTGGCATAAGCCCTCCTCAGCCTGTCTTTAGGATGAGGTTGCTGGTCCTACAGTATGCCCTTTACCATCTTGATTTGGACGCACAGCTGTCGACTATCTGGTACGTAGTTGACTCTTAAGTGGCCAGAGAGGCAAGATAGTAAGGGAACGTGCTTGAAGCCAGGGTCCAGAGATTACAGTATGATCTGCTTTCTCCGAATTCTATAAACATTTTCAGAAGGAGGAATTAGATCAATATTTTGATGAGGGTCATCGTATATCCTAGTAGCAAATGAATTGAAGTCTTTATTGACCTGTTGCATGCGTATTTAACTAATGCCCATTCGCTAGAATTCTTTTCATTCCTAATTCATCATGTATTAGTTATTTGACAGTATTCGATCAAAGTAAATATAATCGTGCAGTCTACGTTTCTTATTGTTCAAGTGTGCAAAAAATAAGTGATTGAAATTTGTTAATGCAGAAAAGATTGTTTGGAAAGACAGATAGCAATCCTAGGAAAAGGCCAAATGTGCAGGCGCATGCGCAGTGTTCGAAACACAGGATGAGGTCAGAGGGATATTAGGAGGAGTAATGGGTACTTCACAATGGAAGGAACACGAAAAGAAGGTTGAGGTTAAAAGAGGCGAGAGAGAATGAGTGCAGGTAAGACGCAATAAACCGGAGGAAGAGAGAGAGAGAGAGAGAAAGAGAGAGAGAGAGGGGGGGAGAGAGAAAGAGAATTCAGGCATTCTTGAGAATACCTCAAGAGTTCATGACGAAAGTAATGAGAGTTCTTTCTTTCTCCTTTCTCTCGCCCTGTCGTCTTCCTCCTCCACCTCCTCTTCTCTCTCTCTCTCTCTCTCTCTCTCGTCGTCCTTGCTCGTTGTGACAGAGTTGCAAGTTTGGCAGGAATTTAATTAAAATACGGCCCCCGAGGAAATTGTCTGCCATCTAACGTGGCAGAGGCAATCACGAATGAAGAAGAGCGTCACTGCCATTATCCTTCTGTTAACTAAGGTGCGTTGGGCTTGAACGGCGGGAGCAAGAACGGGAACTAAAGTCAAGAAGAAAAGAAAAGGAGGTGGAAGAAGAGAGAGAGAGAGACAGCAGTAGCAGTCGGGACAGAGAGGGAATAAGATGTAACAAACAAGAAGGATGGTTTATTATCAGGATCGGGAAATGCATTCGCCTTCTTACCTCTCTCTCTCTCTCTCTCTCTCTCTCTCTCTCTCTCTCTCTCAAGAGGATTTATTATGAGGATCGTTAAACGCATTTGCCTTCTTAACTCTCTCTCTCTCTCTCTCTCTCTCTCTCTCTCTCTCTCTCTCTCTCTCTAGTTCCTCATTGGGAGGGGGTACCGTTCTCAGCTAGCACTCTGCTGGCCCCCGCGTTCGAATCTCCGACCGGCCAATGAAGAATTAGAGGAATTTATTTCTGGATGACAGCAATTAATTCCTCGTTATAATGTAGTTCTGATTCCGCAATAAGCTTGTAGGTCCCGCTGCCAGGTAACCAATTGGTTCTTAGCCACGTAAAATAAATCTAATCCTTCGGGCCAGCCTAGAGAGCTGTTAATCAGCTCAGTGGTCTGGTTAAACTAAGATATACTTAACTTTTTTTCTCTCTCTCACTCAAGATAATTTATTATAATGATCGTGAAATGCATTTGCTCTCTCTCTCTCTCTCTCTCTCTCTCTCTCTCTCTCTCTCTCTCTCTCTCTCTCTCTCTCTCGTACAACTATACCTAACAACTGGACGATCCGTCTTCGAATCCCGAACCGGACGAGGAGGGACAGATGGGCATGTTCCTTAAAAATCCAATGAGCCTCTATTGGCCAAAGGAGGGCATGGGGTATTTATGTGTTAGGCGACTGTTGTGGGTCGCATCTACGGTGGAGGAGGTGAAGAAGAGAAAGAACAAGGCTTGAGGGTTTATTGTTAGTTAAATTGTATACATCGATGGGGTAATCTTCGTCTCATTCGGGTGGAACACTCATAGAGGTATTCTCAGCATTTGTTATGTGACATACATTGAGTGGCATAATTAAGGTGGAAGGACCGGCCTTCTCTTTAAAAGATTTGAAAGAACTCCCTTTCTGAGGTTTATGTAGAAATTAATGGAAGGGAGGTTTATATATTTTATATATATATATATATATATATATATATATATACATATATATATATATATATATATATATATATATATATATAAAATCCCTTCCATTAATTTCTACATAAAACCTGATAGAGGGATAACCATAAGCAAATCTTTTAAAGAGAAGGCCGGTCCTTCCTAAAACTTAATTATGCCACTCAATGTATGCGCTTTGTGGCAAATGAAGTTGGGAATACCTTATATAGATGGAATGTTATATGAGGAAGTCAAGATTTTGTCTTCTACCCTAAACGAATAATATTAAGCAAGTAATTCTATACGAAAAATATTTTCCATAGCTACCATGTTTTCCGTGACGCCCAATTCATAAAATTAGATCGTTCATAATCTAATTCATAGTTTAGGTTTACAGAGAAATATATAGAAATTTCTTTGGAATATTAAGACTCTCTCTCTCTCTCTCTCTCTCTCTCTCTCTCTCTCTCTCTCTCTCTCTCTCTCTCTCTCTCTCTCTCACATGCACAACGCAATGTTGCGCTAGAAGATTTACGACCAATGCATCATTATCAACGTCAGTGTTACTGAACTTAAGGGAAGAACAAAATTTTAAATCTTCTTATCTTCGTTAAGTAGTCGACGCGTAGTACAGGGAATTGTTCGGCAACACTTTGGAGTGTGCTCTGTTCCTTGGAAAATTGGAAAGGAAATTTTAGTTTTCTAGGATGGTTGATCAGAGCATTCATATATATATATATATATATATATATATATATATATATATATATATATATATATATATATATATATATATTATATATATATATATATATATATATATATATATATATATATATATATATATATATATATATATATATATATACATATATTTAAAATGTAAATATATGTATGTTTGTGTATGAGAGAGAGAGAGAGAGAGAGAGAGAGAGAGAGAGAGAGAGAGAGAGAGAGAGAGAGAGAGAGAGAGAGAGGCAAAGGCAACAACTAGCTGCCTGTTTAGCCTATCCAAAAATTAAATATGTATTATGAAGAAAATATTTTGTACAATCCAAGGATCCCCGCGAGAACTTTTGTTTGTCTTTTGTATGACGTGCCCTTGTACCAAATTTTTGCCATCGATTCTCCTTTTTATTTTTTTTTTTTTTTTTACCTTATAGTTTGTACAATAGCTTGCCACTTTCAGAAATATTTCAACACAGCCGTGTACCTGTATCTTCTTTGTGTACCTGTATCTTCTTTGTGTACCTGTATCTTCTTCTTGTTTGTTTTGCCAAGAATACTTCTGAACTCCCTGTTTCCATGTGTATTTTTTGTCGATATTTCTCTATTTATTTATTGACTGAGTTCTGATTATTATTTCTGTATTTAACTATACTTCTCTTTTTTGTTATATTTTAGATGGACTCAAGCAAGTAACCTTTTTACTTGTCCCAAACTTAAGACTAGGTTAAAATGATTAAAAGAAAAAGAGCCACCCGGATGGTTTGACAATTTCATTGAGTTATATTAGACATTTGCATAATACGTTTATAGTGGGAGAGGTTAAAACTTCGTTAGGAAACCTTTTCCCTGCATAACTAAGCTAAGTACTTAGAGACTTTTACGATTATCGAAAATTCGTCCAGAATAACGAAGTTGGAGGACGCCGAGTTCTTTTCGGTTATCAAAACGAATAATTGAAGAATGCTCGGCATTAATTGCTTCAATTTTCGTTTCTCTCGGCGATTTTTTTTTGGCCAGCAAAGATGACAGCGAAATAGGCTGAACCGGACAGCCGGAGACCAGTGACATGTTCCTGTGACGAAGGGTAAAGAAGGTCCCTTGATTATAGGCAGTTAAGAGAGCCACGGAATTGAATATTTAAAGGCAGTTAACTCACTTTCATGGAAGGTATGATGGAATTTTGCAATTAAAAGATGCTGGATCTTGTAGAATGAAAGGTGCGTTGGGCATATGAAAAACTTTTTTTTTTTAATATAAAATATAAGAGGATCCTTCAGTTAGTTCTTGCGAACTGGCTGTAATTAAAAGGAGGTTTTTTCCAGTGTTATAGAGAGAGGGACCTCCGCAGGATGAAATTATTATTATATCAATAGATGAAACATACTCAAATGGAACAAACGCATCAAAGGGGCCATTGACTTGAAATTCAAGCTTCCTAAGAGTGTTGGTGTCAGCCTCCCACCGCAACCCCACACTGCAGCAGTAACTGATCATGATACAGAGCCAGTGATTTTTCATCGCCATGGGGGAGACGCGAACCCGCAACATTTGAGTGGCATGCCACGACACTAACCACAACACTAGCGGACCAGCTAAAGTGGGATATACAAGTAAGATTTTAGTAGAATCGCGTCTAAGAAGATAGTGTTCTGAAGAAAGGTACGTAGGGTGCACATCGACCAAACAAACACAAGTTTGACGGAACGCAGACCAAACAGACAGCGTTCTACGTAGAGGGACACTTCTTACCGAAGGTATATATACAAGTCGGGTATGCCGGTGGGAGGGCGCACGACCGTTGGGCTCCTTTTGAAGACCATTGAATGCATTTTCCCATCATCTTCATACAGACGCGCAGACCTGTTTCTGAAAGGAGCCCTTCCAATTGCTCCATTTCACGTCTGGTAGAGTCGCCGATTCCCTTTCACTCCGTAACAGTAGACGGAGAGAGAGAGAGAGAGAGAGAGAGAGAGACTTGGAAGGTAGTTTAAAAAAAGTCGTTCGATGCTCTTTTAAAAGTTCTTTGCTCACCCACTTTTTTTTTTTTTTTTTTTTGCTTATCAGCGATTGTCATATGTATCATGTATGTATACAGTGCATGTAAAAATGTGCGTATGTGTACATAATTGTAGGCTACCTTACATGGTATCTCTCTGACTACGCACATTTTTATATGTACATACACACACATACATACTGTATATATACATACATATAGTGTACCACATAAACAATTAAAAGGGCTAGAAATTAGGTCTGATGTAAAATTGATTAAATGATTAGCATACTGAAAAGGATGGACTGTAGTGTTTTCAGATGGTCTTCTTACGTAGAAAAAATAAAGAATGGAGATGGACAGCGGAGAAGGAGACCTAGAAAGCCCAGGTTAGGTCCTTAATATATGGAAGTGGGAGAGAGTTTGCGAGATATAGAATGACGTAGTGCAAGTAAAGTGTCTTGGCGATATGCTCGTGGGCCCTCTGTGTACCAAGGAGCTGAAATTATGGAAGTTTTCTTTCATGTTGGGTCCATTCACATTTTTACTGGTGACTTATGAAAGGTGCAATGAATGAAAGGGGCAGTGTCCATTGTGTTTATTTCTGTGGTTCTGGAGAGAGAGAGAGAGAGAGAGAGAGAGAGAGAGAGAGAGAGAGAGAGAGAGAGAGAGAGAGACAGACATGAATATCATTTCCCGAAAAAAAGTGTTGGTATCATTTCACGCAAAACAAAAAAATCAGTAGGAACCAATTAAAAAATTACTTTTTACCGAATACTATATTAGGTATTGAACATATAGTGAATTCTCAATATTTCTAATGAGACTGGTAAAAATGTTTTTGCTAAATGTAAGAGAATTTTACACACAATGCGAGAGTAACGCATTCTCACCAGTAGCTTTTTGATGAAAGAATTATCATGCCAAATGACAGGATCTTATTTTAATCTCAACAAGTAACATATTGCACAGACTATTCGAAATTATTTTTATATCCATCAGTGAAGTTTCGCTTTTTCCATAAGTTCGTTTTTGCTCAAATTTGAATTATTTGATAGCGGCATGAAATATCCTGGGAAGGTCAGCTGTTAAACAGGTCAGGGACCAAGCGTTTAAAATTTGGGAATGATCTTGATCTGTTGTTGTTGGGAAATTATTTCTTGCGATCAGATGGAAGCTCTTGCTGAATGTCACCGTGGTTTTAAAATAAATGTATTTAAGATATATAATATAACGAAACTGATTATTTCTAGCAAATGTAGGCTCTAAAATTCCCTCTCTTCCTCTCACTCACTCTCAACGCTTCGTAAGTACATTCTTGCTGTCTGAATCAGATCCATCCATTATTTTATTCGAAAGCGTAATTAATTTTTAAAGCTTTAAGTGTTTCCTTACCTTGGGCACATTAGATTACATTGTTCATGTAGTGAACATTACAATGGCGTTAGGCTTAGCACATGTTATTGTCTCGGAGTAAAGTTCCATTCTCTCTCTCTCTTGGTGAATATGGAACCACTTTTTTTTTTTATTCAAGGGTTTAGAGACAAGGAAAGAAAAACCTCTAATTCCACATGGGGTTTTGAATTATGCGCTTTCGCAAAGTATACCTTTAAAAGGGCTTTAAGGATAACCGCGGTGTTTTGTTAACTCCTTCGCCCGTTTGTTGTCGTAAGTTTTTTCCTTTTTGAATATTGGTAGTATAGGTGAACTATTTATGGAAATTACACTTGTATGCTTTTTTCCTGTTGTATTATACTTAGGGTTGATTTGATCTTTTGAATTTTTAATGAATATGAGATGTTCTTCCGTGTTATAGATGCGTGTAATTGATTTGCATATGTAGCATTCTGTTTTTAAGTGTCTGTTTATGTGTCTTCCTTAGTTTGAACAACGAAAGATGGTGAAAGAAATCACGGAGATGCAAGACTTTTAGGATTTTTATTTTCTCTTGTGGGTGTATGTATGTATATATATATATATATATATATATATATATATATATATGTATGT
>NC_089793.1:11817823-11827823 GCF_040412425.1 Macrobrachium rosenbergii | reverse complement strand
ATATATATATATATATATATATATATATATATATATGTGTGTGTGTGTGTGTGTGTGTGTGTGTGTGTGTGTGTGTATTTAGTGTATATTACAGATTGTGATGTTGAATAAATTTGTATGAAAGGTCAAAATGCATTGAATAGAAACATATACAGCATGTAGAGCTGTGCGGCCACCAACACATGGTCGTAATTACATATATGTGGGTGAGTGTGCATACACGTTTTTGTTGTTTAGCGTATGTTTTGTATGAGCGCAATTTACGAAGGTGGTAAAGAAGCATCAATGAATACAGAAACAATCCGATTATAAATGAATATTATTGGTATGGAATATAGCCATTCATTGAAATTTAAATTATGTAGGTATATATTTATATATATAATATATATGTGTATATGTGTATATATAGTATATATATACAAATATTTACATATCTATAGTCATACATATATATACATAAATAGTCATATTTATGTGTATGTATGTATGTATGTATGTATGTATGTATGTATATTGATGAAGTCCCGAAAGGAATATGAATGTTTCACGGAATGCCTTTCAGCGAAGCATCCTTACAGAATGCTCCATTTAGCCAACGTGGAAGCACGTGCACCGCTTTCAAACAGCCCTAACAGGCTGCCGCCAAAATTCCCGCTGGTTGTGGCGCGCGCCAAGCAGGAATTCCTTCCATTTTGGCGGGCGAACACCTGGGCCACGGCATATGAGACTCCTTTTATTTTCCTCTGGTCCTCCCCGTCTTTTCTTCCTTCCCTTATCGACCTCCTCCTCCTCCTCCTCCCTGTTTTCTTTGGCATCAATAGAATTTTCCCATCCCGGCATAACAATCATTCTGTGAAACGGCATCGCTCGGTGGGTGTTGCCGAAAGCTTGGAGATTCTGGATTTTGTTTGATCTCCTCTTGGATTTTAAATGTTTCCAAGTCTCATTCTAATTTTTCCAGTTATTTTTCTTTTAGTTATAACAGTTTTGTTTTGAGATTCTCTGAGTTTACGAAAAAATATGGGACATAGTTTGAAAAAATTGTAGTAATTTCTCATCTTAAAATGATCAGTGTTCAATATTCACATTCATAGTCCTATCTTTAGTAGTTCATCCGCACCTTTCGATGAAGGTGAAGCCGCCATAATCATAATTTTGAAAGCCAACTCCTTTACCCAATTCTTTTCTCGTAGACCAGTAGTTGGGACGCTCCCCTCTCCAGTCCAGTGAGTGGACCTTGGTTCGATTCTTGAGAGTTCCTGGTCGTTTTAGGCTAGTTTTTGTCGAGTCCCATTAGGTCTGTATTGACGTAAGAGGAGAATTACTTAAAAGTTAGTTATTTAATTGTGGTGGGTTGCTACCAGGTTGGTGAAAAGTATGGGCCAGCAACCTCATCCCAAAAGTCTCGATGAAAATTTGAAGGCCAACACCTTCTGGAGCCATTCCGTAGACGCATTGAAAGTTACATTGATAATGAAATTTAGGAGCTTCTGGTTTATTCGATTTTTTTTTTATTTGAATGAATGAGTTCTTATTGAGGTGACTACGTTCCTTTTTATAGGAAAGAATTAAGAGGTAGATTGCTAAATCATCAGTATGACAACTGGCGAGCAGCGCATTAAGTTTTAAATGGGTTCAGTGTGCAATATCGTGGCCACCGAGAGAGCTTTCTCGGTGGCGTACAAGACTACAGTAGTTTATGTAGACTCTGGGACCAAAAGCTACTGCAGGGGAAAGATGGAAAAGGAGGCGGTGTGTTAATCAGGTAAGAGTAATCTGATTAGTAATTAAGGAAACAGTAATCAAAGCAAAGAGGGGTGATTTTAAGCCTGAACATATGTAGGCCTAAAATCTTGGAATGTTCGATGGCCTTGGGGATACTGGAAGTTGAGGTTAATCCACCGAGTGACGGGCAAACCATACCTTTGTGGGAGAGAACCGGCTGTTTTCCCGGATGAAAACAGCTGTTTTAGACATAAACATTCTAATGTGGCAGCGAAAGAAAGAGAGGCAAATGCACTGGTCCTTTTTTAGGCGAAGTGACACCCGCTGCGTTTAGGAAATTTACGTTTACAGTAGATTGTGAAAAACACAGACAATCCTTGGATTGTCCAGCTGAGAGCAGCCATCCTCAGCTACAGATTTTAAAAAGCTTTCAATCGAATAAGAAAACACATTCTAACGTTAGGGGTTTCCAGGCTTTAAGCACAGCGATACTTTTTTTTTTTTTTTACATCACAGAAATCTTGAGAATTAATAATAAACCTGTCAACCTGTCAGTTGATTTTGGAATAACTAAGGCGTAAGAATTAGTTATGGAATTATTTCAGAGGCCCCTGAGAACGAAGACAAAATCTAAAAAAAAAAAAAAGACGATGTTTGAATAATATCTCATTAATGCTGAATTATTCTCAGCCTAAAAGATTCAGTTGAGCAGTGTTTTTAGTGAGCAATTCATAATTAGTATTAAATGGAAGTTGAAACAGTAAACCTTAAAACAGAAGTAAATTAAATGTTGATGATGAAATTAAAATGGCATTGAAATATTAAAGGCCTAAGTATGAAACTTAGGAAGATGAAACTTGGCAATTTACTTTGCTAAATGCATATTATTATTATTATTATTATTATTATTATTATTATTATTATTATTATTATTATGAAGAAGACCACTGCGTCACTCTTTGCACTCTTTGAAATACAAAAATTTTAGGTAGTCAAAAGTTAAAGAAGTTGGATAGCCAGGTAGGAAGAGACCAAGTGAAAGGCCTCTGCCAAGAACCTTCAGTACTCGAATTGGGGGACGTCAAGTGATTGATGTCGGTTTTGTTTATGTGTGGAATTTATGTTTATGCTTATTTATCGAATTTGCCTTATTTTTGGGAAGTATTAGTTATAATACCGATCATTTTCCGCTATGTAGCAGTCAAAATGTACTTTTCATTGGAACTTATCAGTTTTAATACCGATAATTTTCCAGCTGTTTAATAATCAAAAGGTACTTTTAAAGTTTAGATTTAAAGTTTTCATAATTTCAAGTTTCTTCCCAAGTAATAGTTTTTACACTTTTCCGTACAAAATTGATATCGCTTTGCGTTTTTATTGTTCATGTTTTCTATAACTGTTAAGTATGCCACGATTTAAAAAATTTTTGTTTAAGTTCGCCTTGCTACGCACCTGGTTGGCCATACCCAGCTTAAAGGGGTACATGATCAACTAAAATTTTGGACAAACTTTCCCAGATTTTATTTGCAGTGCTCACTGTAAGCAGAAACCCCTACGAGTACAAGTTGGGTACAAAACCTACATGTAACATCAAGAGAGAGTTTTGGAAATGCTGAAAAGATAAAATAATAAAATTATGGTGGTGACATGAAAAGTCATAAATTTTCTCTGAAAAAGAAGGGAAAATGGAGAGAGAGAGAGAGAGAGAGAGAGAGAGAGAGAGAGAGTAAGGAGGCATTCGTTCTTCAGCGTGAATATGATGTACACTTTTAGTTTTGGCTGATGAATTGACAACGATCATGTATGTGCTGGCCTATCGGCACATCATAAAATATCTAATATATTAATGTTCCCACCTACATGCGCTCTCTCTCTCTCTCTCTCTCTCTCTCTCTCTCTCTCTCTCTCTCGCAAGTTTAAAGCAAATAAATTCGCTCCCACTCTGGGAAATCTTTCAACTTGTGTCAATAAAGATCTTTGGAAGGAGTTTCGAGACGTTATAAGTTCTGTTAAATCGACTCCAAACTTAAATACCCATTTGCATTCGCTTCTTGTGTGCTTCTTTTCTCTCTCTCTCTCTCTCTCTCTCTCTCTCTCTCTCTCTCTCTCTCTCTCTCTCTGTGTCAATAGTTTAGTTTATTTAACGAAAATGGTGTACCCCGGATTATTTGGCTGGCTGTTTCGCACACATACACACGTATGTATATGTGTGTATATATATACATATATAGATAGATAGATAAATTGATTGATAGTTATATAAAAGTTACTTATATACTGTATCTATATTTTCAACCAATAAGTTGCTTAATGGGAACGAGTCGAGATATGTAAGGGAGAGCTTCTTAAATGTGGGCGGTAGCAGAGACCGCTGTCCTTTGAATAAGTATGGCGAAGAATTATTTAGTTTTTATTCATCATGATCATCATCATCATCATCATCGTGTTCGTTTTAAGAGATCCATCAACCAACAAATAAATCACAGCTGTTTTTTAATAGAACTGTATATCATAACTTTTTTGGCAGAACTATATATCATAACCTTTTTCTATAGAGCTATATATTGTACCCGACAAATAAGTCATAACTGTTTTTTAATAGAAGCCTTTCATGTCTCCTCGATGGCTTCAAGTTTTCGCATCTTTTAACTTTTTGGAACAAGTTATTCTCAGTTGTTTAGAAAATGTTTGTGTAAAGAGCAAAGTTGCAAGGAGCTTCTGGTTTCACCTGTGTTGGTGTTTGCGCGTGCGCAGTTGAGGGATATGCATCAAGCACGGGGTGCATAGAATTTGAGTATAAAGAATATTAAAAAATCGGTTAAAATCATAGCCACAGACTTTAAACTGGTATCAAGTTTGCTAAGTATGACTTTAAACTGCCAGGTTCCCAAAATAGGTTGCAATTTTTATACAATACGCTCTCATGCGAGTGGTAAAATGTCATTAAGTCCATTTATTCACTGCAGAATGGCCTTGGTGGGTGTATACTCTTTACTGATTGTACTCTCTCTCTCTCTCTCTCTCTCTCTCTCTCTCTCTCTCTCTCTCTCTCTGAACGGTCATTGAAGACTCAAAACGACGTAAACATCTTCCCTTCCTTTTCCTTGTCCCCGTCATATATTCCTTTCATAATCATAAAAAAATCATTGCCCCGCCGTTTCTCGGACGTTCGAGTGATACGTATTTCCGAGTTATGGCGACTACAAATTCCTACACTTTTTGGAGCTTCAGGTTAAATCATGGCCTGGTTCATGGTCCATAATGCAGGTCCTTTGTGTTTCGAAGAGAGAGAGAGAGAGAGAGAGAGAGAGAGAGAGAGAGAGAGAGAGAGAGAGAGAGAGCACGGCTGGGTCCGCAGAAATAGGTCACTCTCCTTTGACCTAGAAAAGGTACTTCTTTTGTTACAACGTTCCGCGTGTGTTGTTGCGATTTTTGACCTGATTGATTATCAAAATTGTCCTCATCATCGTCATCATTCATGGATGATGATGATGTTATTAGTTTATAGTGTATGTTAATAGTTTCGGGATATATTTAGGCGTATTGCATTAACTTTAAAAAGTAAGTATTAATTTACGAACGGATTTTGGGTTGAAGAGGCATTGACAGTAAAAAAAAAATCGACGAACCGAGATCCCTTGAAAAGTACAAAGGAAGGCTAACGTGCTCCTTAATTGTATTCATTTTGTAAAATTTTCATATTGATCTATAAGCTGGAGAGAGAATTACATTATGAAAAGTCAGGTAGAACAATTTTTATATTTTATTCCATGGCCGTTAAACCCACATATCCATATGTGGCCAGACCTAAAGGTAAGAAAAAAGATTGGAGAAATTAAAAATGCGGACCAAACCTCGATAAACTCTAGTAACTAGGGAAACAGAAAGGAGGTGGCGATTCAAGAACTATATAATATTTTGGATAAACAGTCGCCGAACCGAGCAGATGTGTAGAGTGCGCCTGTCGGGTGCTACAACACTGCCTGAGGAGAGGGGTGACATTCTAGCTCGTCGAAATAGTGAAAAAAGTCGTAATAGAATTGGCTGCAAGAGAAGAGGTAAAGTTGTTAGAAGTAAGAGTGGTCAGAGACCCAGTATAAAAGGATATTTATGGGTAGTTGAAAGACTTAAGGGAAAAAAAATTACCATTACCAAAACCATAGGCGCTAGAAAAACTGTTACAGACTTTACGAAACAGACAAGGAAGGACCTTACTGTAGCACTTTCCACATCACTAGAATGAAGAATTAGTAGAATAAAGGCAATGTACGTTAAAATCTTCTATTAATGGAATTTCAACTTGTGTGAGCCAAGACATTTGCAAAGTATGCGGAAGAAGAATTTCAAACCAGGTTTCATTTTAGAGGAAAGATTCAAGATCCATATGCCTAGCTACAGGGAAGTTAATGTTACAGTAAGCCCAGAGTAATTCTGAGACGTAAATCTGTGAGTATTGCTTTCAGTATATCTGGAAGGAATTGGGAAATAGTGTTGAACAGATGAGTTTCAGGGTGGAGGCGATGATAACCATTAAGGCTAACCATTGCAGCCTGGGATATTTGTGAAGAGAGGAGAAGAGAAGAAGAGGCAGATCCGATCTAGTAGGATATGAAGGGATGTAAGGAATCAAAGCCACTACCAGATGGATGCTCCTTGTTACTATCAAATGATTCTTGTATACGCTTAAGTAGACGTATGGGAAAGGCATTTCAAAGTCGTAGAATTATTCGAAGCTTTTCAAATGTTTAATGTTAGCTATATTTTAGTTTTCACTAAGACACATGGGCTCTATTATTAATTTTTTTCAGTTGTTGTCGAAAATTCCCAACATATAATGCAGCCGTCTCTTATAATTAAAATAAGCACGTTCGTCGATATTCAATTGAGGGTTTACATTCTCCATCACAGATGTTTGAGAAATATTCCAATCTGGGTTGCATTGAGTTAAAAAAGAGAAAGAAAAATGTATGAATGTAGTCTCAGATTTTTTTTTTTTTACTAAAACACTATATTCCAGGGTATTCTTTGTATTTACATAATTCATTCATTTGATTTTTTTTTCCAAAATATGACCAGAGTATTTTTCTTATTTATATCGCCAGTTAATTTATTCGACTCGTTCGAAAAAGTCTACATGTATCAGGAGAAAGAGAGAGAGAGAGAGAGAGAGAGAGAGAGAGAGAGATAAGAAATTACCCTTCCTGCGCAGCTAACGCGAGAACACAGTTCATAAACGCCCTACTGTAATGTTACACGCATCATTGATGTAATGGGATAATGGTTCGAGAAACTTGTTTTGAAAAGAGAGAGAGAGAGGGAGAGAGAGCGAGAGAGAGAGAGAGAGAGAGAGAGAGGAGTTCAGTACTTTATTGGGAGGCAACGCGCACGTGGCTCTTTTCAACTGGATCCTCATTTCATTATGACAGTCTTTTACTCTTGTTCTGTCTTTCAGTTGATGAATAGCTGTCGTTCTCAGTACCCAGTAGCCCTTAAGTTCTAATGAAACTGTGGAGAGAGAGAGAGAGAGAGAGAGAGAGAGAGAGAGAGAGAGAGAGAGAGAGAGTGCTCTTAATCATTATATTGTCGCGTACCATACCAATGTTTGGAGATGATTTTTTTATTTTATGAAGTGAGAGCTGATGATACATATACATGTTTGTTTGTTTGTTTGTTTCTCTTTTGTATAATAAAATACGTACTCGTTTTAGATGATAACAAACATACCCATGGAACCTTAGGAGTTATGATTGTGCCAGAAATTTTAAAATTTTTTTCGTATGTATACTTGGCATAAAATACTAATATAAGTATCTGCTATAACTTGGAGTAAAAGTAAACCTATGTTGGGTTGACGTTCATTTTCTTACTAAGTAACGTCTGGAAAATTTTCAGTTAACCGTTCGTGTTATTGGTAAAACATCAGAAAATTTACACTTACTCTTATGATACATTTCAAACTTATCGCCTGGTACTTGCATGGTTTTGGTTTTGGGCAATTTCTAATGGCCGCCGCCGTAAGAAAACAGAATAAAAGATAAGATGTTACTGAATTATATATATATATATATATATATATATATATATATATATATATATATATGTATATGTATATGTATATATATATATATATATATATATATATATATATATATATATATATATATATATGTATGTATGTATAAACGCATTCATTATATTCTATTCAGTTGTTCTCAGGTCACATGATGATGAATGAGTGATCTTCTTCCAGTACTTATTTTTTCCTGAATCTACCATTGGACAGTTCATTTTATTTTTTTCTGTAACGAGGTCTCTTTCTCTCTCTCTCTCTCTCTCTCTCTCTCTCTCTCATTTTTACATCATAAATACCTAGAAACAAAAAGTTTGACTTAAGCCTTCTTGTGGAGGGATTGGATTTATGTGTTGTACAATTCATTTACCTTTATGATCTATACTTGATTTATGTACACTCCTTACAAAAACACTGCGTTTTCCCCAACTTCGACTGCCCTGTTGATCTATGCACTAAATGGGTATTTTAACCCTCTCACCAATAATAATTGTAAACATCCAATGCGATGTATTTTGCGAAGTGCTCGCCCTCGACATTGAAAACCGCTGCTTGTGTGAAACGCGAAAAAGAGTAACGCTGGGAATTTGATTTCATTTGCTATAATGTATAAACCCTGTTCGACTTTCCGGTTACTTTCACACCACTTCATAGACGTTAAAAAACACAAGGAATTAATATACGACACAGAAACCTCAGATAATTGAAGCAGTTTTTGGAAAATGGAAAATAGATTGTGTAAAGGTTCTTTACACTGGGCGAAAAATCGCTGAGGCGAACTGTGAGAGATATTTTCATAATCATATTATGCTGAACATTTGCATTTGAATTATTATCCTGTGGCATATATATTCATTATTCGGAATTCTAAGACGAGAGAGAGAGAGAGAGAGAGAGAGAGAGAGAGAGAGAGAGAGAGAGAGAGAGAGAGAATTCTCCCCGACTTTTTCTAATACTTCGTTCCATTGATCGGTGTCCATTGGTAAATGGAAAGGAGGTCTTTTCTCTCGTTTCTTGTTGCAACAAAAACAAAAACAAAGGAAGAAATGTCGTTGCTTTGACGTTCGCTCTTGAATTATTGACTTCTTAAAGGGATGCATCTCTTGCTAAACTTTCCTCTCTAGAAGAGACCCCAAGAAAATGTTGGTGAGAAAGAGAGAACGAGGGAAGCAAAGGATACAAGAAAAGAAGGAGTGATGATTTAATGCTGCTGTGCTCCTTGTTTAAGGAAGTAAATGAAAGGAAATATTAAAAGGGAAGATTTTGTAGGGCTAGTTCAGTGTAAACAATGTACAGCAAGTGCTTTTGAATTTTTTTATTATATATATACATTTATACATTGACGAAACAAGTACGAAAATATCAAATTTTTCGGTTAGTTGAATCTTGGCGTGTGTAGAGTTATATACAATGGTGAAACAAGTACAAAAATGTCAGATTTTTTGGGTAGTTGAATCTTTGGTGTGTAGAGTTATATACAATGGTGAAACAAGTACAAAAATGCTGATTTTTGGGTAGTTGAATTTTGTGTAGAGTTATATACAATGGTAAACAAGTACAAAATGTCGATTTTTTGGGTAGCTGAATCTTATGTGTGTAGAGTTATATACGAGTACATTGATGAAACAAGTACAAAAATGTCAGATTTTTTGGGTAGTTGAATCTTTGGTGTGTAGAGTTATATACATTGATGAAACAAGTACAAAAATATCAAATTTTTGGGGTAGTTGAATCTTGGCGTGTGTAGAGTTAATTCTTGTGGAGAGAAGCGAGGACAATGGAAAAAAAAAAAGATTGCGTAGGCACGTGCGATTCGGATTAAGTTTGACAAATTAGAGAGCAGCTGTTGTCCCGTCCAAGGGTAAAGGGTGCTCCAGAGTAATGGATTACATTAGGAGTAATGGACAAGTGCGTGTCCTTTCTTGAGTTCTTAACACTGTCTTTATTTCTGTTTGTCAAGGGGCTGAGAGCAAGACAGCCCAAGCATAGTTTGGCCAATGAGAAAAAAGAAGGTCATTGAACATTTTAGATTCTCTCTCTCTCTCTCTCTCTCTCTCTCTCAAAAGTAACTGCCGTTGCTGTAGTCTGAAGGTGAACCTCTGCTGATTAGAAGTTGAACAATCTCTCTCAAGTAACTGCCGTTGCTGTAGTCTGAAGGTGAACCTCTGCTGATTAGAAGTTGAACAAGCTGTTCAAAGGTCT
>NC_089793.1:11810323-11815323 GCF_040412425.1 Macrobrachium rosenbergii | reverse complement strand
ACGTGACTGCATGGCTGGCCAAGGTGTGGAAGGCACATCCGGACAAGATAAATGCGCTAGAAGAGGCTAAGAAACATTGGGTATAAGGTTCGTATATATGGAAAGGTGTATTGTACGATTTTGATTCAGAAAGTAAGACAAGTGACAGAGGGATTGATAAAGGAGGACCTTAGTGGGTTAAGACAAGAAAGAAAGATATGTGGATCAAATATGTGTCATGAACCAGTCATGTGAAAAGTTTGAAAATAATAGGAAAAGCTGTACGTGATGTACGTCGACCTAGAAAATGCTCCTGATAAAATTGGTAGAGAGGCAGTGTGTAGGATGTTGAGAATAAAAGGTATACGTTGTTGGTAGCGATTGCAAGTTTTTATGGTGGAGGCGAAGCATTCGTTAGATTATGTGTTCAGAAGTAGAGTGGCTTTTTGTTTGAAAGTGGAGCTGAAACAAGGGAGCGTTTTGTTTCTGTGGCTTTTTGATATTGTCATATGTAGGTACAAAGTTCTGTTATAAAGAAGTGGAATAGGTGTTATTTACAGATGATACAGAACTCATTTGGAATGATGAAGAGACCCTGCAGAAACTAGTGAAAGTTTTAAAGTATTTGCAAGAGGAGAAAGTTGGGTTAATGTGAACTAGAGTAAGGTTATGATGGTAAATAGACACTAGGGAGATGGATCAATGATTATTAATGTAGACTGTGAAATACTTGAAGCATTTGATTCGTATAGGTATAGGTAATGGATGATGGTATGATAGAGGAGAGGTGAATCACAGAATAGATGAATTAGGGAAAGTAGCAATGTGTGCACAAAAGAAAGGAAGGAGACTTGTGTACCAGTGGAAGCCATGATGGAAATGTACGAAGGGTTCGTTGATCCAACTCCTGTAAGGTAGTAAAGCGTGAAAATTTGTTGAATACAGATGAAAGGGAAAAGGTGGGAGCTGCTGTAAAGAGGTGGAGGTACGTGTAATTAGGGAAATGGTTAGAATAGGTGAAAGAACGACTCAAGAGTATTTTGAGATGGTTTGGTCATGTGGAAAGCATGGAGAACGATAGGATGGTGGAAGAGTTTATAATTCGGGCATGTTAGCACGTTGAAGGAGAGGAAGCCAAAAATAAGTACTGGATAAGTGGAGTCAGAAATATTTGAGAGGAAAGCTCTCGTATCTATTATGGACGAAAGTGCTTGCATGATGCAGAGGTGAATTGGCATGGTTTGTGACAGGGATTCGACACAGTGACCTTTTTTCCGTCTGGAACCGCCCTGTGTTAGTGGAAAGGCATAATGTTTAAAAAAAACGTAGAAAGAATATACTTTGCGCTTTCTTCGGGTACAAATGAATTTGTCACAGAAACAACAATTTTCTTTAGATGTAAAAATCGTTTTTGTTACGTGTCACTAGGGTTTCAGGATTTCACTTCTTACAAGGTGTAAGTTGTTCTTCTGTTCGTTAATCTTTTTGTCCCTTCCTTCTGCATATTTTTAACTTGGTTCATTTTAGATGAAAGTATTGTTTTTTTTTTTTTTTTTTTAATTCACGTCAAGCAAGGTATTACATACGTAAGACTGCAACGATTTTCCTGTTGCAGTAATGTTTGCGAGGAATATATTTAGATACCTTGATTTTGTTATGTTTATATTTAGAATTATCGTAAGACCAACTTGAACCACGTACCTTTATATTGGTCTCGGACTTAGGAGTAAGTTGGTCTGACCAGCAGTCACCTTTTCTTGAACAAATTTCCGGGTGTCCTGCGGATCTCGTCCATGACTTGAAACTCAAGGCTAGGTTGCGCTGCATATTTAAAAATTAAATATTCTTCAGATAAATCCTTCTTCAGCATTGTTATTATTGCACAGGTTGTTATGCCTTTAGTTGTATATATATATGATTATAGATGCTTAGAGGTTAGTTTCTCGCTCAGGTTAGAACCATCTCAATAGTACTGTTTTTTCTGTCGGGATGTGGCGCAGGGCCCGTTCTCGTTTATTGCACCTACCTTCTCTCAAAGGTGATTTACTGTTGTAGCGTTCGGTCGTAAGTATCGTCGTGTGCATCTTAAATTTTCTTGAAGATTTGCGGTCTTGTATATCTGTCCCCAGACTCCTCTTTTAAATCTAGAGATCAGATTTAATGTGTGCAACGTAATACAACAAGCGCCAGTACAAGATTTCGTTTTCTGGTTGGTTTTATCTGGTCATAGATATAATTAATTCCTTAATACTTCTGCCTCCATAAATTTTATTGGGAATACAGTGATATTTGCAAGCAGGTCCCCCACTTGTGTTTGCTGTCTATTGTAGCCGTTGCCAGAGTAATAATAATCCTGTTTAGGAGTCATAATTGAAATTGAAAAAAGAATCCTCCGTGTCGTTAACGCACTCTCAGTGCCTGTTGTCTGCCTGCTTTGACTTTTGTTACTCTCTCTCTCTCTCTCTCTCTCTCTCTCTCTCTCTCTCTCTCTCTCTCTCTCTCTCTCTCTCTCTCAAACGGTAATTTAAACGCTGTGTAAAGTATGTTTAATTCACTTCCAGAACTTCGGCATTGGGTACGCAAGAGCTACATTCTTGTTAAACGCAGTTATAATACTTGGATTCATTTGTGTTCAATGCAGGTATAATGTTTGAAATGTAGACAACACAACGCAATCGCTCTTAACTACTTTCATTTCATTCCACCCTCGTCGTGGCCTCAGTCATATCAGCTTTGGCACCGCGTTATTCACAAGGAAGCACGACAAGAATTGGACGGCTATGCTGTCAGAGCTCATCATAAAAACATAATAGAAAGGACGGCAGTAAGAGATACGGCAGGGGAACAGTGTGAAGCCTCCACGTCTCTACTTTCTTTGAGCGTGTCCGTCAACAGAATGAGGCAAGAAAGCGTGGAAGGCCTCCCTAGTATGCAGTATGTAGTTGCTCTCTCTCTTTCTCTCTCTCTCTCTCTCTCTCTCTCTCTCTGTCAAAAACCCCCTGTAATGAAATGGGAGGGTTCTGGCTTCCCCCAATCGCTCGATTAATGTGATTGGAATATCGTTGTCAGAGAGTCTGGCTCTGGAATGCCCCAGTTTCGTTATTAACACCACACGGCCAATAACGCCCTTCAAGTAATGCTATTCTTGTCAGCGAGTGTTATATGTTAGAATCAATTACGGGCAGACGTTAATACTTGCAAGGTCTAAGTTCCAGTGTATTAGCTGTCCATAATTTTCATTCGAATACATTTTTTTGCGGAATGGGTTTGTCCAGTGTATAATTATCCTTTGTGTATATTTTGCGTCGCAAGGTTTTCCTGTGACCATTCGCCTTGCTCTCTCTCTCTCTCTCTCTCTCTCTCTCTCTCTCTCTCTCTCTCTCTCTCTCTCTCTCTCTCTCATAACCCAATAAAAGCCTCGTTGAATAACATATGAGCAGGGGAAACGCTATGTTGCGCCTTTTCCCCGGGCAGGTAAATTGTCAGTATTGCCAAGCCTTGACAGCTGAGCCCTGCCGCCTTTAAAATGCTTTAGTCCCTAGGCTTGCATAATAACCCGCCTGGCAACAGTGGAGGACTGTTGTTGGTGTCCCCAGCCTGCCGGGATGAACTGGCCCCCTTTTGATGTTTTAAAATGGCGGTTTTGTTGTTTCGTGGATTCCAGGCGTTTGGTTTTGGCCCTTTTGGAATTGACGGGACTGGGGAATTGTCTTTGTTGTTTTTGTTCTGGCTGTGCCATCTCGATCTCGATTGGCTGGCTGGCTGGCTGGCTGGCTGGCTGCTGCTGGTGCTGCTCTCCCGGTTCTAAGCCTTTACAGTGAGAACGTTTTCAGGTTTCTTTAATATATATATATATATATATATATATATATATATATATATATATATATATATGTATATAATGTATAATATATATATATATATATATATATATATATATATATATATTATATATATATGTATGTATATGTATATAATGTATAATATATATATATATATATATATATATATATATATATATATATATATATATATATAAATGTCTGTATATCTTGTTATTCCCTTACATCGCTCGCTCTGATTTTTAGACTTTTGGTTTAAACAATATATTGGATTTCTTATTGTATTAAAAAAAATAGAGAATAGTCATTTATTGTACTTTTCAGAGTATGTTATTCCAATCATGAAACTTCAGTGAAGAAACGAGGGTATTCCAGTCTCGCCAAATTCTGAAACGAGTGAAAGAGGAAGTAATAAGGACGTAATAAATCAACACTAAATAATCAAAAAGAAAAAATATTCATAAAGGAGCACCAACCGAATGTGGAAGTATCTCTTCTTCTTGTTCGGTATTAATTTTTTTTTTCCAGTGAAATTCCCGTGGCATTTATTCGAGCGTTAAAGGTGAAAACCTCTTTCCAAAACCCGGCAATAGCCTGAAATCCCAGCGGACCTTCAGCCAGCAGCGATCAGGTGGCTGAGCTGGACTGTTTGGGTTGGACTAAAGGGGGCTGAGTGTTAGCCATATGCCTTAATGAATAAAGCACGTTATCTTTTAACCTCTCTCTCTCTCTCTCTCTCTCTCTCTCTCTCTCTCTCTCTCTCTCTCTCTCTCAGGCAGATGCTGTGCATTTGGAGAAGAAGTTGGTCTCTCTCTCTCTCTCTCTCTCTCTCTCTCTCTCTCTCTCGGGTAGATGCTGTGCATTTGGATAAGATAGGCCAGTGCTCTCTCTCTCTCCTCTCTCTCTCTTTCTCTCTCTCTGTCAGATGCTGTGCATTTGAATAAGAAGGGCAGGATCTCTCTCTCTCTCTCTCTCTCTCTCTCTCTCTCTCTCTCTCTCTCTCTCTCTCTCGCAGGCAGATGCTGTGCATTTGGATAAGATGGGCCAGTGCTCTTTCTCTCTCTCTCTCTCTCTCTCTCTCTCTCTCTCTCTCTCTCTCTCTCTCTCTCTCTCTCTCAGGCAGATGCTGTGCTTTTGGATAAGAAGGGCAAGTTCTCTCTCTCTCTCTCTCTCTCTCTC
>NC_089793.1:11787823-11805323 GCF_040412425.1 Macrobrachium rosenbergii | reverse complement strand
AGGAGGCACTTTGAGGCTAACGTAAGAAGTATATTGTATAAGAATTACAGATTTTAGGTTTATAGAATATATTACCCTGGATGTTAGCCAGAGTAATTGGATGTATTCTTGAAAGGAAAATCAGGAAACTTTTAGAATGGACAAGGTAACATCTTTGAGTAAAATTATGTTTAAAAGCTCATTTGAATTTTAAAAGCCCAGAATACAGACGCTGTAGTAGAGTGAGTAAAATGATTATTTAAGTTAGTTTACTGTGTCTGTAACAGTAAATGGTTTACAAGTTGACGGGATATGACACGACAGAGCTGAGACCACAATGGATAATTTATATTTTGAAAAAGAAAAAAGTACAGAGAAAGCAGAAGAAGGTTATTTAAATACAAAATATGAAGAGAAGAAACTTCATGACGGATTCAAGGGAAGGAGTGAATATTTTTGTCCGGGCGTCGAGTATAGTAGGTGGCAAAATTTGAGCAGCAAAGAGCAGCAGTTCCTAATAACAGGAAGTGTAAAGATAAACAATTATATACCTGTACATGAGGTTCCAGAAACAAAAACACTAGCCATATCTCAGCCCCATAGTAACTGCTTGAAGATGAACCTGTGCAGAAAATGCACGGTACAATAAACATCATACCCAAAGGTTCATCTGCCCCAGCCAGGATTCGAACCCACCTATGGTTTTTGGTTTAGATACGGTGATAATCGATTTATCCATTCGGCTATCCTGGCTTAAGCAGAGGCACATATGAGTTATATTTCCCCCTTGGATGTATACTATTCCCAAGGGAACGTGATTCGATTTTAAGTGATATTTGTGGCTTAGTACTTGAAGGATACAAAACTCATGTTTTTATTGGTGACTAGGCCATATATATATATATATATATATATATATATATATATATATATATATATATATATATATATATATATATATATATAGAGAGAGAGAGAGAGAGAGAGAGAGAGAGAGAGTTTGTTTGCGTATTTTCTTGCAGTAATTGTTTTTCTGTATTTTTAACTCAGTATTGAAGTAAGTTCCTCATTTCTCCAACACGTCTTTTATATAAACTTTTAATTGGAATGGGCAATAAGAAATATCAATTATCCTTTTCAATTCAGGCACAGTCTCTCTAAGTTTAGTTGCTTCTTTAAATTTATTTTTACTCAAACAGTATTTCGAAATTTTGTTTTTGATTTGACTTTTCCTAAGGCTCTCTCTCTCTCTCTCTCTCTCTCTCTCTCTCTCTCTCTCTCTCTCTCTCTCTCTCTCTCTCTCTCTGGAACCACCGTAGTGGCCAATACGCCTGATTTGATGGCCTTTTCTTCGATATTTGTGGGGATTGTTAGATTCTACTCAGCCGGCTTTCTTCACATAAACTTTCCTTCGGTGAATTATTGCGATTCATTCATTCATTCTTCTCTCTCACTTTGTGTGTGTGTGTGTTTGTCAGTGTGTGTGTGTGTATGTATGTATGTGCAGTTTGGTATAAGCATTGTCGATTTGCGGTAGCTTAGGTATGTATGGTGATAGCTGGTGATAGCTTCATGAGGGATTGTTTCCAAAGAAATAAGTTAGAGGGGTACGTATCCCTGGATTGAAAGGAAACGAGTCACTGATATTTTCATCACTTACATGACGTGAAAAGGCTCGTGTAAATGTTTGGGACAAGTATCAGAAGGATTGACAGAATAGAGTATGTCGATTAAAGCGAGAGAGAGAGAGAGAGAGAGAGAGAGAGAGAGAGAGAGAGAGAGAGAGAGAGAGAGAGAGAGAGAGAGAGCGGGAAGGGATTGTGGTGAAACGTGTGTGTAAGAAGTTTGAAAGTAAAGGAAAAGAACTTTATTTAGTGTACTGGACACTGGATATGGACCTGGAAAACACTAAATGAAAATGGAAAATGTGCATAACTGAGGATGTATTGTTGTGTGGAAGGTAATTTATTTAGAGCTAATAAATAAAGGTTTTCTTGATGAATGTAAAGTTTGTGACACGGTTTTGTAGATGGGATTAGTGAGTGAGTTAGCGTGAAAGTTGGTCCCTGATGTAAATGCGTTATGTAAACATGCTTGTTTGGTGTTAATTGTTATTCAGGGAAATTGCATGTGTATAGGTTAAAGTCTGATGGAAGAGAAAAGTTGTCTGAGTGGAGATTGGAGTGACTAAAGTGTTAATTGGTGGTCGTGAAGAGAAATTGCAGAGGCAGTTGAAAGATTTGAAGTTGCTTGTAAGAGAAGTTGGAATTGGATATCAGCCAGAATAAGGTTATGAAAGTGAACGGAACATAAATATGGCTGGCGGAAGAGCTGAGTGTTCCATTTTTAATAGATTTGTTAGGCTGCTTGTAACGGGTGATAGTAGTAAGAGATCAGTCTTATATTTAGTAAGAGAATAGTAATGATTTAGACTATTGTTGCTAATAAGCACTCTCATTTTGTTATGAATTTTATTCCGAAGTAAAGGTTCTATTGTAAAATAATATAGCTACCGTCTTGAGTTCATTCATATTTTATACAAATGACTTACAGTAGACGAGAACTCATAATTATAGATAACTTTTTATTTTTTTATTTTTTCATGATGATGAAAGTCCTTCCTCATAAAATCGTTTCTTTCAATAATGGCACAGCGGCGCGAGTCGGAAGAGGGCCATTGTGCCTATCGGAAAATCTCCTCCCCTTTAAGAAATAACCTGAAGCGGAAGAAATTCAGCAGGATTTTTGTGGGACTCCCGGCAGTAATTCCTGACATTTCCAGATAAATCCGTAATTGATGATGCGATTACCATTGACACATTTCCCCGGCCGTTTGAGATGGAAATATCAAGTTATGACCGAGTTTCATACACGCTCTCTCTCTCTCTCTCTCTCTCTCTCTCTCTCTCTCTCTCTCTCTCTCTCTCTCTCTCTCTCTCTCTCTCTCTCTTCGTCGTCAGTAATGGCTAGGAGATACAAAAAAGGAGTTAGGATTTCTGATACGATTTTGTTTTCACGTATCTTCATTTGTTGCGTGTTTCAAATGTGATGGGGTTGAACTTGATTATAGTGTTATGATTCGTTTGATGATTGACATCTTAAAGGTATTCTTTTGTTTGTTTCGGAGTCTTTTATGTAAGTTACACTAATACCAGCGGTATTGCGCTGTTAGTTCATTCACTTATTATGATTTTATTATTAAGAGTTTTGTGACCAGAAAGTCAAAATAGTATGCAATGATTCTGCCCAACCGACAAAGTATTTGTAGGTCCAATCTGTGTGTGTGTGTGTGTGTATGTATATATATATATATATATATATATATATATATATATATATATATATATATATATATATATATATATATATATATATATATATACTGTATATGTGTGTGTATATATATATATATATATATATATATATATATATATATATATATGTATATATATACATATACAGAGGTATATAGATAGATGAATAAATTTAGCATACCGACGTCGTTTATTTTTCATTCATTTTGATGATGAAATTAAAAACTCCCATTTTTTCTCCAGTCACATTTTGTGTAACTTTTGTGTTTAAAATTTACGTTCCCGAAGTTTTCACTTCGTCTGAAGTTCATGGGCTCTAGTCTTTGCTACCTATTGAACATTATCTGCCAAGTTTCTCTGCTAATTAAGTGCAAGGGATTTAGCTAGTGAGAAATTTTGCTAATTAATACAGGTGCCACATACTAAATTATCCCGTGCATTTGTATCTTCCCCCCCCCCTTTTTTTTTTTTCAGAAGAAATAGTGCTTGAGATTCTGAGCCTTTGAAGGACAGCTGAAAAATAGTTTTCAAGAAAAGGCTGACTCTGAAACTGGAAGGAAGACGCTCTTGGCAGTAAAAAGAAAAAAGTCGCAAAGAGGGAAATTGAGAAGAAGTATACAAATAAAAGACACTGCGAAAAGTTTGTTGGGAAGGAAAATGCAGGTAAAGTTGAGATTAGTTTGCGACACTTGGGGTTTTATTTTCCGTGTTCATTAGCCTAAAAGGGAAAAAAGTGGATTTGGGTACCAAATAAACGAGAGAGAGAGAGAGAGAGGGGAGAGAATTTGCAGTATTTCGAATGTTGTAAATAAGGTTTTCCAAGGTTGTATAGAAATGCAAGGTAAGATTGTGTCTTGTATCCAGATTACATCGTAGTTTTAATTATCAACTTATTATTATTATTTTTTTTTTCATTAAACTTTCGGTGTAATGAATGGCTAATCAGTGAATGGGACGGTATTTGTAGCTTGTATGCTATTCGATGTCATTTTATCATTCTTGATTTACCAGCTTTCGTAGTAAATAGTGGAGCTGGTGTTGTACCCTGCAGGACCCAACTAACAATCCTTTGGTTGTCACACTGTAGATTATGATAGTATTGTTAATTATGATGGTACTTTCATTGAACTTCTTGTATTTTATTATGACGGTGACTTTTTTTTTCTTTTGTTAAATTGCTCTCACAAGATCGTGTAATCTGTGTTGCCAATTTTGAAAACTGAATAATCTTCATGGGCAAGCTATTTCAAAATTCCTCTCTCTTTCTCTCTTTTTTTCTGAATTAAGATAAACGACCGTATTTTTTTTTCCAGCCATTTTCCTTGCCGTTACGTGATCTCATCCTAGAAAGGGGTATCGGGGTGGAGGGGGGGAGGGAATGAGGATGGGGTGAAGGTTCTGGAAATCAAGGTTTAAGGCAATCGGGTGTGGTGGCTCTTCTTCTTGCTCGCCATTTTCCCTCCCTCCTTCCCTCTCTCTCTCTCTCTCCTCCCTCCACGGCTCGCTTCCCTAACTGACTTTCGTGAGATGAGAGCCACGTGACCAGAATACCAAAGACTGATGCTCGATAGACCAATTTGCCTCCAAGGAAGGAAGAAGAAAGCCTTTTCCTCCTCCTCCTCCTCCTCCTCCTCCTCCTCCTCCTCCTCCTCCTCCTCCTCCTCCTCCTCCTCTTCTTTCCCTCGCCCGCTGGAGCCGCCTTGCGATGCGGGAAATGAAGGGCTGAGGCACTGTCTTCATGATGAGGGACTCGACACTTCGGGTTGATTTTGAGGGTTGTTTCAATTTTTTTTTTTTTTTTTTTAACTAAAGGTCACTTATATGTTTTCCGTCGAAATTAGAGACAGACATGATGCTTTTTGGTCCCAGCAGAAGTACATTGCGTGGTTATCTTTAAATTAGTTCAAAACTAAATGTTTTGTGCAAATTTAAGATGAACTACTCTGTTTCCTGAAGCCGGAGCTAAACTGGATGGTTATTGGTCAAATTAGAGACAAACTGTACGGTTTTGATTTAAGATGGACCCAGTACATTATCAAGTTTTTTAAAGATTAGAGCTAAACTTGGTTTTTTTAATTGGAGGTTTTTGGTTAAAGAAGTGAGTTACATAATTATCTCTAAATTAATTTCAAACTATATGTTTATGTTTAGATTGGAGGTAAACTCTTGGTTTTTCTTCAAATTGGGGTCAAATTGTATGGCTTTGGTTGAAGCTCTTATTTTATTTTAATTAGAGCTAAACTATTTAGTAATTGAGGGTTAGCTAATTTTTATAGTTTTCTGAAAAGAAAACTATTTGTCTGTCCGTCCGCACTTTTTCTGTCCGCCCTCATATCTTAAAACTACTAACGCTGGAGGGCTACAAATTGTTATGTCGATCATCCACCCTCCAATCATCAAACGTACGAAATTGCAGCCCTCTTAACTCAGCAGTTTTGATTTTATTTAAGGTTAATGTTAGCCGTAATCGTGCGTCTGGTAACGATGTAGGCCAGGCCACCACCGGTCCGTGGTTAAAGTTTCATGGGCCGCGGCTCATACAGCATTATACCTAGGCCACCGAAAGATAGATCTATTTTTGGTGGCCTTGAGTATAGGATGTACAGAAAACTCGATTGCGGCGAAGAAACTTTCGCACTTTTTTACTTGATTTAATTAGGGCCAAACTTTGTGGTTGTCAGTTGATAAAAGGCAGGGTACAGGGTGATCTCTGAATTAGCTCTAAACTAAATGAGTTTTTGCTAAGATTGGAGTTACACATTTTTTTTCTTGAAATTATACTTAATTTTATGGCTTTGGTCCTGTTATAATCAAAATTTATGAATTTGGTTCAAATTAAAGATAAGCTGCTGTTTGTTTTAATTAGACCAGAATTGTATGATTTCTTTAACTACGAGTTAATTGTAGTTTTTATGACTTAATTATGCGATTTTTGTTGTTTAAATTAGCTTAAATTACATGGATTCTCATTTAAGTTATAACTGGACTGTATGATATTTAATTGCACTGCAGTTTAACTAAATGTTTCAGTGCAATTTAATTTAAGGTTCAAGTACATATTATGTATATATATATATATATATATATATATATATATATATATATATATATATATATATATATATATATATATATATTTTTTTTAATTATAGCCCAGCCATATCGTTTTTGGTTGAAATTAGAGCTGAACCGATTTGGATTTTGTGTAGACCTGAATGATATGGTTTTGAACGAAATTAGAGCTCAAATGTATTGTTTTTGATTAAATGAAAGCTAAACTAGATGGTCGTTTTTTAAGCCGGAGTTAAACCAAGTGGAATTTTGTTAAATTAGATCTAAATTGTGATTTTTCAGTTGGCGCTTACCCATATGGTTTGTGTAGGCTTTAGATAAACTATAATTATTTTGTTAAAATTAGAGACAAAATCCGTAAATTTTTTTTAATTAATCAAATTATTGACAAATGGAAAGATTTAATGAGAGAAGGGTTCCTTCGTTGCACAGCATTCTCCTTCATATTCCTGGTATGTGGTATGTTGGGAAAGCTGCTTCTCAAGACTCTGATTATATTCCCGGACATAGCTCTTCCGCTTAATAACTTTACATCTCAGGAAACCTTGATAATAGATATTAGCAATATATTGCGGCATTTAGATAGCTTGGCGAGCCGAGAGCCATTACCGAAGAAATAGACTCCAATAATACGTGATAACAGCCAATTTGAGCCTCCCCGAGACGACGAGAGTGGGAGCTTTAGCAAGAGGCGATGAAAAGCGCTCATTACCTACAAGGAGAATTATTAACTTTCTTTTTCGCCGTCCGATTCATTGAATCTATATATATTATATATATATATATATATATATATATATATATATATATATATATATATATATATATATATATATATATATATATAAATATAATATATATATATAAATAAATAAATATATAAATAAATAAATAAATAAAATATATATATATATATATATATATATATAAATAAATAAATGACAATTGCGTGGTCCAGTGTTCCCATGTTTGGGAGACTTCACAGTGTTCTCGTCATTCATTGCGTTGTAAAGAGGGCTTTCATCCTAGTAAATGACCATGCTTCAAGTTTCAGCTTCAACACTTGCGTATAGATCGTTGCCATCTGCTTATTTTATATATAGATAAACATTAAAAATAGCTCCTACGAGCTTCAATTAAAAGAGCATTCAACACACTCCATCAAGTTGCAAACTTTACAGTCAAGTAGTGTAATCAATCCTGCTTACCACTATCTTCGCTCTCTGAATGTGGAATTCTCTTGCTTCCATTTTGTTTCTTGAATTTTTACCAGTCACTTTTGAAGAGATTATTTTTCTATTAAAAAGGAGAAAAATCTATTAAACACTTCTTTTGCAGGGTTGACAATTTTTATGTGCAGCAGTGATCATCTTGATCTCTTCGTATTGAAAATAAAAGTACAGTTTGTATAACTTCGGCCAACGAGTCTCAGGGCTTCAATATCATGGCCTGACAACTCACAGATCAACATATGATAGATTGCCAGGGTACGATAATGAGGCCTCTGATTCGTCGGCCACGGTTGTAATAGATCTTTGCCATAGATCGAAAGGCATAGATGCTATAAATCGGTGAATAATATATTTTACATTAATTCTTTATTCATCTTGGACTCGTACGTATATCTTAGTTTAACCAGACCACTGAGCTGGTTAACAGCTCTCCTAGGTCTGGCCCGAAGGATTAGACTTATTTTTACGTGGCTAAGAACCTACTGGTTACCTAGCAACGGGACCTACAGCTTATTGTGGAATCCGAACCACATTATGACGAGAAATTAATTTCTATCACCAGAAATAAATTCCTGATTCATAAAGTTATGTTTAAAGTTTTGGTGAAAATATTAGGATTTGTTTGGCCATTTACGTAGCAGCAATGTCTTGGAAACACTATGTCTAAATAATGTCGGTCCTCAGAAAGATTTAGGGCACGTTTGGGTATGCTTGTGCTTGCGTCTAAGTTAAAGTAATTGCTTTACTTGGTAAGTGGGGAAGGAAAGTTTGGATGGTGCAGGTAATTTAAGTTTTGTCTGCTTAAAAGGATAGTCGTTTGATTCATCCGGCTTCTCTGGCGTTGGAGGAGCTCTTGAGAGAGAGGGAGAGAAAGCGTATACTGTAGGTTCGTAAGAGAGAGAGCATGTCTATATAAGAGAGAGAGAGAGAGAGCGTAAAGGTTCGTAAGAGAGAGAGCTTATCTATATATATAGAGAGAGAGAGAGAGAGAGAGCTCTTATAGGTTCGTAAGAGAGAGAGAGCGTGTCTATATATAAGAGAGAGAGAGAGAGAGAGAGAGAGAGAGCTTATAGGTTCGTATGAGAGAGCACATGTTTGTATGAGAGAGTATAGATTCGTATGAGAGAGAGCATGTTTATAAGAGAGAGAGAGAGGAGAGAGAGAGAGAGATAACTGTCATGTATATAAGTTTGTAGGTCTACCACGCACATATTTATCACATATTGCTACGTATGCTATGCCAAACTTAGCAGATCACACAAGGCCTTCCTATTTTTCTAACTCATTATTTGCTGGACCTTTCATCAAAAATTTCATTTCCACACCATTAAAGAAAAAATTCCAGTGTTGGAATACAAAGAAGAAAAAATAGGAAGACATTATTTGTAATTATTCTTCGTCTCGGTCTAGGAAACTTCCTTTGTCTTTTTCAGTTTTTTTTTCTTCTTCAAAATAAGACGGCGTCGGTTTTATATGGGATTAGAAACTTAGGACTTGGCAAGGACACCAGGGCCCCTGGTGTTTTATGGCCCGCTTTATTACTCTAAAAATATTAAAAGATGACCACGATGGCCATTGACGAAAATGGAGCGTGGGACAGACATTCAAACAAGCCAGATAGGGTTCAGTTATTCGTCGGAAGAAATGGGGTAGACAAAATAGGAAGGATGTGAAGGTCAGTATGCAGTTTGTTGCTAATGAAGTTGAAAAAGTAATAAACTAAGTATTCATCTACTTCGTTCTCCCTTAGTTACCTTGTAACTACTCTGTCGTGTCTTTCTTTCTTACTGGTACCTCCATTTTATTGTCCTTACATCTAGTTTCATTTCTCCACCCTGTGTCTTTACCTACAGACTCTCCTTGCCTCAAAGAGCATCAACTCTAAAGCATTCAAATTCTCCATCAACTCCTCACTTATCTATATGGTATTCCTGTCCAGTCGTCATGCCGTTTCTCTGCATTTGCACATATCATTTATTATTCATTATATATATATATATATATATATATATATATATATATATATATATATATTAATATATATATATACATATATATATATGTTATATATATATATATATATATTAATAAATATATATATATATCAAAACTCACATATTTAAACAATTTTCTCAACTCACGTTTACACCAGGCAGTCCAAACTACAGCACCTTTTGCTCTGAGATACGATAAGTGAGTTCATGAATGCTCGTTTACACAAACCAGGCGTTCTTGTTTTGATAACTCCACGCGTCATACCTCCAAGTTAGAATGAATCGCTCATTTATATTCTGAATGTATTCATCAAGTGATTTTCCTCGCTGCACAGAGGCGTATTTGCCTGGCCTTTTGCTCTGCGGCAGCCGTGTCTTCGCATCTTATATGCACAAAGGCATAAACCTCCCCCCCCATCTCGAAGTTCACCTTTAACTCTAATGCCTATGTTTATCCAGGCCGACGAGGTCCACCACATTCTCAGCTTGAAAAATCTTCATAATTCATCGGATTATAACGGCGCTCTGCGCCCAGGTTGTGTCGTATTATGATATTTTCCTGTTGCGTTTCAAGGGGACAATCTCAAGAACTGCAGCGTTTCAATATGGGATGGATCATCTGAAACTAGAGTGTCGTATGTATATGTTTTTCGTATGTTTATTTTTTTATATAAATAAATCAACGTGAAGGAAGACGGTAGTGTTCATGGTGTGCATTACATTTTGAACATAAGAGGAAAATATATGTAAATAAAACTTGTTTCATAAAACTTAAGGACAGTATTGGTTACATGGCTTGGAAACAAGACGGCAAATAGTCGTAGATTATAAAACTTGAAGGATTAATCAATGAAGACATTCTTTTTGCATTTGATTAATAACTTGAATATGGTATTGGTTTTGAAATAGGATTCGTCGTATTGTTTAATTTCCTCACCGGCCTAGAAATATCTTTACGATACATGATGCGTATCTAGAATGCTACATTTGGTTTTCTTTTTTGCTTTTTGCTCTTTTTTTGTAATCATGTTTGCTTTGTTTAATTTGAGTGCGGATCAAGTGGAAAACTGCCTACACATTTTTATCGTTTTTTTTTTTATCAGATCATGGTTGTACTTTACAACATATTCTCCTTTTTTCCTTTTAAAACTTAAAGGGGTACTATTTGATATAGTAAACATGTTTTTTGTCTTTAATACTATATTCTTTCTGTATGCTCAGTAAAGCTGATATTTCATTTTATGTCTTAACCATTCTTAATTTTTGATAGATTTTTAATTCAGCAAAGGGCGTTTGACTCACTTTATCTTGCAAATCTCAGACTCATAATTACGTTTCATCAGTCACCATTCCGTCATCTTTCAACACAGCCTCCACAGATAGCTTTAATATTGACAGAACTCCAAAGTTTTAGTAATAATCTTGTTCTTCTCTTTTCTTGTCAGGTACGTGTATGCGTCTTCGCCTCCTTTTTTTTTTTTTTTTTAACCATTCCGTGTTGTCGATTCTGGAGAAGGAGTAATTTAAAAAGTGAGTTGATTTTTTTCTTTTTTTTTTACCACGGGCAGACTGTCCTACTATTCACAAAGAGAGAGAAAGAGAGTGAGAGAGAGAGAGCCTCTTCCGAACAACTTCAGGATCTTAAAGTAGGGATGTTCAGCGACAAATGAGTTGCGCGAAGCGTTTGGTTAAGATTTCCTTACGTAAGGAAAAGAGAAGAGGAATCTCGTGAACATACGCGTCTGTTTGTGAGAGACTTGTGACAGACATATCCCTCCAGGTCTTGTTGGCTATTTGGGGCTATTTGAACGCCTCAGATATCAATAGTTGGGAAGAGAGAGAGAAACAAAATCGAAACTCCCAAGATAATGCGCCTTAACGAAGATCCGGGTGAAGACGGGTTGCTCTCCCTTTAATAATGATAAGGCCTGAGAGCCTCCCCTCCCCCCCCTCCCAGCACCCCACACCTTCCCCTCCCGGACTTGGACTCGAGCTCTTGGTCTCCGTCGTCATCCCCTTTTGGAAAAGAAAGGCGTAGAGGGATTGGGTCGGTGGGGATTGGGCGCGGGTGGGAAAGGGAGATTAGGGGGATTAGAAAGTTTATATAACGCTTCTCTCGATGAGAAAGAAAATGAAGAATGGCTTAGTTTTACCTTGAGTTTTAAAAAGGGGAGCTTAGAAATTGCGCCATCTAGTTTCCCTCCGTCTCTCTTTTCTTCGCCTAACTCTCTCTCACTGTCTGTCTGTCTCTCTTTCTCTATCTATCTCTTTCTCTCTCCCCCCACGTACCCTCTCCCTTCCACCCTTCCCGTTGGCTCTTTAGTATATAATGGGTCAATGTGGACAAGAAGAAAACTGGGTCAAGGTCCCCCGTGTTTGTCTTTGGAGGGGAAAGAAAACGAGAGGAAAAAGGAACTCTCATCGGGGGATTTGAGGTGTTTTGGGGGTGATGAGACTCTCTCTCTCTCTCTCTCTCTCTCTCTCTCTCTCTCTCTCTCTCTCTCTCTCTCTCTCTCTCCAAGAAAATCAGCAACCGGTGAAACTTTTTATTAACACCTGCATCTTTAAAAAGAGGTCCCTCTTTTTTTTTTTGGTAACAGTGACAGCTCTCGGCTGTATGTATGATGTGCTGATGATGACCTGATTCATCCTCTCTCTCTCTCTCTCTCTCTCTCTCTCTCCAATAAAGACTCATCCAGAGGAACTCTTGCATCCTCTCTCTCTCTCTCTCTCTCTCTCTCTCTCGAAGTCATACATCCAGAGGAACAGTCTTTGCATCTATCTCTTTAAAAAGGGATCCTTTTTTTCGTGATATCGGTCAAAATTTGTTTGCATGTATGATGTGATATTATACAACGCCTCCTAGAGTATTTAGGATTATTGCAGCCTTTTACGGTTAATGGTGAATACATGAGTTTGCTAGTGTGATGGAGGCTTTTCAGGTTCATCGCATAGTCGCCTTTGAAACGAAGTAATCGGATTATTATTATTATTACTGTTTTTGTTATTGGTATTATGACGGTGTCATATTTAATAGTAGAGTCGAATTTATCATTATTCTTCTCAGTATTTAAGTCTGCGAAGCTCCTTTGGCGGTGTGCATCAACGGAAAAATAGTGGTATTGATGACTTCAAAGAAACTGCCATTGTTACGCGAAATTTCAGGAGGCCCATTACAACTGCACCTGGTAAGAAGCTTGTTCACTTAGAGCTATTAAGTAAATCTTCTACAATAACGTTAGCCATTGTGAATCCGTATTACCATCACTTTTCTTACCTCGCCCTTCTTCTCCTCCTCCTCCAAACTGCGTAATGCGTTTCCTTCCCGTGTGTACCAAGAGTCATAAATCTTTCCGTTCCAGAGACAAACTTGAATTATTTCGTCAGACCTATTAACGACCAAGTAAGATATGTCTTGTTCAGTTCCGCTATTAAAATATTTACGACATGATTATGTTTTTCTTTCGTTATTGTATTTGTTAGCAGGTTTGCTTAAAAAAATGAATGCTGATTTTTCGACAGTTTCATCATTGGTTAGGCTCAAGATTGGCAACGAGTTATTAATATCATTATAGTTTAAAAATCTTAATTTGAATTTGACGGGTTTCTTTTTCTCGCTGTTTTTATACGGGATAATTATCAACATGATGGGGGTACTGTACAGTAATTATGTCAGTTATTCATAATAATGGTCACCGTCTCACCATTTGATATACATTCTCTCTCTCTCTCTCTCTCTCTCTCTCTCTCTCTCTCTCTCTCTCTCTCTTTTCGAGACAACACAACAGTCACTGCTGCATTCACAGTCGCTTCATAACCTTGCATAGAAGCCGCATCAGCATTTTGTTCAACCCAACGTGGTATACAGTGTATGTAGTCCCCTACATTTCGTAGATATCAAGACTCTTTCGTTATAATAGTACTAACGCCTCAGCATCAGTCAGAATTACGTAGGTCTCCTCCCCGTCCTCTCAACAATTCAGTTGCGCCCCTGTTTTTTCAGCATGTCATCTTCCTTATATTCAGCAAAGCAAACCTCTGTGCTTTTGTTTTACGAGTTCCTGCTGCCTTTCTGGCACCAGAGGATCTATTCTCCCTCCTCCCGTGTCAGTCCGACGCAGAAACACAGTTATTCTTTGTCCTTCCTGTTCCTGCAACCCTTGCCCTTTCGCTTTTGCGTCAGTTGCTGCCCACATCTGCCTGTTTTTCTGAAGAGATATTCATTGCCATAGTTTCCTTCTGGCTTCTTCCATATTCACGGACATTCAAAGCTCCAAGACTTTTATTTTCTTTTCCTGGTACAGTAATGTAGGATCGCAGATTGGAAACCACAACACCCTGTCATTTGGTAGCCTCTGTGGAGACAGAACAACGAGTTTGTTATTGTTTAACTCCAGTCGTCCAGTAGAGTTGATGGAATGACCCATTTTGTCTCCAAAATAGACTGGGCATTTCCCTCGTAGATGGGGGTCATCGACCCTTTGCTTGAGGCTTTTTCTACCGAGGGGAAACAGAACATTAGTGTCCTGAGTCACTGACACTTTTTAAATTTTTGGGTTATCAGTGTCCTGATAATATCTCATGCTGTTATGAAATTTAGTAAAAGGATTATTCCGTAGTGGGTCCTTATTATTTTAATAAGACTGTCTAGTACTAGGTTTTAATTTGTAAGTATTATTGTTAGTATTATTTCATCTCCAGTGGTTGCTGTTACTTTAATCGCTATATTATGTTAATTAGATGAGTTGTTAGTACTTAACTGATACCCATCTTTACAACACACACACACACACACACATTTATATATATATATATATATATATATATATATATATATATATATATATATATATATATATATATATATATATATATATATATATAGAAGTAAAGTCCACGACAATATGATTTTTTTTAGCAAAATATATACATTTCGAGAGTAAGCTTCCGCAAGCCACTGCTAGCTATATCAAACTAAAACTAAAATACAACATAATGTAGATGTATGTTCCGATGCCATAAATTTAATAACAAGCAACCGCTGAAATGTGATTGTTTTGAACGCTCGCATCTCAACAGCTCCATTACCATGATAAAGTAGAATGAAGAAAGGGTTTGGGGGAAGCAGCACAGTAAGTGTAGATAAGAAGTCTTGAGATTCAGGTGTAAATCCTTGCGTCTGCTGCAAGTGTTTAGAAAGAGTAGGCCTGGTTCGGATCTTGTTTAGATAGTACTCTATCCTCCATAAGCTTCCCCGTCCTCCATTCCTTCCCCTCCCCCTCCCCTCTCATCCCCCCTTCCCCTACAACTCCCCTTCCCTCCCCTCCCCTTCCATGTCTTATTAACATGTGAGGAAAGAGATATACCGAATGTTAGGAGGTCTGCATTTATAATTACAAAGGTTACTGGTTGCAAGGATTTTTGCCAGTTTTATTAGTGTTTGTACTTCACTCGTCGCAAGCTTCTGAAAAATTGGTCCATTTTGAATGCTGCCCGGGATGCCGTCTTGTTATTTTGTTGTTTAAGTGTAGATTTATAGAATATCGAAGTGTGCTGTTATTGCTGTTTTGGTTTTAATTCTTGATTTAATGAATTTGCTTCGTAAATTAGCCTTAATTCTCTATGTGTTACTTGTTACGGTTTTGCGCGTTGTCTCTTGCTTACTTTTGTGAAGACGATTCATTTCAGTTATGGTGCTTTTTTTCCATTGTCATTGAAAAATAAAAAAGACTTTCGGTTTTATCTGTTAGATAATTTTCGCAAAAGTGGATAACCGTAATCACAAAGTTAGGAATTTTTCTTTGTCATTAAGCAGTTATTTTTACTTGTTTATCCTTTCAGACGTTTTCCTTTAACCGCCATTAATTAATAACATGCATGAACAGATAATATAGTTTATTCTGTATTCCATTAAAATTCAGTTTTTAGTCAGGTGTTCTTTCCTGGCAGTTATCCTTTTTCTCTTTCTTAATCTGACGGTAAATATCGTATGTCACTGAAGGTTCAGTCTTACATCTGATTGGTCGATGCAGTGAGTTGTAACGTCCGTTGGTTGGGAAGCAGCATAAGCTTCTTCCACCAATCACAAATAACTTCAGTGATATCGGCTGCGGATATTTACTGTCAAATCCGAAATACAATCATTTCTTTTGTGGTGTAGTGTGATGGTTTAGATTTTTACTAGACCCAGGGGATCGTATCTTGGATCATACTTATCTCTTGGTAAATGAACGATTCGGTGGGAAACTTATGTTGTAGAGATTGCTAGTAAAGGTGGGCATTGTATTAAATGGCGCGAATGAATTTTTGTGGTTATTTGTTGTATGTTGTTAGAAAAGTCGTTAGTTGTACCAGATAGCAGTCAGCTTAAGAGTCATGCTTTTTGGAGTGTCGTGTTTGCATAATCATTATCAACATGATACTGCTGAAAATTTTCATCAACGTTGGTTAAATTATCTTAATAATAATATTAATAATTATAAGGATTATTATTATTATCATCATCGCTGTCGTGGTTCTTATTGCTCAGGTGTGTGTCAGTATTCGAAACCTTCCATTCATTAAATGAATGAAATTCCAGCGGGTCATTTACAAGGTCTGGAACTTCCGTTTAGGCGTCACCCAGTGCACGTGGGAGTTTAGAATACATTTTCTTGGAAACTCAGGTGAGAGCATTTTCGACCTTTCATCTTAGCGTCGCGTGTTTTTTTTCAGTCGCAGGTGAATGGATTCTTAGTAATATTTTTATAGTTCAGTGTCATTACTTTAGAGTTGGAAAGATGATTTAGTATTTTGTTAATGAGGTGTTTGGTAATGGATTTTTTTTGAAGTAGCACAGTTGTATATTTGAGAAAATTTGTATTTATTAGCACACATACAGATAGTATGTGTGTTCTTTTCTATTATGTAACAGTAGGGAAGATATTTGTTCTTATGTATATGTATGAAGATATTTGTTCTTATATATATATATATATATATATATATATATATATATATATATATATATATATATATGTGTGTATGTGTGTGTGTATACACGTATTTATATATATGGACAAATGTATATACTAATATATATATATATATATATATATATATATATATATATATGTGTGTATGTATATATATATATGTGTATATATATATACAGTATATATATATATATATATATATATATATATATATATATATATACATATATATATATATATATATATATACATATACATATACATATACACACACCGAAAGTACGTACAGACAGTAACGCATGTGTAAAACTTCTGTTCAAGAATAATACGCATAAAGTCCATTTAGATCTTGAGTACTAAAAGAAAACTTAGTAGTGGTTGAAAAATAGACTCCATCTCCATTGTTATGACTTTGAAATGAAACTTTGGTTAAAGGAAAGTTATTGTCTCCAACTTGGGTATTGCGAAGATCATTTACGAGTGATCGCTTTGTACCCTGACGTTTGTGTGTGAGTTTGTATTGCAATTCCATGGCTTCACTACCCTCCCCCCCCCTCTGACGTCCTCACATCTCATACAGTTCTGTCCCTCTCGTGTATAATATATATATATATATATATATATATATATATATATATATATGTATGTATGTATGTATGTATGTATACATCTATACACATCTATATATATTATATGTATGTATGTATTATAATGTATATATATATTTTTTTTAATGTATATTAGCATATATGTATAATTTATTTTTCCTAGCAACCAGCTGTGTATTTGAGACAGTGAACAAATTTTCTTGATGTTTAATAACTTGTGTACATTAATGAAAAAATATAAATGATTCACATAACAAAATCACCAGAGATGTGGACGAGTTGCGCTTGTCATAGTCGGTCAGTAGCATTTACCAAGGTTTTTATTTT
>NC_089793.1:11782823-11785323 GCF_040412425.1 Macrobrachium rosenbergii | reverse complement strand
CTGTGGACATGGTCAGTAAAATATTGAATTTACATGCAAATTCATTAGGAGGGTCAGCCATGAAAATGCAGGTAAACAGCCAGTCATTTGAAAATATTTGTATATTTAATATAACAGTGCTTCAGGTTGTTGGGCTCTTGTCCTTTCCAAAAATCTTCGAGATCTTAATGGTATGTTTCAGTGGTCTGGCGATTGTTGTCGTTATTCACTTACAGGATAATCTTAGGGGGACGCACCTGAGAGAGTTCCTCGTTGGATGAGTCGGTAGAGTTATCGGTTAATGCTTTGCTAGGCCCGAGTTCGAGTCTCCAGCCAGGCAATGAAGAATTAGAGGAATTTATTTCTGGTGATAGAAATTCTTTTGTCGCTATAATGTGGTTCGGATTCCACAATAAGCTGTAGGTCCCGTTGCTAGGTAACCAATTGGTTGTTAGCCACGTAAAATAAGTCTAATCCTTCGGACCAGTCCTAGGAGAGCTGTTAATCAGCTCAGTGGTCTAGTTAAACTAAGGTATACTTAACTTTTTTTGTGAAGGAGAGGAAGCAGAACGAATCATGGAAATGTATCCCTATAATTACCGATTGCCGCTTGTCTGTATAATGCTTCACGAGTAAAGACGTTTCAGTGATACCTGTGCAGCCAGCGAAAGTCTTCTTTTAAGAAATCTCTTGTGGTGCACTGTAGGCATTACTTAAGGTTCTTTGCAGCGTGCCTTCGGCCCCTAGCTGAAACCCCTTTCGTTCCTTTTACTGTGCCTCCTTTCACATTCTCTTTCTTCCACCTTACTTTCCACCCTCTCCTAACAATTTATCCATAGTGCAACTGCGAGGTTTTCCCTCCTGTTACACCTTTCAGACCTTTTACCGTCAATTTCCGTTTCAGCGCCGAATGACCTCATAGGTCCCAGTGCTTGGCCTTTGGCCTAAATTCTATATCCAATTCAATTCAACAAACGTTTGCCTGCAGAACATTCCCATGGTTTCATCATCTTCAAATTTTCCTCCCTTCCCACATTCTTCTATTCCTCTCATTAATATTCTGTCACATCGTCTTTCTGGAAGTGAGCATAGGTTGGCCCACGTGTGGCTGGAAGTGGGCGTTGTGTCATCATTTCCTTGAAAGGTTGCTGTTCCTATACCGTCTTTGGTCCTAGAGAGAGAAAGTGTGCCACAAGAGCCGTTTTCCTAGTGTGACGTTTTTATTACATTCCCGTAACATTTCTTTGTTATCAGAAGTGCAGTTTTTCTGTTGAACGTTCATTTTTTCACCAGTAAGTCGAGTTTCCACTATGACAGTTTTTGTTAAATTTTGTTCTTGATGCGATAGATATTCGTTGGCGTTTTCTTGAGCAAGGTTGCGACACAGAACTTATCTTTTTTGGATAATGAAGAAGTTGCGTAAGTCTTCAACAGACTAGATTCTAGTAAGTTATCTTTGGTTAAGCGTAAAAGGGAACCTTTGCACAACTTTTCATTGGACATAAATGATTTTTAGCTGTTTACTCCCGTTTTTAAGCATCAGTTTAGGTAAAAGAAGAAAGATATGAGTCCTCATGAATCTCTGCCTATCGGTTGTTATGGAGAGAAATCCTAGAAGGCAGCTTTAGTAAGCTAACGTTTCTTTAACGTTTCTTATATACATCTCGCAGAGTGCACAATAAGAATAACACCATTTGGTGTGATTTTAAAGAAAAATAAAACAAAATCACGTCTTGTAGCAAATGTCAATCCAATGATCATTTCCTGCGAGAGATCCGCGTCTGTCAGCGGGTGATAAATCGTATGGGGTCCTACTCAGCCAGTGAGATCATTACCGCTAAATTGTTTATACCTGGGACAGGTAAGCTCTCCCCAGGGTCAGGTAAATTGCGTCGTTTACTCCGAAGTTACGCTTTCCAAGGTATTTACAGCTGCTTCGATGGATCGACCATACATTTTGATAAGATGGTATTTGTTTTACGTCTTTGGATCTGCATCGTCTTGAAGATTAAAATCAGTCGACTGGGGTGGGAGGTCTTGTGTCCCATCTTGGTTTTATCTCTGTCTGACATTTTAGATGTTTGTGGGGGTATGTTTCCTAATTATATATATATATATATATATATATATATATATATATATATATATATATATATATATATATATATATAGTTAGTCTTTCCTTATATCAGAATCGTTCCTTATTCAAACTACCTTACAGCTGTTTCTGCGGAATTTAACGTGCAGCCTTTGATAAACTAAATGGTTCTACATAAATGCTTTCGTAAATACTGATGGACAAACGACAATTTAATCTTTTCTAAAAATGAGAGCAGTTCTTAATTGCAGTTTGAGTGATATATTAACATTAAACGTCCAGCTGTGTTAACAAAATCACCGACTGTCTTAGTTTGAATGCGTTTCATGGGTGAGAATCTTATTCAGTTCACCCTTGTCACAACTGTCACAGCAGTATGGGGTGTTGGGGGGCGGTTGGGGGTTGGGGGGGTTCCTTCATCGG
>NC_089793.1:11772823-11775323 GCF_040412425.1 Macrobrachium rosenbergii | reverse complement strand
AGAGAGAGAGAGAGAGAGAGAGAGACGTAATGTGTAGAAACAAAATGGACCTTTCACGGGTGGTAAACCTGTCTCATACTTCGCATTTAGTGAGGCTGCTTGCCTTAGGTGGCCGCTCGGCTCTGCTTCACGAGAGAGAGAGAGAGAGAGAGAGAGAGAGAGAGAGAGAGAGAGAGAGAGAGAGAGAGAGAGAGAATTCTCCATTTCCCTGTGCTTTTTGCGTCCTTCACGTTTCCGTTCCGAGAGGATTTTCTATTTTCCTTTGCTGTTTCCTATAATTTTATTCTTTTCGAGAGAGTCTTGGTTTCCTGTGCTCTCTCTCTCTCTCTCTCTCTCTCTCTCTCTCTCTCTCTCTCTCTCTCTGTATGGATTTTTCCTGTCCCCAGGTTTACGGCAATACATTTGCATGATACAGATTTTCATACATACTTTATTTATCAGCCTGCTATCTTGAAGACGCATCTTATTCGCGTCGTTTCATTTGAAAAATTAGCGTGTCCTTATTTGAGGATGTAAGTGTAAAAAAATAAAACCTTTGTGTTCATGTTAAAAAAATTTATTCACTTTTATCTAGAAGAACTTTGAAATTATTTATTATGTATAGAGTAAGAATATAGGTTAATTTTTCAATATGATTGTCGATTTGATTTATGTAATTGCAGATACTCTTCCATTGTAGGAAGGGGGATTGGCGATCTAAAGTCATTGCTTTATTAAGTCCCTTTCTTAACGTGAGATAAAATTAATTTTCACCATTTTGTATTTTTTTATATTTTTAGCGTTTAACTTAAGTGCTTTGTACTAGTCGTTTACCATACTAGGATTAACTTGTTTTTACCTTTGGCTTGATCTGGCATATGGACTTTATATGTGTATAGTTGTGTTAGGGAATTCACTTCTGCAGGTTTCAGAGACTTCGTATTCTCATGGAACGTAGTTCTCTGGGAATGCCCAGTTTCTTCCCTCTCTCTCTCTCAGGAAATGCACATAATAGACTTTTCCTCAGGCTGAGTAACCCGAAGAACGCACCTGACCCCTGGACAAGAGTCTTAATATCTTCCTCAGTTGTATTGATTTGTGTTGTTCATAGCAGATGAATGTTCTTTTTTCCTTATTGAATATTGTTGTTGTCGTTGCTGTTGTTGTTGTTGCTTATGAATAAGCTGGCGATATGCCAGCACGGGCTCTTGCTCGTATATTGGATGCATCCCTTGGTTGTGAATGTCTTTAAACATAAGTTAGTGAATGGGGGTGGTTGTGATAATTCGATGAAACAAGGCTTGTAATGTGTGCCAGCCTACTTTTATATCAGCACCCTGTTGTAAAAAAAAAAAAAGAAAAGTGACATTGCGTACAGATATGGACTCAACTTATTACACAGTGCGATTATTACATGTGTAATTATGTATTCGCAAATTATATGAATGCACAGAATACTTATGATGAAAATCCCAGAAGAAGTAAGTGCAAATACATCCAGTTAATTTAAAGATTAAGTAAATATCTTGTAAATATGGCGAAATTCACCTGATTACTGATAATCCCCGATATATAGATATTATATTTGTGAAATGCAATTATTTGAACGGCACCATCGCGTGGGGAGAATTTATTCAGTATTAGCAACCTGTCGGTGTATTATTTGATAAAGTGGTAATTTGGGTGATTATTATTATTATTATTATTATTATTATTATTATTATTATTATTATTATTATTATACCCGTAGTAGCATTAGTCTTAAAATGGAGAAACAAATCCAGTTATGTATATGTACAGTTTTATCTAAATATATGTGCATATACATAACTGTGGATTTGTTTCTACGTTATTATTATTATTATTATTATTATTATATTATTATTATTATTATTATTATTATTATTATGTAGGTACTGTCGCCTTCCCCTTGCCTAGAATTAAGATTTCTCTTCATGCCTTCTGAAGAAGAGTGACTTCTCCTACATACCTGGTTTCCACCCCAGTCTTCTGTCAATCTTGCTAATGCACTTTGTGAACCTTTGCAAATTTCTACTTCGTTGTTATGTAGTAATCTCAGATTCTTTCACCTAGTGGAATTTGAACCGCTGAGCATTGAAACACGGAACCAACATTATATCCACCCACCCACAGAGTGGCTTTATATATTGTTTGAGAGACTGTCCTTTCATTATTATTGTTATTGTTCTTGTTTTTTAATATTAGTAGTTCTCTACGGTTGCACAAATAATTGTCGAAATGTAACTTGAAAAACACACACTCCGTTAATCTTTCAAAACATTGCTAAAGTGAAAAGAAAATTAATTTTACGCATTGTCTGCCTCGTGTTACTCCACAGATTTAAATCACTTCGCTCATATTCTCTTGCCCAATTTCTGTAGGATATCTCAAAGGATACTAAGCCAGAGTTTTGTGGGATCTTTAATAGTGCAGGTTGCAAGACATTGTCCAGTATAATATTGATACTGCAAGGAAGAGGGAGAGGTTGAATATCACGCTT
>NC_089793.1:11742823-11767823 GCF_040412425.1 Macrobrachium rosenbergii | reverse complement strand
GAGTTGGGCGAATTTTTTTTTTCTTTTTTTCAGTTCTTTTGTAATGAGGTTAGTAGTGTTGGAATTTTTGTTTTTTCCCAATAGCTCTTTCTGTCTTCATTTCTGGGTCTGTCCTCTCTCTCTCTCTCTCTCTCTCTCTCTCTCTCTCTCTCTCTCTCTCTCTCTCTCTCTCTCTCTCTCTCTCTCCCCCCCACAAAGCCCTTCTTTGCTTTGTTTTTTATGCTTTATTTTTATTTCCAACAGAGACGCCTATAGTTTTTCCTTTCCTCCTAACCTTGTTTGGCATAACTCTGAGTCGTATGATTACCGTTTTGTAAGTATTTTACTCATCGAAACGAATAATTTGAATATCAATGAATACTGCAAATTGGAGTTTCGATGTGGTCTGGTAATTGGCGTACAGCATTTTATGTAATGTTTTTAGGTTCAGTTTGAACACCGAATGACTTTATAATACGCGTCTTTTTTATTTAGGTTTTGATTTCTCTGTTGATATTTTTCTACTAAATTATATGCAGTGTGTTATCTACGATCTAGAATGTCCAATTAGGGCAGCAAAATTTTCCTCTCTCTCTCTCTCTCTCTCTCTCTTTGTGCACTTGCTTAAGGATCTAAAACAGCACTTCCGTACTGCTGCCATTATGATTTTTATATCCCCGTTTGATTTGCCGACGTCAGCAAATCCGTATTAATCCGTGTCAAGATTTTGTTGAGTGATGTCATACATCACTTTACGTCTCTTGATGGCGGATTGTGGGAGAGAGGCTCTTACTTCTCGCAGGTTTACTCCTTTACTTCTTCGTGTTTAAACATTTTTAGTTTTTTTTTAATTTGATATTTAGTTGTGAATTTTTAAGTATGAAAAGTTCCGTTGTGCTCTCTCTCTCTCTCTCTCTCTCTCTCTCTCTCTCTCTCTCTCTCTCTGTTATCATAGAGCGAATGGTAGCGCGTTCATTTCACAAAACGAATAGCTAGCACTTGATCCCCGAACCTGACGAGGAAATAGTCATTCTCTCTCTCTCTCTCTCTCTCTCTCTCTGTGAGACTTCGTAGCGCAAACGGCAGCACGTTCAGTGACGAGGGGAATTACATGGGTGCTCATTTTAAAAATCACTATACCAATATTTACTTTTATATTTAAAATGCCAGTTTGCCATAAACCAATCTGCCATCTAATCCTGCTTGTGTTTTTTTTATGTATCGTCGGTTTATTATTGTTATAATTATTATTATTACTCCATCTTCTACAGTATTTATGTGCTATTCTTGCTAGTCCGTTTTGGTATCGACAAAGCCATCCATACCTTTCGACCCTCTGCTCTTTTGGAGAAACGCCAGGGAATGGTTGGAACTGGTTGGAACAGCCTTTGAATGCTTATAAAGCAAATGACCCTATTCTGAGCCTCATGATGAACCATTCCTATGCACCATCGGTTGACTTGACGTCCGATTGTGGAGAATGACCCTGTTTTCTGACCCCTCGCCAGATCAGACTTTATTTTATTCACATAGTCTTTTACACAAGAAAAAGTCATTCGTTTGGCTAATATGCTTCCAATGACAATTAAAAAATCAGAATATCAAGAAGACATGAGAAAAATTCATAAATGATAAGCAAGTGAAAGTTAATAAGAGACTGTGAACGTTAATGCAAGAATGTAAATGTGCTCCTGATTCTGGCCTCAAGCCCATGAACCTCGTAACTGCGCTTGTGGGAAAAGTCTTGGTACACAGGCTGTCGCTGTCAAAGGTTTGACAACATTGGTTATATGGCCACCATCAGGCATCAGGCAATCAAATGTAGTGAAGTTAGGTTTTTGATGAAATTATTTTCTAAAATAGTTCTTTCTGAAATTTTCGAGAAATTAATCGACTATTCTTGACTGATTAATTACTCACAAAATTAGGAAGGCTTTGGGGAGATATTTTGTAGTAATAATTTCATCAAAAACCTAACTTCACTACATTAGTCATACCTTCAGAACTTGAGTGACGTTTCCAAATTTATTTTCATTAATGAATCAAGCAACCTTTACAATAAGATTATGTTGTATCCATTTCACATTTGTGTATTTTGTTTTACTCGTTTATTTTATTGTCAGTTCTCATTGAATTCTTCATCTTGCCACTCGATAGATTCTTTTCTTATCTACAGTTTTTCTCCCCCGATGGAAGAACGATTCTGCGCCACCGCCCACATTCCTCAGACGTTGTGTAGGAAAGGACTTCTTCCGGTCTCGACGACGAGATGGGCGTCGGGCATCAGTTCTCTTGTCATTCCTTCGGCCCCTTCTATCCCTCCTTCTCTCCATGTGCCACTCCCTCTCTCAAGCCCCCCCACCGCTCTTCTAAAGCGACCCACCCCCCAGCGTGGGATTCTTCTTCGCTCACCCTGTTTGTCATTCTTTTGAGGGGAATTAGCATTTCCCATAGGTGGTGTTGCTTCAATGTATTTGAATAGTACATTTGCTCTTACGTGTATAGTGGATGTATACACATACATCAACACTCGCAATTCGTACTCGTTCATGCAAACATGCAATATAAATTCAGGATTATATACACAGAAATCACAAGATATCGAGCCCTGAAAAAAAAATAGGTTTCTTTCTTGTACCTCTGTGCCTCAAAAAATTGGTCTGTTATAGTCTCACAGGAAATTTTACGTTACAATGTTTCATAGTGTACATACAGGCGTAAGCACACTTGCACATACACAGACACACAACACACACGCACACTCATTATATATACGTATATACTAGCGAGAGGCGCGCCCTACGCTGCGCCGGGCAGGAGGGCAGTAGAAGGATTCCCTGTTTAAACGCGGCTGCCTGTCGTGGACTGGGTCCTTCGTCTTAAGGACTTCTCTTTGGGTATTTCATTGACCTCATACAAATCAACGGTGCAGTACCTATGGTCATCATCGCCATTAATAAATAATGTGGCCTCAAGGGAATAAAAAACATAAAATTTCCGAGAAATTGATAAAATGGTAAAAATATATTGACGATACGTTATAAATTCTCAAGAAGAGCAGCTTCCTCCACGAACTTTAAAATATCCTCTCCGGGATCCCAGGAAGGGCGATAATTACCCTTTTCATCAATGATCTCTGAGAAGAAACGATTTCTCAAGTTCCCAAGGTTAGGGCACTTGACCAGCTCATAGTGCTACACAGAGACTGATAGCAATAATACGAAATACACTTTTCCCTGAATGAATTCTAGGCATGGAAGAATTATGATACAAACTAAGTGATGCAGAGTACAATATTAAAGTAAAAAAAAAATTTAATCATCTGGAAAACAGAAATAAAGTAATAAAGAGGATTCTATTAATGGGAAATCAAGCTGCAATTATTTTTTTTTTATCAGATCTAATAAGGAATCCTGCCTTCCTTCTGGAGAGGACACCCCCCTTCAAGGGCGCCCTCAAGAGACACCTGCCTTCCTCCGAGGAAGTGACCTCTGGATCGGACCCTTCCCTTCAAGGCTGCCCTCAAGAGACAGGCGTGCCTTGGAGACTTAAGAACATCATCCTTGAGGTGATTGGGCCCTCTCCAGGCCTGCTTCCCCAGCCTGGCAGGATGCCTGCCTTCCTCTGAGGAAGCAGCCTCTGGGTCGAACCCTTCCCTTCAAGGATGCCCTCAAGAGACTGGTGAGCCTGGGAGGCTTCTAGGCCTCATCCTTGAAGTTCTTGGGCCCTCTCCAGGCCTGCTTCCCCAGCCTGGCTGGATACTTGCCTCCCTCCGAGAAAGCAGCTTCTGGGTTGGACCCTTCCCTTCAAGACTGCTGTTAAGAGACTGGTGAGCCTTGGGGGCTTTTGGACCTCATCCTTGAAGTTCTTGGGGCCTCTCCAGGCATGCTTCCCCAGCCTGGTAAGATACCTGCCTTCCTTCAAGGAAGCAGCCTCTGGGTCGGACCCTTCCCCTCAAGAGTACCCTGAAGAGACTGGTGAGCCTTGGTGGCTTTTGGGCCTCATCCTTGAAGTTTTTAGGACCTCTCCAGGCACGCTTCCCCAGCCTGGCAGGATACCTGCCTTCCTCCAAGGAAGCAGCCTCTGGGTCAGACCTTTCCCTTCAAGGGTGCCCTCAAGAGACTGGCAAGCCTTGGGGGCTTTTGGGCCTCACCCCTTGAGTTTTTGGGGCTTCCAGGCTCGCTCTGTGCCTAGCAGGATACCTGCCTTTCCTCCGGGAAGCAGCCTCTGGATTGACCTTCCTTTCAAGGCTGCCCCCAAGAGACTGGCGAGCTTGAGGGGCTTTTTGGGCCTCATCCTTGAAGTTTGGGCCCTCCAGGCCCGGCTTTCCCAACCTGGCAGCATACCTGCCTCCTCCAAGGAAGCAGCCACTGGGTCAGACCTTCCTTCAAGGGTGCCTCAAGAGACTGGCAAGCCTTGGGGCTGGCCTCATCCTGAAGTTCTTGGGCCCTCCCAGGCCCGCTTCAGCCAGCAGGATACCTGCCTTCCTCCGAGGAAGCAGCCCCTGGTTGACCCTTCCTTTCAAGGCTGCCTCAAGAGACTGGCGAGCTTTGAGGGCTTTTGGCCTCATCCTGAAGTTTTGGGTTCTCTCCAGGCCCGCTTCCCCAGCCTGGCAGGATCCCTGCCTCCCTCCGAGGAAGCAGCCACTGGGTCAGACCTTCCTTCAAGGGTGCCCTCAAGAGACTGGCAAGCCTTGGGGCTTTTGGGCCTCATCCTGAAGTTCTTGGGCCCTCCCAGCCCCGCTTCAGCCTGGCAGGATACCTGCCTTCCTCTGAGGAAGCAGCCTCTGGTTGGACCTTGACCTTTCAAGGCTGCCCTCAAGAGACTGAGAGTTTGAGGGCTTTTGGGCTCATCCTTTGCTTGCCCTTCCAGCCTGCTTCAGCCTGGCAGGATACCTGCCTTCCTCCGAGGAAGCAGCCACTGGCAGACCTTTCCCTTCTAAGTGCTCTCAAGAGACTGGTGCCTTGGGGCTTTTACCTCATCCTTGAAGTTCTTGTTCTTCCAGGCCCGCTTCCCAGCCTGGCAGGATACCTGCCTTCATCCGAGGAAGCAGCCTGGTTGGACCTTCAAGGCTGCCCTCAAGAGACTGGCTAGCTTTTGAGGGCTTTTGGGCTCATCCTGAAGTTTTTGGGCCCTCCAGGCCTGCTTCCCAGCCTGGCAGGACACCTGCCTTCCGAGGAAGCAGCCTCTGCCTGACCTTCCTTTCAGGGGTGCCTCAAGAGACTGGCAAGCCTTGGGGGCTTTTGGGCCTCACCCTTGTCCTTAGAGGAGGGCTTGCATAAGCAGCTTTCTGACTCCATCCTTAAGAGGCCGCCTTCTTCTTGTTTTCTCGTTATCTTCTGGATTTCCATTCCCATTGTCTTGCAGTTTTCTTCAGGAAGTTCTGTTTTAGCTTCTTTATCTTCTTCTTTTAAATGATCTGCAGTGATATCCAAGTCCCTTCACTATACTCTTTGCTTTCTCTTACCCAGGTTTTCAAATATGACACTTGCTCTTCTGAAGGCTTCAAGATGATTTGAAGCATCTCGGAGATTGTTCCTGGAGACTTTGGAGTTAGGTGCATGCGCGATCGGCATTTCTCTTGTCCTTCCAGGAGCTGGAGATTGAAGGATTCCAAAATTTCTTCAAGGAACATCCGGAGGGTTTTAGAACAATCTCGGAGATGCTTCAAATCGTCTTGAAGCCTTCAGAGAGAGAGCAAGTGTCATATTTGAAAAGCTGGAAAAGGATACAACGATGATGATTTTTCGCTAAATTTGTATTTCTTTTGTAAAAATATTGATATTTACAAAAGAGAAGGAGTGAAACGAAGAGTGAATAAGGCCATTGCATGGCAAAATGTTCACGACCATGATTGACATGCAGTTCTTCTCAAGCCATTGTTGAAAGAGCGTGGAAGACCTTTATATTTCTTCCGATCTTGTTCCTGCAGCCACGTCCTTGAGGAGGCTGAAGTCCGAAGAGCCTGAGATTAATACAGATGGCTTCCTGCCGGGCTTTACCAATTGCCTTAGCTTGTTCTAATCCTCGGTCCCAGCTAAATCGGCAAAGCTGAGAGCCGAAGTTGGGCCTTCCCGGATTTCCGGCTGTCCTCTGAGGTTCAGTGAAGACGAAGTGACGTAAAGCGTCTCGTTTACTTCGTTGCGACCGTTGCTCGGTGTTTCAAGGCTCTTCTGAATGCCTGGCGCGCCCTCCTTCGCAGACTTCCAAACGGGTGAGATTGACCTGTGGATCTTTGGCGCCTCAACTTCAGGCCCACCTTTGATCCTTGATTTTTGGGGTTGCGCAGATCCATACCTTGTTATCGTAGATTTCAAACAGCCAGTTTACATTGATTTTCCAGCCGGTGCCTGGGTATTTCTGAATTTGTCCGTAAAGCAACTTGGTCATTCTGGGCAAAAGCCCCTCGTCAGCAGCACCTTTGATGCCTACTAGTGTGAAGGTCTTACCAGATCCCGTCTGTCCGTACAGGAAAAAGCATAAATTGTACCCCTCGAAAAGGCAGTGGCGAGACTCTGCAAACTCTGCGAAAATTTTCCCATCTTATCATTTGGAAGAACTGGTCCCACTCGACAGATGGCTCTGATGTTTCCATTGAAATTCTGTTTCTTGATCGGATTCGCCTACTAAAGACGATGCTGATCTTTGCCTGAAGACGCAGCTAACTTTTATATCAAAGCAAAATGAAATTTCAAAATACGTCAGTGCAAAGATTTTAATAATAAAAAAACAAATTTCATTGATCAAAATATGTTTAATAAGACGTGAGAAATGAGAATTAATGAGTTCCATACGGAATATTCTTTCTCTCTCGGGATTCCTGAAAGGCAATAGTTCTCTTACTACATATATATATATATATAGAGATATATAGAGATATATATATATATATAGAAAGATATATATATATATATATATATATATATATGTATACATATATATATATATAGTTAACTGATGTATTCTGAAATGGTAACACCCGTATGGAATCCATGTCTGTTGAATCATGTTGCTGTTAAAAATCCAGGTCAATATTCATAGGTGAAAAATTGATTATGAACCTAGCATCTTCCAATCTAGGTGAATTTACTATTGAAATGATCGAGTTTTTCATCGTTTTATTCTGTATGTGGCTTTTTGTGTACAATTAGTTCGTTTCAATTTAGATCACGGAACTCAGCAGTTTTTTATTCATGTGTTATTTAATTTTAAGTCTCGTGTACCTGTTGAAGACGTGAATAAATTTATAAATTTCCTGTTGTTTAATATTAATGACATTTTCCTTATCAAAAGGTAACATTTTCATGGAATGATTATCGTTCTTTTATAGCATTCAGCACTAAGGGATAATGAAAGCGAATTAAACCCGTCGTCATGAACAAAAGACAGTACAATATTAACATACCAGACTCATTTTAGTAATCATATTGATCGAATGCTTAAATCACTAAATATGTTCGGAGATGTATGCCAAGTTTGTCTTTCACCACTAAAAACGAAAATAAGAGATGTGTACTATCTTATGCATTGTCGTAAAGAGAAGGAAGAGGTTAGTTTACAGTGACGCATATTAAATTTTTAGAATGTCATTTACAGTGAAATATTTGTTAGGTTACAAAGCAGAGTTGCGATTCTTTAACAGAAATGAAAACATTGATTTAAAAGGTGTATTAAAATGAAACATTTCGTAGTTTTTTGAAGAGGCCCGTCACATGTCATATTTAGCCGAGCAACAACAGACTCAACTTGTGAAAGGTATATGTGTATGACATGTGTTTTACTGGACTACAGGTAAATATATTGAACTTTTTACTTTCACAAAACACTTTTTTTTTTTTTTTTCCAAAACAACCTTTTTTCCCCAGTAGGGAGAGATACCTTTCGTGCGAGACGCTCGAGCCCTTCTATCCACAACAATAGGAAATGCATTCCTAAAGTGATGCATGTCAATCAGACCTGTCTCTTTAAAATAAAAGAATCATCACTCGAGTGACACATACCATACGCGTTTTCCCTAACGAGGAGAGAAACGAATAAATAACACCTGTTGTTGGCGTCTGAGATGCTCCAGTCTTATTGAAAACCAGGCCATTTCACTTTAGGGTTAGGATTATCTATAATATATTATTTATTCAATAACTTTAGCTGGAATGTTTTTTAAGCTCTAATTAAAAAAAAAGTTTTTGGAGTTGGTAGACTAAAGAGTTTTTTGGTGTGAATGCGGGAGGTGAGGGGTTGAAGGGGGGAGGGGGTTTCTGTGGATAATGGAAGGAGTATTGGTAAAGGATGACAGTGGAGAAGTGCTGTTATTGTTATCTCCGTACATCAAGGGAAGCCAAGCATTGCAGGAATGTTCATTGTTTCGGAGAGAGAGAGAGAGAGAGAGAGAGACTGTGTACGTATAAATCGGGCCTTTTGATACTTTTTTTTGCCAACGGATGTGTGTGTCTGTGATTAAAGAGTACACAACGCGTCTCTTTCCCCGATGCGTAATTTTTTAATTGTAAATAATATGTATCTGTCTTTTTATTCATTTTCTTCGTAAGTAACTTAGAAGCCGAACAGCGTAGTCAAAATAGTTGAACACATCTCTTAACTCAGTCGTGAAAGAAGAAATTCACCACTGGCATGGCAAGAATGCTGTACTGGGTGATTATACGCCATTGTGAGATGGGACTGAAAGATCAAGGTTAGGGGGGAAAGACCCAAGAATTCTCCTTCCCCTCCCATATCGCTCTGACATCCCACTACCCCACCCAACCCCACCCCACCCCACCCCTCCAGGTGTAAACATTGTTCCCTCCTCGCCTCCCCTTATACTCCAGGTCTGCCCCTCCCATTCACAAAGATGGCTTACCTCTCCCATTCATGAAATCTTCCTCCCTTAATTTTCTGTATTATTTTGCTCAAATCGGTTTCGTTTTCCTTTAAATTGCCTTGATGTTGTTTCGGCACGGAAAGGCATCTGCCATTTTCTGTTAACTTTAGCCGAGGAAGGTTTTATGTGAATGGACAGTCTTCAAAAAACAGAAATTGTTCATTGAGTTTTGTTTATTACTGAGCCATCACTTACGCATTCTTACCCACCCCCCCTCCTTCTCCATCTTTCATTCAACAAGAAATTTGATTTCCACTAAATTACCGGGCGATCTGATCCCTTCCTTCCGGCCTTCCCTCCTCGCTCCCTCTGTTACTTCCTTCCGTTTCTTACTTCGTTTCCTGCATCCTTTTCTTATTCTTGATAATCATTCTTTTCCCCCCTTTTTCCAAGGCTGCACATCACTCAACCCGTTACTCTCCTTCCCCGATGCCCGGATGCGCGTGCTGGGTGTTGTTGCCGTATGCTATATTTTTTAAGTTTAGTTTTCTCTTTAACCTTTTGTATAAGTCATTTCAATACATTATAGCTGTATCATGCGTCTGCTTATTGCAGCACAATCTATATATAATTTAGTGGATGTTGTGTGGCTTTTGCGTTCAAAACATACCATAAATAGATCGCATTAAAGTAGACTTGGCAACCGCGAGGTCCCTAAACACGTGTTGAGTCTGTCGAGGGCGCGTGCTGCCTCAGGGGTTCTTAGGAAGTGTTGATGTGGTAACTTTAGATGTATCAGCTGGTCTCTTTCCCTTTTTTTCTGTTTTTCTTGCCATTATTTCCCCCTTTTTATGGTTTGATTACGGAATCGGAGGCTTTTGTGCCGAAAGCCTATATATATATTTTCCTGAGGCCAAACTCTGCTTGATTATAGTGTATTGTTGTACACATGGTCCTTACTGTACATAGCATTCATTGTTTGTTCACGGATGACCACATGTTTAGTTCGGAAGTTTAGTATTATATTTCCATAGGTGCCATTATAATAAGAGCCTCGATGGCTCAGTCGGTTACAGCAGCAGCTTCGGACTTCGTAGAGGTCTGTGGCGCGGGTTCAAATCCGCAGCCGACTGATGAGAGAGCTGGACACTTTGCTATCCGTGTAGACATCCCGGGATTTTATATGTATTCAACGGATAGGTTTGCTTAAAAGCAAATGGGTGTTACAGACTAAATACACACAAAACAAAGTCACTACAACACCTTCTAAAAACATAACAACAATCCCACACGTCTCGAACTCGCCCTACCTGCGCAACAACTTCTCGCTGCTGGGAAGAAAAGGCTGTTGGGTCGGGTATGATACATGCAACATACGCCCTGGGTCTGGGGATGTCAGGCGGGGCAACCGATCGAGACTACGGTCTACCCCATACAAAAAAATGGGAAAGCACGTTAAAAGAAGAAGAAGAAGAGGTAATTATAATACATTGTCTGGGGATTATGAAAACATTCTGAATTGTATTCTTGAAGGGATGTGACCATATCCCAGTTCCATGGGAAATCTAAAAATTCGTCCTTTGTATTTCTATTTGTGATTATATATATATATATATATATATATATATATATATATATATATATATATATATATATATGTATATACTATATATGTATATATTATATAGAATAGGATAATACCTCCATCTTTGTTATGCCGGGTACGATGAGAATCAATAAAATTGTTAATAACATGAATTGCTTTCCTTCTCAGCAAAATACATCCAGTCATAGCAAATGAACAGTAAATACAAACTAGAGATCGTAATAACGAAAATTAAACATAGGTTTAGCGAAAAATGTAAACTAAAGTGAAATGTAAACAAACTACCACTCACAAAGTAAAAATATTTAACGACCTAATTGAGTACCTACTATGAAATTACACGATAGCTAGTTGAATACCAGACGAGTTGTTGTTCAATCTCGGCTTCATCTTTTTTAATAGTCAGCGACTCGTAAGTTGTCATTTTAGATGTACAGGTATACAGAAATAGTGGCAAATTTGAGACCTCTGTTTATAGGAAAAGTACTTTTACTGGTTTGGGATTGAATTAATTAGTTTTTCGCCAAAGTTGTATATAAGATGAACTCAATAATGAACTTTGATTAATAGAGTCTACAATGTTTGTTGTGATTTTTAATTTTATTTCATCAAGATATGGTTTTCCTCCTGTATTATTTTTTCTGAAAACTCATATCCCATTTTTGTATTTTACAAAGTTCTTTTTTAAATGAAAAGTCAGACCGGTATAGTACTGCTAGTAAAGATGTAAAGTACATTAAATTATTACCTTGGTCATAGTAGCTAATGGTCCGAAAGTTACAAGAAATACTTAAGCATTGTTTCAAATCAGTTTCCGGTTTGTTTTCTGTAATCCTTTACAATAAGATCACTTTTGAGAGAGAAGCCTACTCTGCCTGTGGACCTTAATTCCTGTGTCGTTTACTTGTTCACTTGTTCGCAGTGTGGTCTGCGATACGTGGATCTTAGTTCCCGCTGGCTCAGACACAGAATTTTGGAATACAGAGGTCTTTCTATTAGAACCAGGTTTCCTTTCCAACCACCCTTTTCTGCCATTAGAGAACACAGTTTAGCACAGGACCATCCTTTCACTGACTTGGATTTTCGGCACTGTCTTTTGTTCAAATAGACTGGACCTTTTCATTTCAGAGTCGCTGACTATTAAAAAGATGAAGCTGGGAATTGAACAACAACTCGTCTGGTATTCAACTAGCTATCGTGTACTTTCAGTAGGTACCAATTAGGTCTGTTAAATATTTTACTTTGTGAGTGGTAGTTTGTTTAAGATTTCACTTAGTTTTATTTTCATATTTTTATGTTTGTGTTTTTAATTTTTCGTTATTTTACGTCTCACCCTTTTAGTTTGTATTTACTTGTTCATTTTATATATTTCGTTAGTATTTTTTAAGAAGATTTATTATGACAATTCTAGTTATTGTAATTTTATTGATTCTCATCCTTGTCGGTTTTTTCAGCCTGATGATGAGGTTTTATACCTGAAAGCTTGTACAATAAAGAATGTTCTCCTGGTCTTGCAATATTATTTATCATTAAGCTAAGATTTCCAAGTAGCTGCCCATTTATTGAGACATATATATATATATATATATATATATATATATATATATATATATATATATGTATATATATATATATATATATATATTATATATATATATATATATATATATATATATATATTATATATATATATAATATATATATATATATATATATATATATATATGTACAATAGTCCTTATATAATATCATATTTATATTAATCTGTTGCTTGTAATTATTCCTGTAACCATTTGTAATTGCCAATCATTTTTCATAGGAAACCTTAGTGAATGTTATTTCAAAACTTAAAATTTCATCCATGTAAATTTAGCATGGATGAAATTTTAAGCATTGAAAGTAAAGCTATGCCTCATTGCCTATGAAAGAATGATTGCAATACAAATGTTTACAGGAATAATTACAAGAACAGATTAAATAAACGCACGACATATATATATATATATATATATATATATATATATATATATATACATATATATATATATATATATATATATATATATATATATATATATACATATATATACATATATATATATATATATATATATATATATATATATATATATATATATATATATATATATATATATATATATATATATATCACAAATAGGGAAAATACTAGGACGAATTTTTTAGATTTCCCATTGAACTGGGAAATGGGAAAACCTTTTCGTACCCGGCATAGGAGGGTAATCCCCTTCAAAATTAATAGTTTCCTAATTCAGAATGTTTTCAGTCACATCCCAGACAATGTATTGTAATTGCACCTATGGAAATATAATAATAAACTTCCGAACTAAACATGTGGTCATCCGTGAACAAACAATGAATGCTATGTACAGTAAGGACCATGTGTACAACAATACACTATAATCAAGCATAGTTTGGCCTCAGGAAAATAAATTTAGCAGGACAGCGTTTCAGTAATTTTTAAAGTATAAGAAGAGATAAAATTGCACGTTTTGTGTACGTTCTAATACACCTGAGTAAATTATGGCTTGTATATGTTGTACATGATGTAAATTGCGTTTTGTATATATTATACGTTATGTAAATATTATCATGTATATATTATACATAGTGTTCATGCCTTGTATATAATGCACAGGACCAGGAACTTCCACCGTCATGCATAAAATTTAAGGTAGCTTCAGAAAAAACAACAGATAGACCTTTGTTGTTGAATACTGCATTTGAAATAGGAAGTGAGCGTAGCCGAAGGGAGATATCATGGGATGCATAGGAATGCCTGTATATTACCAATATTCTCTCTCTCTCTCTCTCTCTCTCTCTCTCTCTCTCTCTCTCTCTCTCTCTCTCTCTCTCTCTCTCTCTCTCTTTTCGTACTCTCAAGGTATTTATTGGACGTCGATGTGAAAGTACCAAGTTTAGCATAAAAATAGTTCCGGAAGGTATCTATACATTTTTTATCCCCATAATTCTTCTTAACTGTATTGTATCTCGATATTATTGTTTTCAACAACGCTTAGACTATATATATATATATATATATATATATATATATATATATATATATATATATATATATATATATATATATATATATATATATATATATATATATCTATATGTATTCTCTCTCTCTCTCTCTCTCTATCTCTCTGTATCTCTCTCTCTCCCTGGGATGAAGAACCAATTATCTGATACTATTTTCACGTTTGTAAAATTTTTTTCGAGTTTCTCAGTTAATTTCGTGAAAGGGCATTCCCTTTTTCTCTGCGTCGTAATTTACTTTCTTCTTCGTGTTTCTCAATTAATTCCTTAAAGGTATTCCCTTTTCTCTGCGGCATTCTTTCCTTTCTTCTTCATGTTTCTCAGTTGATTTCGTGTAGGGCATCGAGTTTTCTCAACGGCATTCTCTCCATTCTGCCCCGTGCCCTGTTTGTTCTCCACACGCACATTTATACCCTGGCCCACAGGCCGGCTTGCCTAAAGGAGCTCTAACTTATAACTAATGGGAGATCCTTTCGCTTTATTTATAAGTAATGGAGGCCCTTCCATTTTACCCTTAATAGCTCCCCATTTATATTCTTACTTGCCTTTATGGGAGACCATTCTAGTTTATTAGTCCACTCCACATAGATGGTGTTAGAAGGAAGAGAGTGAGGGCTGAAAGACAAGGGAGTAATAGGGAAGAGGAAGAATAAGACGGAAAATGGAAAACTAAGAGAAGAGGAGGAAGAAAGTAAAGTTAAAAAAAAGTTAGGAATGAAAGAATTCGGAAGCGAGAGAAGTTTGTTTTAAATTGGACGGTGTACTATATCTGTTTCCAAGAGAAGGCGAAAGAGTGACAAGCAACGCTAGATATGTTTTTAATCAAAGAACTTATTATTTATGTATGTATGTATATATATATATATATATATATATATATATATATATATATATATATATACACACACATACTTACATACATATTTATTTTTAACTTGAACATATTTCTTTAATATGTCTTTCCCCAGAGTACTTTTGATGTGTATGTGAAAATATTTTTTCATCGTGAACATATTCCCTTAATATGTCTTTCGTCAAAGGACTTCTTATATTTATGTATGTACAGTATATATTTTTTTCAAAATGAACATATTCCTTTAATACGGTTTAACTACAAATTGTGGATGAACACCCTGTGCCGGAAACTTCCATAACGCTAGCCGCTTTATACACTTACACAGATGTCGAACTCGCCTACACATCTTGCATACACTCTCGGTCCGTTGATCATTATATAACTACTGGAAAAACTCTGACCTGCAAACAGAGCAAAAGTAAATGTTAGCCTAATGCTAATCTAATCTCTAATAATTGAGAAGGCAAGGCTAACCTGACCGTAAAATCAATGCCACTCGCAATCAGCTAACAAAAATGTCTACACACAGTAACTCCAGTTATACAGTAACCTATCTAGCAAAAAGAAATAACTTTTAGCAATTTCTAGCCGTGTCTACTCTTAACATATAGTAACATGTAAACTAATAGTACTTAATGATTAGTGTCACTGTGGTAGCCAAAAATCAAACGGTTAGTGATTGGCCTTAGTATGCTGAATCTCTGCTTCTTACTGAGGTGCTCATAACTTTATATAATTAAGTTAAAAACTTAATGTAATAAACAAAACTAACAACATTACGTTTCCGTAGCTTTCGAAGAACACCGAAGTCGGTTCTTTAAAATACTTTTCAAGCTTATACCGTCATGTAACACAATCAAGGACAGAGATCTGCAAGTGAAAACTTTAAGTTCCCATTTCCTTAAACAGTGACCTTAGAAGCGTAATCTGGCAAAATAAACTAAATGCCACATTAAAGAAGCCAAAACACAATGGCATGACTCAACACCGTGGTTATCCTATTTATAATTAATACTTTCTGTTAATAATGAACAGAAGTTGCCAAATGCCCGGAAGAAGGAAATATCACCCTTAAGACACTCTAGCAGCATACATCGTCTGTGACATTTGCAGTGTAGCGCCAGCTTATTTCATAAATAAATAAATTAGCTAATACAACCCCCTTCATGCAATGCTGGAGCATCTTACTCGACAGGGCTATAGGTGGTGATGCTTCCAGGCTTGTTAGGAGTTAAAATGTTATTTCTAACTGCCATTGTCCTTTTCCTTTTTTTAATGATTAATGAATGTATGCCTGTATTAATTAATTAATTAATTTATTTATTTATTTATTTATTTTATTTATTTACTTGTTAATTATACATAATTTTAACTCTCATCTATAACTTACTCTACTTCTCTTGGTTCTGCTTTTGTCCTTATTCACATATGGGCATTATATTTAAGGGGAAACTTTCTGAAAAAAGAGATATTAAAGGCCGCCACTAACGTTCAGTTATACTTGTGCAGTTATGCCTGCACAGTCGACCCGTGCAGGCAAAACTGAACCCAGATATAAGTGAACGTTAGTGGGTTCAGCTTTGCCGGCTGAGCCAGTCTTCAAAGAGCCCGAGACAAGAGTGAATACAGTTATCGTAGTGTTATTTGAGGTTCTGGGGCCTCCTGCTATCACAAACGCAGGCCTTTTGATAGCCCTTTGTCATACGAAGAAAGGGGATTTGCAGAACCGAAAGGAGACGAGGATTATCATACCTTGTTTGCTGGAAAAGGCTGGACCACAGATGTTGTCCGCACGTAGTTCATGATTTCGTGTACCGTGATTTTGAAAAGGGGATTCTGTAAACCACGAATCAGTATTGATCGAGTTGAACTTTATATGTTTCATTTTTCCTATGGAATTTTGAGTTTTTTCTTCCCCATTTGCTATGTTTAAAGGGTTAGTTGTATCTGCTTATTTTATCTCTGTTTTCGTTTATATACATTCTCTTAACATATTTCAAGTTCTGTTGTGTTCTTTAACAGTGAATCGTCGAGGTAGTATGCCGTGAAACTCTTTTTTGTTTTATTATATTTTTAAGGTAGGTGTTGTTGCTTACGGCTCTTTATCTTACTACCACAAAACTAGAAAAGTTAGAAGAATCCAAACTCAGAAGCTCAATGCTGTCGTTAAAGTAAAACACGTAAGAGTCATTACGGTACGAAATATAACTGATATCCTTAGGAACTGACATTATTGATCATGATTCACTTATTCATTATCAATCATATCATTAATTTATATATGTTACCTTTATTACGGCGCTGAATAATCCTGATGGGTTCCGGCGCTTGGTCTTCAAGACCTAAATTTCATAATCAGTCAGTAAGCAGTGGATGTCAACTTAAAGCCTTAAAAATCTACTATGTGAGTAATGTCATATAATTTCATTCCCAGAAGTGATTTGCAAAGTCTTATTACATTCGTTGGAAATTATTACGTGAAACACATATATAGCAGTCACTCGGTATTTTTGATGATCAAGTAGAGGTAATATGTAAAGTCAGAGTTTGCAAGTTTAGTCATCATTTATTAAACGTCGTATGGATAGTTACCTTTTATGAGCCTGAATTATCCATCATAAAAAATAGTATTTATTTACATGTCACTATTTTAAATTTAAAATCTTCGAAATATGGACAGTGTTTCGTGCTTGCTTGAAATGGTCACCATGATATGCCATTGCGTTTATAGGAACACGCACGGATACAATGCAGGTAGAATGAATTATACTACGGTGAACATTTTCGTTCGCTTTGTATAATCCAGTGGCCTTTCAGTTCCTCGCAAATAGGATAGCATATTGTATCCCACGGAAAGGAAACTAGACGGCACGTGTGCTCCGCATTCACGGCTGTCACAGGTCACTGCAGAGATTAGCATATTCCCACTAAGTAATATGAGATTTAACCCTGCCGCCGGAGACCTAATTAAGGAAACTAAAGTTTTCAAGTTTTGAGTAATTCCGAGTTAAATTTTATCATTAAAAAAGAATTAAATCACGACTTTGAGCAGTTTCATGTAGAAGGTAAAATTTCAGACCTATTTATGGCAGACAGGAGAACGTTATTGCAAAGGATAAAATTTCAGACTTATTTATGGCAGACAAGAGAACGTTATTGCAAAGGTGGTAGAATATCAGATCTAATGCACCTGGTATTTATGATGTCCTATCGTTAATGTAGAAGTAGTTTGTAAACGTAAATTCCAAATGAGTGCTTGATGCCCTGATCTCAGAAGTCTTAAACAGACTTCGTACTACTAGGTATGTTTATTTATAACATGCTTTCTCTGTTTTCCATAGGCTAGGTTTTACAAAACATCCACTCTCCTGTTTCAGAACTTTTCTCTAATGACGCGGATAAGTCAGAATTGCCTCGTCATTCGAGGTTTGAGGAATACCAAGAGTTAGAAGGATACCTTCGATTTCCCCCCAAGACGTTTTCGTACCAGACTTTACTGAAAGCACCCCTCTGACTGATTTCTCCCGTGTGTCTGTTTTCATGTCTATTTGACGTAGGGGGGGTGGGGTTCGAATTCAGGGGGTAGCATATGCTAGATGGATTATGCAGCAGGGGGGCAGCATAACACGACCTTGGAAGTTTCATGAGAAGGGGGTATCATCCGGGCCTGCAGAAAATGCATAAGGTGATATATTAGATTCAGTAACAAGGAACGTCGTAGAATATTCCAGAACTTGAATCGAAGCGTGGCCGGGACGAGAATGGCTGAAAGTTAGGTGTCTGTGCTTGGCAAGGTCTGGACCTTGGTGCTTGGAGATGGGAAAGGTCTTGGCGGCGGGAGTGTGATAGGTGATAACATTTGAAGCCTTGAGATTCTCATGTCCAAGGAGCTTCAGATTTCATTTTCGTTTTCCATCGCCAGATTTTGTGTATTCCTGGGAGTGGCAGTAGGCTGTGTAGAATTTCATGTTATTGGAGTTTGTATGTATAATATAATATGTATATATATATGTATATATATATATATATATATATATATATATATATATATATATATATATATATATATATATATATATATATATATATATATGTATATATAATTTGGCACTTGTTTATGTCAATTTTTTTTATATTCGCACATTTTAAGCCACAGATATCGATTAGTATCGAATTCGCTATACTTTGGGAATACCTCAGAGCCAAATTCCCAGTGTGTAGTGATTTCGATATTAAACACACACACACACACACACACATATATATAAATATATACATATATATATATATATATATATATATATATATATATATATATATATATATATATATATATAATGTGTATGTATTGTGTTTTCTGGCAGTTAAATGTAATTACCTTATGATTCATTGTGGGTCGATTTCACACAAAGAAAAAACAAAACCATTGGCATAGTAAATGATATTTGAGGCAAAGTTGAAGGCGCTGAATTTTGAGACTACCATTGTTTTATAGTTTTAGAACAAAGAATATCACAATAGATAAGAGAGGTTCCCGATAAACCGATCTTACGCTAGTTTAAGAGGCAGTGTGCTAGGTCATATTTATTCTCATTATCAAGAGAAGAAAATTTAATTGTGTCTGCCTTTTAGTATGGCTTAAAATTTACTGCTTTCCACGAAACGTGACGAAAGCGACCTCTGGCAAATCAGACTAGAACTGCACATCTGACCCCAATGTGAAAATGGACATTCCCTCTTTAACCTCGGTCACATTTCTTTGTTTTGAACCGAGGCGAAGAATGTTGAGTATATGTGCACTTTGTCAGTACATTTTTGTATGCTGCGAACCGTCGGTGTGTTTTATTTACCCTTGTTAACTATGGAATTGTAAATTGTTATTTTACAGGTTTATGTATTATCTTGTAATCATCAAACCCTTGGTGTGATCAAGCAGTATTAAAATATGATCAAAATTGGTAAAACCACATTATTCTATTCATTTTTCGAAAAGAAAGAAAACACCCCTAATTATGATTTAACAATCTCTCTCTCTCTCTCTCTCTGATTCTGAGTGCAAAAAATCCTTTCCCAAATAAACTCTTCATTACAGGTAAGTGACACTGACTGTTGTGACCCAGTTTACGGAAGGTATCGGGGGAGAGTGTTTGGAGTGGAACTTAGCTTGTTTACTGTACGCTTCGTTTGTTGGTTTGTTTGTTTGTGTACGCATTTGGACGTTAGTTAATGTATAAGGATGTATACATGCATTGATTCATAAACATACATACATATTGTATTTCCGGGTATATGTTCCTTTTGTTTTCATGTGCATTTTGGTGTTAGTCTGGTGTATGAATTTACGGATTTCCCGTACACATACTTATTGTGTGTTGTGTGTGTATGTGTTCCTTATGTTTATATACGGATTTTGATTTTTTTTGTTTGTATATACGCACAGACTCCTATACATACACCTACTTGCTCTGTGTTTTTGTGTACGCATCTTTTCACTTTCCTAAACTCTTTGGCGTATGTAGGTGAAATAGGGTTCAATTTTATAATTCATCTTTGTTTCCAGGAGATATTAAGGCGATTTTTAGTACTGATTCTGTGGCTGTTTTTTTTATATTTTATTTTGAGTCCTTCTTCGAAGGCTATCAGCCTTCTTTCTCTCTGTTTGTTTTTGTCATTGCAAAAGAAAATAATTTTACGAAAGGTCAGGGCTGTTTAAGCTTACTTGTGTTGTTCAGTGATCCAGGCACCAGTTTTCCTGACGCTATTGTTGTCGTCTCATATTCATACATTTGTTTTACGTTAAGATTTAATTATCGGTACAGAACTCTAGCGTTATTGTAATCTAGGATTGTTGATACTTTGAGTCTGAATAATTGGAATTTCATTTCCTTATAAAATGGAGATAACACAAAAGAATGTTTGAGAGAGAGAGAGAGAGAGAGAGAGAGAGAGAGAGAGAGAGAGAGAGAGAGAGAGAGAGAGAGAGAATGAACCTGAAATGCATTTAAATTTCCACGGGGAAGCCTTTTTGAGTGATCTATATTTTTTTTGCTCTCTCATCTTTCTTACTCTCCCAGATCTAATCCAAGAATGGTCTCGCAGAGAGGCGGGCTTCTCGTCGTAAAATGTGCCATCGTCTGTCATATTCAATCTCTTTATGGCACATACGAGAGAAAGGCTGTGTGTGTGTGTGTATACATATGTCTGTTCACTCTGTAAATGTACATTTATGTATGCATCTAAGCCGGCATGTGTCCGTATGTATACAAAGAAATCGGAGAACTCCGGCGTAGCTAGTGTTATATTTAAAAGGTTTTTGCAAAAGAGCTTTAAAAGAATCGGAGATAACGGTAACCAGGTTCTGGCCAGGTAGGAGAGGGAAGAAAGAAAAGAAGAAATAAAAGGAAGGCAAAAAATGCATGATGGATGAAGACAACAAGAAGGAATCGAATGAAAAGGGAGCTAATCAGGGCGATGTGACGTGGAAAAGATGGGAGAATGGTATTGGGAGAGAGAAAAAAAATGTCTTGAGAATGAATGGGAGGCAAAAGACGAGAGGAAATAGAATCCATTTGGGAAAAAGGAAGGATATTGACGTTCCGAAGGAAAGCTCGCCTTTCGAAAAAAGAAAGGAAAAAAGGTAACTTTTTTTTTATAAGAGGTCGAAGGTCATTCCTACACTGAGGTCAAAGTTTTTTTTTTTTTGCTTACTGAATTTGAGTCTGAATCAGTGGTTCATGATCACCAATTACGCGTACCGTCATATTCTTGGAATGTTCATAAGTAAGAATAGAAAATTTGCCTACTCATAATTTCGTTCATTTTTTCCATTCTTGTTTATGCTATTCAGTTTGTCTGTATGTATTTAATTGAATCATTTTTATAAGTAAGAATAGAAAATTTGTCTGGTCTTATTTTCGTGTATTTTTTCCATTCTTGTTTATGCTATTTAATTTGTCTGTGTATTTAATTTACTCATTTTTATAAGTAAAAATAGGAAGTTTGTCTAGTCTTATTTTCGAGTATTTTTTTCCTTTCTTGTTTATGCTATTTAATTTGTCTGTATGTATTTAATATACTCATTTTTATAAGCAAAAATATAAAATTTGTCTAGTCATATTGATGTATATCATTTTTGTGTTTAATTTTTGCATTCATGTTTATGCTATTTAATTGGTCTGTATGTTTTTAATTTACTAATTTAGTCTATTTTCATTGGGAGAATTATTTTCATGACGAAGGTCACGGAAGGGATTAGTGCACGAACATGACACAGTTCGCAGTTAAGTTAAACGATGATGCCTCATCCTGTTCTGATTTGTCACACTTTTCTTCTATTGCCATAACTGATCTTCAAGGTTCATTACCATGCACCTGTTAAACCAGTGCAAAGGAATTGTTTTTATTCGTTGTTGATGAGTATTTCAGTCACTTAATTGTTCCTACTGATTCCTGATCTTCTATTCCCGTGTCAGCGTCGTATAGAGTTGGAACTTATTAGAGATGACTCATGTGGTTCCACATGATTACGTATTGTAGGTTGAATGACAATGATGATGATAATGACGACTGATTTTTCGATTGCTTTCATGTGACCTTTCGTCTGAGGAGCTATGATCGTAGGCGCCGGAAGTTTGGGTTTTGCCACAGATGATTTTGAAAGAAATAGGGAATATGTTGGTAAGAATTTTTCACGGTACGTTCAGTCATTCGTAATGCCTAATAAATACTGGTTACGACTATAATAATAATAATATTATTATTATTATTATTATTATTATTATTATTATTATTATCATTATTATTATTAGTGGGGAGACCATCTCTAATTGCAGTTGCATTAAAAATTATAGCTGTTTCCACGGCATTTAATTTTTACAGAGTATTAATAAGAAGACTGTATAAATTAAATTCCGTGGAAACAGCTATTATTATTATTATTATTATTATTATTATTATTATTATTATTATTATTATTATTATTATTATTATTATTATTATTGGTGATAACACCCAGAATTATAATGGCTGCCGTCAGTGTTTTCTTTTATTTTAATGGAGATGTTGTAGAAGCAAATGAACGCTTAAATCATCAGGAAAACGGCAGTGACATTAAACTAATCAAATGTTACGAGTGGAGAACATAATGCTGATGATTCAGATGCTCCTTCGTCAGATGAAAACATGCAGATGAAAACACTACAGAAGCCTGGAAAGTCGTGAAAGTCATTTCTGAAAGGAGGCATTCAAAAATAGAATCAAAGTCAAGGTAATTTGGTCAGTGAAATGTAGAAATTCCGCGTGGATTGGAAAGTTTTGTGCAAGCAGGAAAGACATGTATGTACAGACACACACAACCAAAGACCCTTAATGATCAGCGGTTATGATAATCATACCTTCCTATTGTGATATACATACATATATATATGTATATGTATTTGTGTGGATGTGTAAATATATATATATGTTATTATTATTAGTGTGTATATATATATATATATATATATATATATATATATATATATATATATATATATATATATATATTATATTATTTACCTGAGATCGTTTGCAGTCTTACAACTTTTTGCATTGCATTCTCCAGCGATGTGTTTTTAGATCATATTCAAAATTGCCAGAATAAAGTTTACAGGTAACTCATTCCTCTGCAACGCAGATAATTGCAAGGTGTTGCGAAGGTGATGTACTGTCTGCAGAGCAAGTATCAATCTGGTATGTACAGGGCTAAGGGCAATTAAACTGGAAGTGTGTATATTTACATGATTGTGAAAGTGTGTATGCTCTCTCTCTCTCTCTCTCTCTCTCTCTCTCTCTCTCTCTCTCTCTCTCTCTCTCTCTCTCTCGAAGAGGTTACCCAAGAGCGACACGTGTGGGTGTGATTTTCGTGTGAGAGAAGGATCGGATGGTAAGCAAATGTTGACTGCTCCGAGAAATGGAGGTGGGTAATTGCCGATATCTTAGTAATTTTACCGCCTCTGCCTCTCCTTCTCATCCTCCTACACCACACCACCTCCTCCTCCTCCTCCTCCTGCACCACAACACCTCCTCCTCTTCCTCCTCCCCGTCCTCGTCCTCCTACACCACACCACCTCCTCCTCCTCTTCCTCCTCCTCCTACACCACACCACCTCCTCTTCCTCCTCCACCTCCTCCTCCTCCTCCTCCTCCTCCTCCTCCTCCTCCTCCTCCTCCTCCTCCTCCTCCCTCCTCCTCCTCCTCACACAAACACACACTTCTTTCTGTCTCCTTTATGTCTCTTCTCCCTCCCACACACACACACACACACACACACACACACACACACACACACACACACACACACACACACACAAGCTCTCCTCACGCCATTATTTCTTGTCGGGGTAATTATTTGAGGATAATAGTAGCGAATGAGTATAATACACCATGAATGGCAAGTGGTTTATTTTTTTCATGAAAATAATTGTTTTATATTTTTAGAAACACCAACAGCTGGTTTTGAGAGGTTCATAAACGTGAAATGACTGAGTAAGTTGGGGATATATGACTGTCTGCATTGAAGGGTAGCTATCCTAATATATAAATCGTAGTGTATCCATACATATGTAAACACACATACATACATATATACTGTACATATATACTGTATATGTATTTATTTATGCATATGTGTATATATATGTATGTATATATATATATATATATATATATATATATATATATATATATATATATATATATATATATATATACTGTATAAACAATAGATATATCGATACACGTTTGTCCAACCTTTGGGACGGTACTTAACGTCTCTAGGGTCATATTTACAATCTTAAACGTAACAGTGCCTACATTTCAGTGTTGGCTGGGGTTTATGCATAACTGGACCGAAAAGTTCCAGCATTCAGTATCGCTTGGTTAGTTTTTTCGTAAGGTCCTGTACGACAGAAATAGTCGTTAATACTCACAGTGATTTAAAAAAAAAAAAAAAAGTAAGTCAGATTCCAACAGTGATTTATATCGCGAGATATACTTTTGAAAGTACTTCAGAATTGGATTTCGTAATGCATTACGTCTCAAGAAAATGTGAAGCGTTGGGAAATATGTTTATCGGAATGAGAAATATTTATCTTAACTAAGGCTGGGGGAAGAACTGTTTCGCTGTTTAATTTCAAATGTGAAGGAGAAATCGTTTCATATTGTCTAGTGCTTGTGTTGAATATGGTGATTATCAGCCATTTCTCAATTCTTCGTTCAGTTTTCCTGTACAATCCTTAGTATTGTATTCCATTCGATTCCTGTTTTGCTTCTTGGGAAGTCTTAGGAGTTGGGTGAATTACATCGTTTTGATGTAAGATTTACAAATTCAACTCCAGGTGTGACTGAGTGACTGGTTATTGAGGTTATGCTAAAACTAAATTCTTCCCAGTCCAGAAAAAAAAATTATTGAATGAGATTTTCAGATGGTGGGCTGCTTTTGTTCTGCAATATCATACGTTTTAATAAGCATCTTTAAAAATAATGAGTTCTATCTGTGTTCTTACTGAAGCCAGAAATATTATTGTTATTTTAATATGGATGTACTCAGTCAATGAGATAGTTGTACTTCCATAGTGTGCCTTGAGTTTAGTTTTTGTGGAATGTAACATACACAACAT
>NC_089793.1:11727823-11732823 GCF_040412425.1 Macrobrachium rosenbergii | reverse complement strand
ATGCAATATTAGGAGAGAGAGAGAGAGAGAGAGAGAGAGAGAGAGAGAGAGAGAGAGAGAGAGAGAGAGAGAGAGAGAGAGAGAGAGAGAGAGAGTGAGCGGGGGGAGGAAGAGGAGAACGGATTTTTTTTTTTTTTAGGAAAAAGGTTTACTTGTCTGTTCATGAATGTGTATGCATTTGTGCATACAAGGTTTCTTAAATGTTATATTACGTGAATACACACACACACACACCCCGCGCTCACACACATACATATATATATACATACAAACATATAATTTCAGTCAGGATATTAAGCTTGGATAGAGAAGAGGCTTTCGTAAGGGAACGACAGCGTTGCAGTAAATTTCTTATAGGCGCTAGTTTCGTTTCTTTGCTCCATGGGCATGGGGGTAGGGGGAGGGGGCTGGAGAGAGGAGGAGGAGGAGGAGGGTGAAAGTTGCCCTTGAGCCGAGATGCCGGTCTTTATTGCACAAGTTGTGTGTGCCGACGGCGTATGGAAAAGCTTGTTTGTTTCCTTGCCTTCATTGTCAGTGGTTATTGCAAGCACATATCATGGGATTATGAATGCTTCCTCTCTCTCTCTCTCTCTCTCTCTCTCTCTCTCTCTCTCTCTCTCTCTCTCTCTCTCTCTCTCTCTCTCTCTCTCTCTTGATATAGTCTTTGAAAAGTAGTACTGAGGTCTTGAGGGTATATCAACATTAGGCTGTATTTTAACGCCTCAAAACTATTTGTCGACTGTTTGATTAAAATGGCATTAAACCGCAACCCCCAACCCCCTCTCTCTCTCTCTCTCTCTCTCTCTCTCTCTCTCTCTCTCTCTCTCTCTCTCTCTCTCTCTCAATAATATTGTAAGTTATATCAAAATTCCGATTGATCTGGGACCTGCTATAACAGCAGATATTGCTAATAATGCGATTCATTGGGGTTACAGGCTTGTGAGTGTACCGCAGACCTCTTCATCGTAAGGCTAGACTCTCTCTCTCTCTCTCTCTCTCTCTCTCTCTCTCTCTCTCTCTCTCTCTCTCTCTCTCTCTCTGTGGCCGTGTATGCTCAGAGGCACGTGCTGAAGGGAACTCGTTCAGTTATACCAAATTTACCAATTGTAACTTCGTTTGTAGATTCTGGCGTGATTACAGTTTGTCTCGAGTTCATTATGTAGGAATTTAAGGCATGAAATGTCTGTTATGTCAATACGTAACAGACACAATCTACAGTATTTGCACTGAGTTTTGTTGGAGTATATTCTTCTCTGTTTCTCTCTCTTTCCCTCTTTGCAGACTTGCCTTTTTCATGTCACAGACTAAATCATACATACACAAATATTAAACCAAGGATATTAATAACGAAGTAATTAGTATTTTCTCTACTGGACTAAAGACAGAGCTAGGGAAGTTTTCTTGAATAGATATTCAAGAAACCTCATGATTTGACGTTTTAGAGATAATCGAACTTTTGAATGTATTCCAGAGCGATTTATCTGCAAGTTAATATCGTAACAAGAATTCCATTTAACGTTACATCATCTTTTTGAGCTGTAGAGAGAGGGACAGAGACAGATTTTTCCGGTGAATAAACAGAGAAGGAGCAGAAACCATCCAGAAATTCGGGGTTCACAAGCATCACCGCAAATACAAAGAAAAATGTGAAAGCATTCCAGAGACTTCTTTCGGCCTTCCGTCTTCAGGCATTTTTGTTTGGTTTCTCTTTCTAATCTGTGTTTTCGTGGTTTTGGAGGTGTTTGTTGTTTTGTTTTCGTTGTTTTGGAGATGTTTGTTGTTTTAGCATGTACTTTTTGTCTTCATGACCATGTTAGTATATAAATGCAGAAGTAAAGTGTACTCTTGTGCTGTTATACGAGTAATTCTTTTTCTTCATTTCCTGGTCAGTTAATTTCGTTGTCATCAATCTTTAGAGAATGACCAAAATTTTATGGTCTTAAAGGCAAAGTTCGTCTCTCTCTCTCTCTCTCTCTCTCTCTCTCTCTCTCTCTCTCTCTCTCTCTCTCTCTCCTGATTCTCATTTCCCTTCACCATTTAATTCATAATGTCTCTGTTATTTCTCATGTTATACCTAGCACATGACTTGTGATTGATAAAGAGAAAATTGGTCACCAATATTGTACTACTCCATGGGTGCGGTTACCTCTTAAATATCGCATGTACTTCATTTCTGAGATGTTCTGAAGCCATGTTTGATGCTATATTTAAGTTGAATTTCCTCCCTGAATATCATTCCACTGTGTTATCCTCGACTATACATGTACGCATGCGCTACCGGGGTCTAAGTGATGTCAGGCAGGGCAGCCGATCGAGGCTACGATCTACCCCAACGCCAAATCCAAGTCCTTCAAAAAAGAAGGCATCGTGGTTACCCCATATAAAAAATGGGAAAAAGCACGTTAAACGAAGAAGGAGAAGAAGAAGATCCTCGACTGATTTAAAGTGCGTTCCAACTCCCCAGTATATCTTACTATCAACAGAATTCTTCCATCTATTTCGTAGGGTTGCTGTCCATTATCTTTGATAACCTTAATTGTCTTCCTTATATACTTAGCAGAATGCTCTCCATAGCTACTCAAATGAATGCTGCTGTTTCCTCTAGTACCACGTGGAGAGAGAGAGAGAGATTCCGAGAGTCATCTTGCTGGTCAATCACTCTTCATTTCTTTATATATATATATATATATATATATATATATATATATATATATATATATATATATATATATATATATATATATATATATATATATATATATATATATATATATATATATATATATATATATACAGTATATGTTCTACAGCTTTCTGCCTCCCGCCTTTGCATTGAATTGATTATAGAAGTTTCATTGCTTTAGGAAGAATTGTATCTGTAACTGTGGTTGAAGTTTTCTTGTCTTATATTTCGTAATTCTTGCAAGTTTTTGCGTCGTATTTGTAAGAAAAAAGAAACTTACATATAATTGTATGTACTTAGGTTTTATGCGAAAAAAACAGGTTCTTTTCTAGGAGCCATTTTAAGCCGAATACGACATTCTACTTCTTAATGCATCTGAACCATGATTTTTTTTACCTAATGCACCTAGGCATTCTCCTATTGCAGTGTCTCTCTCTCTCTCTCTCTCTCTCTCTCTCTCTCTCTCTCTCTCTCTCTCTCTCTCTCTCTGTTACAAAATAAACCGATTAAGGAATAGGATTAGAAGCCATTACTGGGTACGTCTGATGTTACCTACTTTTAAACAGATCCTAATTTGTTTGTTTTTGTATGCTCAGTTTTACACCACTTTGTCTCTTAAGCACCATTATTCTTTTTGCGTTGCAAAGAACAAGCTGGAAGTAGTTCAGTTACTTTGAAAAATCATATTTTCATGATTTGAATGGAATTAATTCAGAGGCAATATTTCATGGAACTGATAGAGAGTTATAATATTGATTATTATAACAATAAAGATTGTGTGGGTGATATTATGGTTCAAACATGAGTTTGCTTTTGTACGTAATTAATAACATAATTATCTTTTTAAGGAATATTTCATCTAATTTTTTTTCATTTCTGGTTACTGATAGTAGTATAAAATTTTTTGTACCTGTGACTTTAATAATGGAGGTTCGCTCAATTATTAAAGTCATCTTTAATATTTTTATTATTTTTATTTTAATACTTGTTTTATTAGCTACAATAATATCACTTCTGCTTTTAATATTTTTACTAGCTACGATAATATCACTTCTGCCCACTCACTGCTCTTACAATTATTAATTTTAAGTTCACTGACCTAAGACAGCTGTGTGTTTTGTCTGCATGGCTCAGTCATAGTTTTATTGACGGGTTATTGATAAAACAATAAATGCAAGATGCTGTAGGAAGGGCAGAGGTAAATGCAAAGTTATCGGACAAGTTGAGGGTCGTGAGTGAAATGTAAAGCAGCTGATTCTGTTGATGTAGTGTTATTTGGTGATGAAGAGAAAAAACTGCTTAGACTTGTAAAAGAGCTTGAAGGCGTTTGTTCAAACAGACGGTTGAGACAGCTTTCGGCAAAAGTAAAGTAATGAGGGTCTGCGAAAGCTAAGACGAAAAAATTATTATGTTTGCTTGGGTTATGGAAGACAGAAAGTGATGGTTTGTACAGGTATTGGGAGGTAATGTAACAGATGACTGCAGATGAGAGGAAAGGGGAATCCCACTGTAAATTAAGCTATATTGTATCTGGGTTTGTACGAAAGGTGTTGAAGTGAAGAGGAGTGATTAATAATGCAAAGCTTGGAAGCGAGTTTTTGACTTGAGATGTAAATGAGAAAAAGCTTATAGCTTTTGAGGTGCCCTGTTTGGATTTATACATTGAGTTAGAAGAGATGATAAGAGAGGTACAAGGTTAAAAGTTTACCCTGATATAAAATATAAATCAGATTTTTATGACGTGGTTTGGTCACATGTAGAGTTTGGAAAGACTATATATATTAATGAAAATGTATATAATTCAGAACGTTGGAGACGAAAGAAAAGGAAACCGAGGTGTTGGCTGGTTGGAGTTGGTAAGGTTTTGGAACAAAAGGTACTTAGTGACCAGGAAGTGAAGATGCGTTGAAAGTTACTGTAAGTAGTGCAGTATGTGTAGGCAAGGCGCGACGTGCTTCTCATGAACCTTTTGTGTTTGAAGCGGCGGATATTGAAGCGTTTTTTCCTTAGCGAGCGTATCCTCAATTCAGCAGTTAAAGGATGAATGGGGCAGTGACTGATGTTTTGTTTTTCTGTGACGCTACCTCGCATTTAGGGAAATTGATTTATTGGGTCTGGAATTTTGAATGTATTCAATTGTGAGTTATCCTAACTTATTTCAAAAATATAATATCACTTAGTTTCATTGTATACTGTTCCCCCCCCCCTTTTTATTAGATTCCTTCAACTGAGCGAACCTGATCCATTTTTATTTTGTATCAAATAAAACAATGACGCAACAGCCGAGTCAGATGCGTGCATCCCGCTCATGCAAATC
>NC_089793.1:11695323-11725323 GCF_040412425.1 Macrobrachium rosenbergii | reverse complement strand
AATACACATCTACTTCCAGAAATAAAGTTAATACAAATTAAAACTCCTCATATTAGTTCGTATATTTTTTCAACTGCATCGGTGTATACACGTTTATATATTTATATATATATATATATATATATATATATATATATATATATATATATATATATATATATATATATATATATATATATGTGTGTGTGTGTGTGTGTGTGTGTGTGTGTGTGTGTGTGTGTGTGTGTATACCGCCTGATGGGTCAAACGACGTATAAAGCAGGCTGTGCATACACACACAATGTTTTGTCCAGTATTGATCGAAGTGGGAATTGTTCGTTAAAAGTCTGTTTCTATAATGGTGGGACTCTGCCTCCTGCTAACCCTCTCCAGCCCCACTCCTCCACCCCACCCCCCCCCCCTCACCTCCCATACCATCCTCCACGTTTCTCGCAGGGGGAAGCGCGCTTGCACGTGCGTACGTATCTCGTCCATTCCCACATGGCCTGTGGTCCACACTGGGGTAATCCGGATGAAATAGCTTCGACGGCTCGTTTTCTGCTGCTGAAAACACATGAGAGGAGGAGGAGGAGGAGGAGGAGGAGGAGGAAGAGGAGGCGGTCGGGAATGGCCCGTGGTGGTCCTCCGTCATTTTGGAAAACAATCAGAATGTTTCAGTAATGTTTGTTATTGTACTTGCTGCGTTGTTGTGATTGTTTTTGGCTTTCCTTTTTTTATTCCCGTTTCCTAGCTTGTGGATCGTGTAAATTGCTCAGATGAGAGAAAGGAACAGCTTTAGTTATGTTTCTTGTGCTTAATTCATATTGAAGTTGCGTAATTGCATTTATATTGAAGGTAATTGTATTCATACTGAAGTTGCCTCATTGTTTTCATATTGAAAGTGTGTAATTGTATTCATATTGATGTTGATTAATTGTATTTATATTAATTGTGCTGTTGTATTCATATTGAAGTTGCATCATTGTTTTCATGTTGAAGTTGGGTCATTGTATTCATATTGAAGTTGCGTAATTGTATTTATATTGAAGTTGTGCAATTGGATTCATATTGAAGTTGCATCATCGTATTCATATTGAAGTTGCGTAATTGTATTCATATTGAAGTTGCGTAATTGTATTTATATTGAAGTTGCATCATTGTGTTCATATTAAAGTCGTGTAATTCTTTTCCTGTCGCATTCATGCTCTTCATTTTTATGGGAACTGATAAAATGAGCTGTTGTTTTCTTGCTCTCACATTTTATTCGCTTTCTCGCGTTTATTAGTTTTATCAGCTTGGTATACCCACTGCCCCACGCCCGTACACGTGGAGGAAGGCAACTTTTTACTTTGTTTACTGTATGCGGGCGCTTAGCCAAGCCTTCTGGGGCAACCTTTCCAGTTCATGGCACGCTTTCACGTCAGGGTAGAATGCACCGCCGCGATTTTAATTTGCTCTCTAATAGGAATCGGAACTCTTTACCTGCTTATGTTATGTCGGTATTTGCGTGTCTTTTGTCTTCCATTTTTTTAGGTTTGGTTGTCAGCCATGGCGGTGGTGAGAAGCGTTTTCCAATTCAGGAAACGGTGAATGTAGGTGTAAGGTCCTAACGGGTAAATGCAGTGAACGTAAATTTTCTTTCTCTGGTGTTTGTGTGTGTGTGTGCATGCGTGCGTGTACACAAACACTCTCGTATTCACGAGTTGGAGTTTAGATAAATTATTACCGTTTTGTTTCGATTTTTTTATCTTTATTTATTTATTTATCATATATCCCGTATATGTTTGAATGGAGTTGAGGATTCCCACTTTCCGTTTAATACTATAAAAGTGTTTGCGCTTCCGCAGCTGTCATACCTAGCATAGGGAATTTTTTACGGATGTAATACCGTTGTGTAGACATGCTTAATTTCCGTGTGCTCTCCATTATATGAATTTAATATTCTCTGGCATCTGTTCATTTGCTTCGCTGTTTGTTCACTGATGCGTGTACTTTACACACACACACACACACAAACGTGTGTGTATGTAAATATATGTATATGTATATATATATATATATATATATATATATATATATATATATATATATATATACATATATATATATATATATATATATATATTTATATATATATATATATATATATAATGTGTGTATTTTGCGTTTGTGTTTTGGTTGTTTTTCTACATGACTTACGGAATAAAATGAAACAGAACAGTATCCATTGAACATTTCAGGCCATAATTACATATTCTCGAAGTGCCCCTAACCCTCCTTTTCTAACCAAAATGGAAAATTCAGCTGTAATGTGTAGCGTATAATGTCGCTGCACTCTCCCACGATTTAATGCTTCCATCTTATTCCAGCTCTTTGTCTGGAGGTGTTATAAAAAGGTTTGCCATAGTTAAACTCGCGGAATATAGTGCAAAATAAAAGTCTTGGTAGCAAACGAGCGATCGTGTTGTTGAAAGAATGGGTCTTAATGTGTCGGAAACGCCATCTGGGTACGAGTTAAAGGCGCTTTATATATTGCATATCAAGGTCTGTTGCATACGCACTTTATTTTATAGCGTGCTGTATGTTACGAGGCAGTTATGTTCTTGCTGTGTCGGTAAAAGAAGAGAATTTAATAAAATTGTAGATTTTTTATAGTTTTAATTCTTGGTTCAGTTGTTAGATCATTTGATTTGTGGGTGTTTTGCATGAATACAGTACAAGAAAATTGTAAATAATGTAATGTAAACTAATGTTTTTGTTTTTCGTTTACTGTCCTATAATTAAATAATTAAATCACCATGATATTATACTTATATATATTATATATATGTACAGTATATATATGTATGTATATATATATATATATATATATATATATATATATATATATATATATATATATATATATATATATATATATATATATATATATATATATATATATAGTTTTTCCGTGAAGTGCCGTATGAGAATGGTGTTCATAAAGCGGGAAGGCAGGCATTGTAAAACTTCATTGCAGACAATGCACGATACTTTCATTATTTATTGTAGAAGGGTGCGTTTAACGTTCTTGGAATGAGAGAAAGCTTGATTTCCAGTTAAATTCTGCAGTTCACTTCCGTCAACCGATGGGAAATTTTAAAGTCGAAAACGCAGGAGTTAATTCCCTACTTTGAAATGAGAATGAAGGAGACGGGAAATGATAAATTAAATGTGTTTCCCTGAATTATGCATTGTAGTGATCATGTGTATGTGTGCAGTTTCAATATAATGGATAACTTTAATTTGTTTCCTTTTATTATGCATTACAGTGATCGTGTGTACAGTATGTGTGCATTTACAATATAATGAATGATAACTTGAATTTGTTTCCTTTTATTATGCATTATAGTGATCGTATGTATATGTGCATTTACAATATAATGATTGATAACTTTAATTTGTTTCTGTGTATTATGCGTTATAGTGATCGCATGTATGTGAGCATTTGCAATATAGTGAATGGTAACTTGAATGAGTTGCTGTGTATTATGCATTGCAATGATCCTATACATGAGTGCATTATTAGATAATATAATTAATGATAACTTGAATTTGTTTCTGTGTATTATGCATTGTAGTGATCCTATATACGTGTGCATTATATAATATGATTAATGATAACTTTAATTATTTTCTGTGTATGCGTGCATTTATAATATAGTTAATAATAACTTGAATTTGTTTGTCAATATTTTGCATTATAGTGATCCTACGTATGTGTGCATTTAAAATAACAGTTTTTGTATATATATTTATAGGGAGAGAGAGAGAGAGAGAGAGAGAGAGAATGAATATGTTATGAATTCCAAGCCTTTTCGTAACCAAGTAAAGCTGCGTGTGATAAATCAGATTTTTTCTTTTTTCGTAATGTAACAAAATCCTTTCTTATCACTTTTTTTTTTTGCAGAAAAAACGAGTGTGTTACTTAAATGTGAAATAGGGTGACGTTTAGCCTTGATACGGGAGGCTAAAAGTTATGTAGAAAGCCCTTTTAGCATGATGAGAATACTTTATTACCTTTATCTGTAGGAGAATCTCTCTCTCTCTCTCTCTCTCTCTCTCTCTCTCTCTCTCTCTCTCTCTCTCGTTCATGACTGTAGGATCGAGAAACGGAAAGTAGTTGAGTTGGTTGTATGATTGTACAATTACACCATTCTCTCTCTCTCTCTCTCTCTCTCTCTCTCTCTCTCATATTTTGGAAATAAATTTAAAATGAGAAAATCAATTTAGGAAATCTCTCTCTCTCTCTCTCTCTCTCTCTCTCTCTCATTTTGGCAATATATCAGAAAAAAGATTTCAGGAAAATCTGTCCGTAGCGTAATGAAATTTACGAAAGACGTAAAACGAAGGCTGGTAAACACAAGTAAGAACACTCGATGAAAGTGTTGTGTTTGCCTCGTGCAAACGCTTGTGAGTTGTACTGCTCACCTCCGAGAATTAGTAATCCATTCGATGCATCTGGCCTTTGTACACGGCCAACTTTTTTAAGCCCTTTGGACTTACTTTTCTCTCTCTCTCTCTCTCTCTCTCTCTCTCTCTCTCTCTCTCTCTCTCTCTCTCTCTCTCTCTCTCTCTCTGGCGTGTCCGTTACAGATGACGGCAATATCACCTGGCCTTAGTCACGGGTTACTACCCGCATTCGACACTGATGGGTAATTTTACATTAATGTCGGCCCCTCTCTCTCTCTCTCTCTCTCTCTCATAAGGTCTCATTACTTTAGGATAAAATAATGGAATGTAGATCGGATGGTTGTATGGTCGTACACATATACTATTCTCTCTCTCTCTCTCTCTCTCTCTCTCTCTCTCTCTCTCTCTCTCTCTCTCTCTCTCTCTCTCTGATGCATTAAGTCTTATGACTTTAGGATAAAAAAATAGAAAGTTGTTGAGATGGTTTTATGATTGTACAGTTATGCCATTCTCTCTCTCTCTCTCTCTCTCTCTCTCTCTCTCTCTCTCTCTCTCTCTCTCTCTCTCTCTCTCTCTCTCTGTTTTGATTAGTATAAAAAAATGAAAGCAGATGAGATGGTTTTATGATTGTTATGCCATTCTCTCTCTCTCTCTCTCTCTCTCTCTCTCTCTCTCTCTCTCTCTCTCTCTCTCTCTCTCTCTCTCAAATCATTTTATTGGAACAATTTTGGAAATTACAGCGTACCATGATGCGGCGAAAAAAATGGCCTTTATTTTTGTAAGTTGGTGTTTATGCAAGGATGTGTATATAGAGGTCTCTTGGCATAAGTTAGTTTTATGATTTATTTATAGATTAATCTTTCCGCTGGTTTGGTTTTTATCAGGTACGTGTATATGTAGAGTATGTGCTGGTGTTGATGTGTGTTTTTGTAAATATCGGATACTAAATAGAGCTGTGGTAGTGCTTTATATATATTATATATAGATATATAAATTATATATATATTAGATTATATAAATTATATATATATATATATATATATATATATATATATATATATATATATATATATATATATATAGGTTTGCATTTTTACATTACATTTATTCCACTACATGTTATATATGTGTATATGTGTATATATATATATATATATATATATATATATATATATATATATATATATATACAGTATTTGTGTGTGCGTGTGTGCAAATATACATATTGTAGTACGCTCACATACACTATGTATGTGTGTGTATGATCAGTGCGTGCATCCACTCCCCACCTTATATTGCTCCCCACCATTCGATCAAATAAAATAGTTGAACAGGAAGCTGCTGTTAAAGAATATTGTCACATTTTATATCTGCGCTTCAGATAACGGAAGCAAAAGACCTTTCTTTGATCGTTTCCATGACTTGATTCTTTCTTTAGGTTGCATCGTTTTAGCTGATATTAACATCTCCTTTGTTTTTCAGTGTGATAGTTGTATTTCGACTCCGTCTCAGAATTGTAAGTTTGTAAATATCTTTTTTTTTTTATTACTTTTATCCAGAGGTTTTCGATTCTAAGAATTATTTGCCCACTCGAGTGCCCTCGTAACACACGTCAGGTCACCTGTCCTCACAATTCCCCTGCTGTAAACGATGAATCTCGGTTTGCGTTGTTGTGTGACCTTCTGTCATGCTTCTAAGGGTCGGAATTCTCTTCCAGCCTCTGTTTTCATGACATATATAACCTTTCACTTACGGAACAGTTGTATAGCTTCTTTCGTGGTTAAGCCTCACCTTTCCTCCTTTGCTTTCCTTTTTCTTGCTTTCTCCTGCTTGGGCCAAAAAAAAAAAAAGACATTGGGTTCACCGACCCTTTCCTTGACCTTTGTTAAAAAGAAATCTGATTAAAAAAAAAAATTCCGCGAACAATTTTGGCGCCAAACATCTTTTCATGTTATTCAACGACTCCCTGCAAAGTCGAGTGTTCCCCTTCCCCTCCCTTCCATCTTACCCCCAAACTTATACAAGCACACACACACACGAATCATTTGTTTACGTAGCTCTAAATCAAACGCAAAATTACCTTTATGGAGAACAATGGGTAATATTCTTGTTCTTTGATTTGAGGAGGGAGTAGCGCCGGTGGGACCAACGTTGCCACACGTCCCAATTAAATGCGGTATGAGTGCAATGGCTATTGTTTTGGTAAGGAGCGGAGGCAGTGTTACCACATCCCAGGCCGCTGTCGATTTGAAATACCAACGGAACTCAGGTCACGTGACTCATAGGCCTACTCGACAGGATTTTGTTTTTTCTGGTTAGTCAGTGACAGCCGGAGAAACCCCATGTATGAAATCTATGCTTCGTATCCTAGGAAAAATAAAATTTATTTTAAAAATTTATTACAGTATATTTGGGACGTTGTAGAAGAGCAAGGCGGTTTTATGACAGATCGTAACTTCCAGCACATTTGGCAAAACCTGGGCTTAATTTCTTCCTTAAATAGAGCAGACAGAAATTATCATTTACTCATGCAGAAGGGAAGGGATTTAACATCGCCTTTGTTATGTTCTCTCGTGTTAGATATGTGGAGAAATAACTATTTAACGTAGCTCGAGCATTTCTTAAAGAGCTTTACCTTATCCTTAAGCACCGCATATGTTTCCGGCAACTGCATTTCTGTGGTGGTTTGTCCTTCAGTGCGGATGTGTGTGTGTGTGTGTGTGTGTGTGTGTGCTCGCGCGCGCCTGCGTGTTTGAGCAGTATAACAAAATTATCTGTAAAAACTCGGTGTTCTCATGAAAACTGTAGTTTCGTTTCGTACTTTTTTTTTTATTGTTTCTTTTATTGATTGTAGTTACAATGAAATATGTTTTATAGCATTGTCGGTATCGAGTTATTGGATCAAGTTCATTTGTGGCGTGTTATAGTATATTGGCTTCCTTAAATTGTTTAGTAGATACATTGAATTTTCGGAGTTTTATATATATATATATATATATATATATATATATATATATATATATATATATATATATATATATATATATATATATATATATATTTATATATAGACTCATTTCATGAACTTCCTTTTTTATTAGGTTAAACTTACAAACTTCGTTAAGATTACTAATGTGCAGACAAATTCATCAGTTTTAAATGTTCACCTGAAAATTATAATATCAAACTTATTAATAGTTTTGATCGCCATAAACAATATAACCCAAGATATCCCAGACTTGATCATTTTTCCGAGGTCTTTTCAGCTTTAATAGTTTAATCAAGAACTTCATTGTTGTTATACTTATGATGTAATAAAATCCCAGTTCTTTCAAGTAAGCCTTAGGACTTCTTAAGTTTTATTACAAGGCAAGTTTTCCCCCGTTTTAATTGTGTAACCTGAGGTTGTGTTCACATAAAGTTAGTTTCTTAGACAGCGTTCAGCAATTTATCGCTCATGCCACACACACACCTTTTTACGCACACAGTTTAAACACATAGGTAATCCCAGCCAGTGCTTCCTTCGTTTATCGACCTGTTTGTAATATGTATTCGATAAGTTTCCAGCGTGTGGTTACACATGCATTAACTACTGTTGCGTGGACGCCCCCAAAGAAATTTAACAGAATGTTGAATACATTCAGCCAACCAATGGGACTTCTCAGCTCTGATTGTTCTAATCCACGAACTCCCTTTTAATTAACAAAGGAACCTGTGACAACTTGGTGTACCACGATTTAACTCTTGTTTTAATAGTTGTATTTACATACAAACTTCCCAGATCCTGAAGCTTAATTTACAAGATTGTCAAGGGTAATGTACCTTGCGAATTCTGTAAATATTAAAATTTAGCAGAGGAACTTCCGTATAATTAACAATATACCTTTTAAACATTATAATATTTGTATGTAATTTCTGTTTTTCAGTTGAACATTACTAATATACATTACAACTCCTTATGAGATTTAGCAGTATCCCACAAACTAATGACTTTCTCTTTGAATTTTTGAGTAATATCCTTGTCCTCTCCCAAACACCCTAAAGTCTAAAACTTACTATAATCATAATATCGTTACCTGAACCGCCCCTACCCGGCCCCACCTGGGAGTAATAATACCCTCCACCAACTCCTAAAGTTCACTAATTCCCCAGCATCAGTAGAGTACTTTCCCCCAACTTTCTTTCTTGGGTATGAATATTTAAGGCCTCACAAACTTTGTTGTAAGAATATCTTACTGTTTATCCTTGTATTCATAATCTAACATTATATTTTCGTCCGCTGTTAATTATATCTTACATTAACTCAGTGTCAATAATTGCTAACCTTAGTTCATTAACTAACAAGTGCACTGGCGTTCAGTTATCTTCTGTGAATTAAGGCATCCATGTTTTCAAAATAAGGTGGATAATGTCATTCCAACTACCGATAATATTAATTTTTAACCTTTAATGACGTTCCGAACATTAATCAAGGGAAATATAAAATACGCACTTACACACACACATATATATAATTATATATATATATATATATATATATATATATATATATATATATATATATATATATATATATATATATATATATATATATATATATATATATATATATATATATTATATATATACATATACATACATATATATATATATATATATATATATATATATATACTTCATGTTATGGAAAGTATATAGTAACATCTGTACATGACATCATGAAGAACCTTCTGTAATTCCTGTATTCCTGTATTAATATTAGACGTTATTATCCTTTAAACGTCGAATCAACATATGAGATGAAAATGGATGTATGCGGAAGTGGTGTTCGTGTCGTGATTTGTTTCAGGAACGGGAAATGCGAAAAGGGAGAGGAGAGAGAGAGAGAGAGAGAGAGAGGATTTGGGAAGCTTTGCCTCTCACTCAGTCGAGCTGTGTGTGTGTGTGTGTGTTTGTGCGTGTGTATGTGATGCAGAAGGGAGGGGGGGTGGGGTGAGGAGCGAAAAGGGAAGAGTTGCAAAGTATCGCCATCACGAATTGCATATGTATGCATAAGCAGAGACACGCACGCAGCCGCTTCGCATAACCCTTTTTTTTTCTCTTTTTCTTTTATTCTCTCCCCTCTCTATCGATTAGGTAGCTGGAAGCGGTGACGTAGGAGCCTAGCAACAGGTTATCAGCACCCAAGGAAGTGGTGACCAATGGAAAGATGGTATCATGAGCAGTGTTTGATGTGTTGAGCGTCTCTCTCTCTCTCTCTCTCTCTCTCTCTCTCTCTCTCTCTCTCTCTCTCACTGGATTTACAGCGAGGCTTTTTATTAATCAACTAAAGTTAGCTGTGATATGTTTTCCCCAGACTTTTAATTTTGGGGGAAAACTAATCTCTCACTGAAATTGTGGTATTTTATTTTATTTTTTATGCTTATTTTCAAAAGATGCGGTTAGGTGCAGCCTTATTTCTACACACTACTGCTTTCTTGCAATATCAAGGATAGTTAGTTTTATTTTTTGTGCTTTTTAATTAGGTAATTTTTTTTAATGTGCACCTTCTTTTATGACACTGATACTGATGTTCATTTTGTTAGTAATTCATTAATTTAATTGCTGATGTCCTAATGTCAGTTTATGAGTATAACAAGTAATTAAGACATTAGCGAAGTGCGAAATACATTTTACGACTAGGATTGTTACCTCAGAGTTATGGTTTGCTGATGGTGAGCGAGAAAGACGCATTTGCCAAGCTCTTCCCTTCCATGGCGTCGATTCGATGACCACATTCGTTGCGATGCCAGATAGCTTAAAACGGATTAATTTGTCCATCCAGCGTTGCTGCGTAGAAAACACTTCAGTCTGAGTATTTCCTGAAGCTTGTTACTGGGTTGATGAGTAGCTGTAAAAGAGGATCCCATCTGATGACGGTAATGATGGCAGTGATCTTTGTCACTGCGATGAGGAAACCATTTGGTAATCATTCTGGCACCTCTTCGGTCGTAGATATAGATGTAAATGCAAACAGAAACTTATTTCCATCTGCTAGTCATATGTTTTCCTTTGTGTGTTTAGATTGATAATTATTGTTATGGTGAACTTTTTTTCCTATTAAAATTGTTGTAGATGTTAATTGTTGCTGAAATTTATGCCAACAGAACTTGTTATCGTCTGTAAGTCAAATATGCTTTCCTTGGTAAGCTTAGATGATAATTATTTTGTATGGTGAACTTTTCTTTGCTGTTGAAGCGATAACTGTTGATGTTAATTGTTACTGAAATTTAATTTATCTTTTCTACGGAAGAGTTTCCTCTGACCCTGGATGGCTAGGCAAAAGGTCACGGGTAATTGAATTCTATTTGTCCTCTGGTACTCTTTCGACGCGTGCTTCTGTCCCGGTAATGATGATAACAAGGGCGTCCCAGGTGACCCAGAATCGACCTGGAATGGCCATAGACAATGACGCCGCTCTTCCGGGCCATTTGGGGCGAACCAGATGCTGAGGCCGAAGTTAAAGAGAGGAAGGATGTTTGCGTCGAGAGAGAGAGAGAGAGAGAGAGAGAGAGAGAGAGAGAGAGAGAGAGAGAGAGAGAGAGTGACGTCAGATTCTGTTTATAGCAGCATCCTCAAATGTTTCCTGGAACTGAACAACGTAATCTTCTCTCTCTCTCTCTCCAGGTGACTCGAATTAAATGGAAGCGAATCCCTGAGAAAATAGGCCCTGAACCCATATGTAACTTGAATTCATCGATTTCCTATTCGAGAAATGAATGGGCGAATGCTGGCAGCAGCTGGGCGTTGGGTAAACAAAGACCTTGTCATGATGGACTGAGCTGCCGGCGATTTCAGAGGAATTAGGTCTTGTGGGTTTTATCCTGGAGGGCTTGCCTCAGAGGATTAAGATGCCCCGTCTCTCTCAGTGTATATTTATATGTGTATATATACATGTTTGTATTTATATGTGTCTATATATATATTATATATATACTTGTATGTATTTATGTGTATGTATATACAGTATATATGTATATATATATATATATACATATATATATTTAGGGATGTATCTTTGGGTCCCACAGTCCATCTGTTGACCTCAACTGTGAATTAGGGTTTTGTTTCAGTCAAGCTGGGTACGGGCATGAAGCCAACAGTCTCATATATATATATATATATATATATATATATATATATATATATATATATATATATATATATATATATACACATATACACATCATATATAGATCTATATATATATATATATATATATATATATATATATTATATATATATATATATATATATATATATATATATATATATATATATATATATATATAGCAGATACTTAATTCACTGTTTAGGTCAACGGATGCGCGGCAGGGATCCGCGATGTATGTATAATTTGTTCCATTTCTCCCGGGAGTCGAACCCTTGCCTGTACAGCTCCAAGTCCTTGCTCTGTCTGGCGGAGCGAGTATCGTCACCGTTAAACCACTTCAGTATTTTTCAGATTAAGCTTTAATCGAAGCTCTTTGATGATCAGAGCAGTCCTATTTTACGTTGTATAACAGTTGCTCACTTATTTTGGTTGACAGTCTAAAACGGATTTGAAATGCTTGGAAATTGAAAGGCTACTATTTCAGCTTACGTTTTCTGAATCAGCTCCCGAGTGAGACAGAACAATTTATTTCTTGATCGTTGATTTCCCTTAACTTTTCTCCATTTCCCTTAACGTCTTTTCCATTTCCCTTAACTTCTTCTCCATTTCCCTTAACTTCTTCTCCATTTCGGCTACATCCTTCTGCAATTGATATATTATTATAAATTCTCGTGATTGCTTCCTTGTATTACTATCTCACTGTTAAAGCCTCTGCGAAACCCTGTATATTTTTCCTAGATATATTTCCATGTTTTTCGGTACTGGTGTGGTTCCTGCTTGGTTTGTACGCTCAAAGATTTTCAGTTAATTTTGGCACAATTGATGGGAATACTTGCGCGGATCAAATTTCCTCTTTTAAAACCTCCGGCTGTGTATTAGTCTCGTTTTTGGCATTTAACGTCAGGATTCTTTTCTTACCAATTGTGTAGACAAAGCTTTTATACATTTCCATATAATATGTATATATAATAATAATAATAATAATAAGTAATAGTAATAATGGTGAAGAAATCCTTTATGATGTCAGTGTTATATATATACATACATATATATATATATATATGTAGTACAAAATACTGGAGAACCTACTGTTCATGTCGTAGTTAAATGACAACTGGGCGAGTTAGAAGTGGAAGAGGTGAAATGGTGTGCAGTCTTCTAACTCGCCCAGTTGTCATTTAACTACGACATGAACAGTAGGTTCTCCAGTATTTTGTATATTATCATTTTTTTTTATCATTTTGAATATTCATGTGTTTTCTTCTCTCTCTCTCTGACATCATATAAAGGATTTCTTCACACATATTATTATTATTATTATTATTATTATTATTATACTATTATTATTAAGCATATATATACATATATATATGTATATATATATATGTGTGTGTGTATACACACACAAATATATATGTATATATACGTATATATGTGTGTGTATGTATATATATATATAAATTATAATAAGACTGTTGGTTATTATTTCTTTCTTCTTTCTTCTTCTTCTTCTATTATTTTATTGTTATTGCCATTATTATTATTATTATTATTATTATTATTATTATTACTACTACTATTTATAAATCATACTCTCTAAAATGGTGAAGATGTCAGTAAAATCTATATATAGTGTATATTATTATATATATATATATATATATATATATATATATATATATATATATATATATACATATATATAAAATATATGTATAGACTTACAAATGACATCCTTGTAGATATCTTCACCATTTTAGAGAGTATGAGATTTTATAGTAATAATAATATGTGTAATAATAATAATAATAATAATAAGAAGAAGAAGAAGAAGAAGAAGAAGAAGAAGAAGAAGAAGAAGAAGAAGAAGAACATGGCTACCTAAACATAACATTTTGTAAGACTGGAATTTATGCAGCCTATTGATAGTTTCTTCCCAGCGTATTGCTTCGCGCGGGCTATCCGGAATTTATTATATTATTTGTTTTCGGTAAGTATACATCCTTTTGGATACCCAATTTGCTGGAAAGCTCCTTAAGTATCGGTTTATTGAGAGAGAGAGAGAGAGAGAGAGAGAGAGAGAGAGAGAGAGAGAGAGAGAGAGAGAGAGAATGTAACTCACATACTTGCTTTACCCGTCCGTTCTTTAGCGGTTACCGAGCTCCTGTTGACTGTAATTATGGAACTTGTGCGATCCCTACGGCGCTGCGGACTGACGTCATCCCAGGTCAGCTGAAGTCACCTGGTCATTCCGTTACCATTACTTCTCGCGGATACCGCTGAATCGATCCGTGGCGGAAGGAATTTGATGTCGGTTTTTTAAATTAGCAGAATTTCTGATGAGTCAATAAATAGGTTTTCCTGAAACTATGTATTGTTCCCCCTTTTATTCATATATTTTTTTTCCTTGTTCTCTTCTTCCCACTTCGAATAATTGCACGGAAAACACCGCTGGGTTTCGTCTTACTTTATTGCATGGTTTTCCTTTCTTCTTAACCTTCAAATGTTATTATTATGTGACAACCAAAGAGTGCTGTTCATCTGTCTGTATGTGAGAAAACGGGATGCTCTAATTCTGACTTTTTATCTGAATTTATGCAGTATATATATATATATATATATATATATATATATATATATATATATATATATATATATATATATATATATAAATATATATATATATATGTGTGTGTGTGTGTGTGTGTGTGTGTGTGTGTGTGTGTGTGTGTGTAGAAAATAAGACTTCAACCGTTGTGCAAAAGCAGCCTTCTGCTCCGTCGTGAATTTCTTCCCTTAATGTAACTGACATTTCACCTTCCCACACTGTGTTGACCAGATGACCTTGCTGCGAACGGGTACCGTGCCCTTTCGTGAAAACTAGGTCAAATTGATCAAGGGATAGTGTCTTTAATTCATGAACAACGGGATTTGTTTTCTGTCTCCCTCTCACAGACACCTATAGGTATTTATGTATGTATATGTGTGTGTATATACCTGTGTGTGTATGTATGTATATATATATATATATATATATATATATATATATATATATATATATATATATTTTTTATATAATATGTTTTTATGTATATATATATATATATATATATATATATATATATATTATTTTATATCAATAGAATATATATATATATATATATATATATATGTATATATATATAGAGAGAGAGAGAGAGAGAGAGAGAGAGAGAGAGAGAGGAGAGAGAGAGAGCGCGGCATGTACTTACACATGCCTCTTTTGTATGATTCTACGCTTTAATATGTGTAAAATCTTATGTTCCCAGAATTCCATTGTTCAATAGGAGCAATTTTTCTAAGCGCTAGTATGACGTCACGCTCTTGCTTTCATGTTTAACGTAACCCAGGGAGAAAAATGGGACTTTTGTGTAATTTTTGTTTCTTCTTTGGTAACGTGGATTATTATGTTGATTTTATTTTTTTTTTCGTATCACTTTCATTGATTTTTTAAAGTGATTTTGTAATCGATTACGTGACGTGAATTTTGTATAGTGGATCCTTAAATATAAATATTTTTACTTGTCATGCTATTTTTACATTCTGAACTTTATAGAATTATTGGAACTTTTAACTTGTTATTCATTCTCAGCAGTTTTAGGTAATTGTCTTTTCTGGTTCCTGAACCGTATTTGATTTTGTATTAATTGCCTCATATTTTTTCTTAGTTTTTTCTACTATTAAGCCCACGAGCATCATTTAATTTCAAGGCATCCTTATGTGTTATATCAAAATAATTTCTTTGCCATGTGTATTGCACATTGTCGTATGTATTGTCCAGACATCAATCTTAGATATATATGTATGTGTATACATACAGTATATATACATATATATGTATATATATATTATATATATATATATATACATATATATATATATAAAATTATATATATATATATATATATATATATATATATATATATTACCGTGTTGTTATTTTCAAACACCACGTCCTGCATCTCATAACTAAACACCAGGCAGAAGATTCTGAAATCTCCCGTTGTTGTACAGTACACAAAAACATTCCCAACTCTTTTACCCCAACAACTGCGAAGTGGGAATCAATAAGCGCCCTTTAGAACTTCCCTCAACACGGTGCAGACGTCTGTGGCACCCCGTCCGTAGCTTCGGCAGGAAATAACTACCGTATTGCCCCCGCACAGTCAGCTAAGTGCTCTATTTACGACTGACCATATCTGCGATATCATCTGCCATAACTCAGAGCTGGGTAACCCTCCAATACTTCAGACGTACTCTCTTCAGTGGAATAGATATCATTCCCTTGATTTATGTTGCGAGGTAGATTATTGTTCCCGCTGGCAGCTGGACTGTAGTTGTGGATATAACGGCTGGTATTATGTGCCCGTAATTCTTTGTCACTTTTGTGTTTGTCGAGTCGGGTAGTTTACAGAATTATTGAAACAGTAGATTGAGAAAATTAATTCTGCTATTTTTTAAAGAAAAATAGTAAATTCGAACTGTCGCTTATGCATCGATTTCTCCCAAACCTGTATCAGAATGCCGTCTTATGAATGTTGCATAATCCGTCCATGAATCATGAATGGTGAGAGTTTAGTCTCTCTCTCTCTCTCTCTCTCTCTCTCTCTCTCTCTCTCTCTCTCTCTCTCTCTCTCTTCCGTCAAACATTCGTTGAACCGAAAATTACATATTGTGGGCAAAGGAATTTGTCGGCACACTTACAGTTTTTCCTCAAAGTAAACTGTGAAATAATTCTAGGAAGAAAGTTCTGCGGCAATTTGGATTGTAACCATATTTGGTTCGAGTCGGAACTGCGTTAGTAGTTGGGACAAAGTATTTAAGTTTTATTGGTAATGCTTCTGTATATATGATATTTCACAGAATACTGATAAACAAAAAGGCTGTATGTATGTAGATTTTGTAGGTGTAAAATTAATCGTAAAGAAATGTAATTATGTATTTAATGTTTATATTAAAACATGATCTGGTTAACTATGCTTATGTATTTGGGGGAAGAAGATAGTTTTTTCTTTTTTATGAATCGTTATTATCAAATTTTTTTGTCTTGTCATGAAAGTTTTATTAGCATATGCCAGAAAAATCAACTGCAGATTAACGATGTGAACATTGTATCCAGGAGTCGTATTATTATTATTATTATTATTATTATTATTATTATTATTATTATTATTATTATTATTATTATTATTATTATTATTCAGAAGTCGTATTATTATTATTATTATTATTATTATTATTATTATTATTATTATTATTATTCAGAAGTCGTATTATTATTATTATTATTATTATTATTATTATTATTATTATTATTATTATTATTATTATTATTATTATTCAGGGTATCGTTTGTGTCGATATTGATTTCTTCATGTAGATGGAAAATTGGCATTATTGCTTTCTATATTGCTGCATATACTGAGACATCACTTCTCTCCACAAATACAACTTTACCCCAGGACTTCTTCTCCTGGAGTACTGTGGCATGTACCAGTTAGATTTCATTTATGCTCATAGCTAGTTAGGAATGAAAGGGAGAAGGGATTCTGCGAAAACGCAATAAGAGACGTGGAGAGGGTGAGGAAAGGGTGAGGTGACGCTGTTACTGCGTAATTTTGAATGTACTCGACATACGCAAAATTTATGGAAAAGCTCATCTCGAGAACTTGGCAGCTTTGGTCCCGTCGACAGTGAGCATTAATTGTTGTCTTTCAATTTTCGTCTGTATTTTATTGTATGCATTTATGTATTTCAGTATGGTGTGCGCTGCGTACGAAACTATACGTGTAATATTCTCTCTCTCTCTCTCTCTCTCTCTCTCTCTCTCTCTCTCTCTCTCTCTCTCTATATATATATATATATATATATATATATATATATATATATATATATATATATATATATATATATATATATATATATATATATATATATATATATATATATATATATATATATATATATATATATATATATATATATATATATATATATATATATATATAATGTTTGTCTATGATGTACGTGTACACTCGCATATTTTAGGTGTTCCATGTTATCTGTTACAATGAATCAGTTAAAAGATTCAGTGGTAAGTCATTTAATCTGAAAATATGAAAGGATTTCCTCTTTCTAAAAGGACTCATTCATTCTGGAAGGATTAATCCTACAGCGCAAGAATTCCCTCATTTTAGGATGACTAAAAACCGGAAAATTTTATTCCGGAACCGTCATGATTGATTATACTCGTCCCGTCTCCGTAGCACTTGCAAAAGGTTATACCTCGGTTTTATATCCGTTGCAGCTTAGGCTGGCTTTCATTGCCGGCATTGTTTTGAAGAAATCTCTACAACATTTCGTCCTCTTTGTGATGAAAGCTTATGAGTACTTTTCGGTTACGTTTCGGTAAATATATAAAGTCTACTGTCACGCCAAGTTATTATGACTGTGTTGCCTTTGTTGTATATGTGCTCTTTGTTGTAAATGTGCATAAATACGTCTTTGACAGTTATTAACTTGTTATTTACCTTTTAGTCTGCGTCGATGGCCATTAGTGTTTGACGCCAATTAATCATATGAATCCATCAATGAATCGTTTTATATTTACTGGTATTATGCTTCATATATATATATATATATATATATATATATATATATATATATATATATATATCCATATATGTAACATAACATAATATATTTATATATTTTTGTTTATATACCTGTAACAACATTATGCGTTTATACATCTAACACTGCAGCATTGCGATGAGTAGGGATAGTCTGTGAAGATTATGAGAACATAGAATAAATGGGAAAAAGAACCAAACGTGGTAATGAAATGAACTGCATTTCATATTTAAGAGGGAATCGTTTGGTTACCTTACCCTTCGATGTGTTTCTCTCTCTCTCTCTCTCTCTTTGTTAGTTTGACTCTACGTAGGATTATAAATGTTTTGCCGTTTAGATGTTGCTATTGTGTTTCGTTAATTATTATTACTTTAATTTTACTAGCTCTCTCTCTCTCTCTCTCTCTCTCTCTCTCTCTCTCTCTCTCTCTCTCTCTCTCTCTCTCTCTATATATATATATATATATATATATATATATATATATATATATATATATATATATATATTATATATATATATATATATATATGTGTGTGTGTGTGTGTGTGTGTGTGTGTGTTTGTGTTTGTGAGAGAGAGAGAGAGAGAGAGAGAGAGAGAGAGAGATGTGCATACCTATATCTATATATATACGTATTTATATTGTGTATATATATATATAAATATATATATATACATATACATATACACACACACACACACACACACACACATATATATATATATATATATATATATATATATATATATATATATGTATATGTAGTGTCCATTGCGTTTCATGTTTCACCCCTCGGTCCAAATGGGGAAATGGCTGGAATGCAGATAGGTCCTCCTCGTCCACCCCTTCTTCTGAACCTTTTCCCCTCTCGGTCTCTTCCCTTTAACTCTCCCATCGGCAGTTTAGGCAACCGAAGATGGAAAAGGAAAAGCGAAGAACAATCATAACAATGTCATGTTGTGATGAACTGTTCTTTGTGACGCCGTGATGATGATGCTCGGCCGGGATTCTTTATTCCTTGGTAATAATTGTTTTTGTTATATTTTTTTTCCCCTTAATTTGCATGTTGGTCCCGTTTCATCTTCCGTTATGTGGATGGTAGTTATTATTGTCATTTGTCGTTCTTTTCTCTTAAATTTTTTTTGTCTACAAAAGGTGCTGTGACAACCCTCCCCCTTCTCTCTACAACAGATCTGTATTTATTTAGTCTCTCTCTCTCTCTCTCTCTCTCTCTCTCTCTCTCTCTCTCTCTCTCTCTCGCTCTCTCTCTCTCTCTCTCTCAAGTGAATCATATATGGAAAATATTAGAGGATCTCTCTCTATTGCTCTCAAGTGAATCATGTATGGAGAATATTAGATGATACATAGAGAGAGAGAGAGAGACGTGGATAGTTCCTCATAGGTGTTGTCTTCAGCATCCGGTTGTTAAGTGTCCCCTCGCGACCACCAGACAACCTGACAGAGGGGAACCTCTGCCGCCTCCACCTCCTCCCTTTTCTCTCTCTCTCTCTCTCTCTCTCTCTCTCTCTCTCTCTCTCTCTCTCTCTCTCTCTCTCTCTCTCCCTTACATCTTCCCCTCCTTTTAAGAAGGAAGAAGATAGCCCCTGGCAACCTGGCAAGAGCAGATTAACATCCTACCTATCTTCCTCATCTCTCTCTCTCTCTCTCTCTCTCTCTCATTTTCCCTGTTCCTCAGACCTCCCTTTTTTCCCCCCCTTTCTTCCCCTCCCCTCCTTACTCCCCATAAAATCTGCCTGTATTGTCATCTAGTTTGTTTTGTTGGTGGTCTGTTGGCTGGCATTTCTTGGTTATTGAGTTCTGATATTTATGGAAGCCATGCTTGTTTTGAGCCCTTGTTTTTCAGTCTCCTCGAAATCAATGTGTCGACATCGTGGATCGTTGTATGAACTTCGACAGCGTCGAATACACGATCGATCATCTTAAGTTGTCTCTTAATTTTCTGTAAACGCAGAGTTGCAAGTTCTTGGATCGTTACTTAACTTTTACTCATTTGCAATTAAGGGGTTTCTTATATTTTATTGCATTTGAACTTTAAATTGTAAATATATATGTGTATATATGTGTGTGTGCTTGTTTTTTGTATTTAAAGGCAGCTTTTAATTTTTGCTGGCATTACGTTTCGTATACAAACACATATATATATTTATATTATTTATATATATGTGTGTGTATGTGTGCGTGCGTGCGCACGTTTACACATACACACACACAATGTATGCGCGCGCATGTGCTCTCATGTATATATATTCAACACAGTAAATGATCACTTTGGAATCCAATAGAAACTTTTAAGTGTTGTTGCAGCGTCGTAGGGAAAACTATCTTTGTTTTGCCTTTAGGTAGGTGTTTTCGTAACTCCGGGAAAGTGGTAGAGAGAGAGAGAGAGAAGAGAGAGAGAGAGAGAGAGAGAGAGAGTTAATGAAGTTTCAGTTGGTAGTCAACAATATTTGTGTGTTTACGGTTGACTGTCGTTAATAATGGATTTCGGGGGATTTCTCCAGGGCCGAGCGTCACTGCATGGAAATAAACAGAAAGGAAATAACTCTTACAAAGGGGAGTGGGAGCGGGGTGGGGGTTGTTAAGAGGAGGGGAGGGGCCTTTGTTATTACCGTTGTGAGGGAAGGGAAGAGAGGAATAGGCGAGAAGAGAAGGAAGAGGAAGATGATTGTGTGGATGGAAATGTTGACGATTATTAAGGTGCAAGGGTCTCCGAGGTCGGTTAATTAATGATACAAGATAATATTTATATTTTTAAGGGAAGGACATGGTTTAGGAATGAAGAGTATTAACGGATTAGATAGGCAGTAATTCTAAGTTAAGGGTATGAGGAAAATATAGAAGTTATTAAAGAAAAACGTCTAAGTGAAATGAAAAAAGAAAGTTGTTCAAATGATGTGATGAATTAAAGAAAAGAGGATGTGCTATTTTTAGTCAAGGTTGTAAGGGAAAAAGGGTTGTATTTTACACTTGAGAATAACAGTAGATTGTGGCATAACCCGAAGGATAGATATTTACATCTGATAATGGATTAGATAGGCAATAATTCTAAGTTAAAGGGTATGAGGAAAATATAGATGTTATTAAGTAAAAACGCCTCTGTGAAATGGAAAAAGAAAGTTGTTCAAATGATGTGATGAATAAGAGAAAAGAGGGTGTGCTATTGTTAGTCAAGGTGGTAAGGGAAAAAGGGTTGTATTTCACACTTGAGAACAACAGTAGATTGTTGCATAACTTGAAGGATAGATATTTACATGACAAGACAGGAAATTATAATCAGGAACAGGAGGATGTAGAGAAATGTTTAAAATGAAAGTGGTACTAAGATAACAAATCAAAAATATTCTTTTAGGAAACCAGAACAGGGATTGCACTGCAGTGGAGTCGTAACAATTTCCCATGGAGAAAATTAGTAGAAGAAAGTCTTATTAATTGGAAATTTTTCTTCGTCAAAGGTAATCATGACCTAAGTGAGCCCTGGAATGTGCTCTGTAACACCAGAAGTGATCCATTTAAATAAAGGAGTGAGATTGAAATCACATAATTGGATCTGAATATAATACTCAAGCTTTCTAATACGTGTTCTGTTTCCTTCGACTGGTTTCTCTCTTTCTCCCTCTCCCGATGTCTAATTTTATCTTGTCTGAAATTTGTCGTATTCAGATGTTTTTGTTAATTGTTTATACATTGAATCAGGGACTAACATAGATTATAGAACGAGTATAATCTAAGATGCACAAAGGTCTAAGTATGGGGCTTCTGTAACCACAAATAAATTCATATAACAGTTTAGTTAAAACTAATTTTTTTCGCAAGATATATTATTTAATAGAGTTTGCAGTAATAGGTCAAATTTAATCCAATTGTGCCACAAATTAGACATTACATCGTGAATTATTGTTGACTATGCATATATCTCTGTTTTTGTGGGTATGTTTTTTATGTTAGATTTTTCTCATGAACTTGACTTATATGCAATATATAAAAAAATTTTAATGGATAATATTTTTACAAAAATAAACTGTAATGATTGTAATGTATATGAAAGGAATATATATGTGTGTGTATATATATATATATATATATATATATATAATATATATATATATATATATATATATATATATATATTAATTCTAAGTTAAGGGTAGGAAAATATATTATTAAGTAAAAACGTATCTGGAATAAAAATATTGTTCAAATGATGTGATAAATAAGAGAAAAGAGGATGTGCTATTGTTAGTCAATTCTAAGTTAAGGGTAAGAGGAAAATATAGAGGTTCATAAGTAAAAATAAATATATATATATATATATATATATATATATATATATATATATATATATATATATATATATATATATATATGTATGTATGTATGTATGTATATATATCAGCTTTCAAACCACCTTGATGCTGGTTAATATCAGACCAGAGAAACCCATTTAAAGCCCATTTAAACCTTGCCTTTTAACACGGACGACATAACCCCTTTTATTTCTTCCTGTGATCTTCAGCAGGGCAAGGACATAAAGCCCCCACCCACCTCCCTTCTTCTCCTTCCTGAAATTAAAACAGCCATGGTTCGTAGAGAAAAGACAGGCAGTTCACACAACAACACAGAAAAGATAGATAGTACACAGGACCAAGAAACGTCTCTATTTAAGATAAGACATTCGCAGCACGGAGAATCTTTCCATTCTCTCTCTCATGTATCGCCTCCAAAGCAACTTAGAATGAGCGTGTAATGGAGCGTGTGTAAAGTCACAGGGATAAGGGTTGATTGAGGTGGGCATTCCTGAACGCTGTATCCCATCAAATGGTATTTGGGGTATCTATGGTTGGGTGAAGCATCAGCAGACTTTATTTTTGAGTAGTGGCCGACGTGTGATATACTTTCGTATAACTGAAATGGGTCTAAAGAGTGCAGGAGTTTATCCAGTGATAACAGGATTTGATAAATGAAGGAATTTATGTTGATAGTTTGTGTGTGTGTGTGTGTGATTGTGTGTGAGAAAGAGAGAAATTGTGTACTTTAATGCCAAGATAAAGAAGGCTGTGTCTAATTGCCTTAACGAAAGAAGTAGCGTCATATATCACGAATGATCTTGACATAAAACGCGCCTATGAATATTGTGCTTAGATTAACCAGTGACGTTATATCCAAGAGTACCCATTTACTCAAGGTATGTTGTTCATCATCAAAAACAAATAACTTTTTATAAGTCGCATCTAATTCATTTGAACTGTGTCTTAGCATAAGAAGAATGAGAGAGAGAGAGAGGAGTGTTTTGAATAAGCTGCGAACTCGTAAGTCGTTCGATTTTTTCCTTGGGTTGCATTAGTGGGCAGGTCACGGAGATGGTTTTAGGTGGCAGTTTGAATTTAAGGGGCCTGAGTTTCTGAAAGTAAAGAAAATTCCATTAACTTCCGAATTTTATATCTTATTTTTTTCTTCCAACTTCATGAAATGTATCCGTGTAGCCCCTTTTCTTATTTTAGCTCTTACGTCCCTCGTTAATCGCTGCTTTGTTTACAGTAGCGTTCTTAGCTAATTTGGGATTTTGCTTTTGACACTTAACGTTATCAGTTATTTTTAGTAAAGAAAATTAAATCATAAATAGAATAGAATTTTCCTTAAAATTAAAATGCAGATATAAAGTGTAAGCTAGAAAAATTAAATGAATAATACTCATCACGTAAATGAGGTTGTATATATATGTGTATGTGTACATTATATATATATATATATATATATATATATATATATATATATATATATAGAGAGATAGAGATAGATATATAGTTTTACCAGACCACTGATGATTAACAGCTCTCCTAGGGCTGGCCTGAAGGATTAGACTTATTTTTATATACTTAGCAACGGGACCTACAGCTTATTGTGGAATAACCACATCATATAAATTATTTCTATCACCAGAAATAAATTCCGCTAACTCTTCATCATATATTGAACTATATATATATATATATATATATATATAATATATATATATATATATATATATATATATATATATATATATATAATCATTTTTATTTAGTTTTGTTCTAGAACGGAAAGGGGGAAAATGTCGATGAACTGTAGTTGCTCTTGCTTTTTATATAAAAAAAAGTAATTTTTCTTCAATGTGTTACAGTGGAGACGTGAGTGTTCCACTTCCGTTGAAGGAAAATGAGGGCTGTTCCTTTTTTTCTAACCTTTTTGGAAATAGGTTAATATATAAAAAAAAGAAAGGGTTAATAATGTATACGTCGAAAGAAAAGTAACAACACGATACTATCATTGTTCAAGAAAGCTGTCAGTTGTATCCAGAAGACGCTATACACTGTAATTCTGAATATGTAGTAAACTGGGATGTTGCTGTTAGCCCTACACTTGCCAGAGGATGGCACTCGGAGATGGATACCCATCTAACAACGAACCACATCTAACACTATATAACCTCGCTAATCAAATCACTAGCAGTATTGCCAACCGTGATCCCTACGCTCGTTGTCTACAGACCAGTGAAGTTCAGTCAGTGCGCTGATCAGTTACTGCTAAGCAACAGACTCATTTTGAGGCCAGTGCCAGGGCACTGTCGACCTCATCTCTAGTTTTTTTTTTTTTTTTTAGTGCATAATCCAATAGCAAATACACCTTTCCCAGGCCCGAAGTAGTATGAAAAAGGAGAGCTGTTAGATGGACAGACCTCTTAAAGTAAGAAGGGGTATAAGCCATAATAAACAGAAGCAGGAACGGGAGATCAAGACTGGGCAGTAATAGACATACGATACGGTTTCAGAATACCTGAAGGCGCTGTTTTTAAGTAAAAAATGCGATTACCCTAAATACAGAATGTAAGTACACTACTTATTGTTCAATAACAATCCGTTTCCCCAGAGATTGTTGGGCATCAGTGGAGAAAAGCAGCATAAGTCACTTCAGCCTTTGCACAAAATTGTTATTATTATTATTCAGAAGATGAATGCTACTCATATGGAACAAGCCCACCACAGGGGCCATTGACTTGAAATTCAAGTTCCCTTAAATTTGGTGCTCATTAGGAAGTAAGAGAAGGTAAAGGGAAATACAGAAAAATAAATAAATTAAAATAGATAAGAATATATTAAAATGGCACATCAAACAATCATAAATACATACATGTTCATGTATGTGTGAAGATAGAGAGACAGACAGACAGAAGATGCGGCTGTACCTTTTTGGTATGCGGAATGGCTCTTATTAATTATTTCTTCAACCCTGGGGCGCATTCCATGATAATGCCATATGCTTTGCTTTGCTTTGCTAAAGGAAGTGTGTAACTGTCTATAACCTGACTTCCTTCGCCTGCACTGTTCTTACTGTAACTGTTATGTGATACTGTTATAATATCAGTGTTTCTTTCCACTTTTTTCGTCATTATGTGTTTAGGATCCCTTCGTCACCCTTTCGTTGAACTGCTGAGAATGTTAACTGTGGTTATTTCATTCATCCCCTCCCGTCTCACGTAATTCTGCTCCACTATTACCTCCTTCTATTTCGCTTTTCTTCTTATCTCTCGATTTTCCCTCCTGTTATCCAGTAAATTGTTGTAACCAACCCGCCCACTTCCTCATCTAGATCATCTGCTTCCCCCTCCCTTCCTCACCCCCACCCCCGCCACTACCCACCACCCCTGTTCCAAGCACCGGAATTCCAATTTGATTGTGGAGGTCAAGGCACTTCTGTCTCCCTTCATTTGCTCCTTCCCCCCTTTCCCTCTCATCACCTTTCTAACCACCTTCCCCCTCCCCTCCCCCCCCGCAGACCAAGGTCGTAACCTCATTAACATCATTGGTTGCTTCGTAATTTCGGAATTCCATTAATTGCTTTCTTAATTTTCAGTGATTCTACCATAATCTTCTTTCTGTCGGTAGATGGCTCCACATTGAATTAGCTTTCTGTTCTTAGCATGTTTATTTGGGTGAGGGTGCTGTCTCCATGACTATCTCTATCACTCTTGCAACTCACCATAATTGCCTGACTACCAGGTACAGAATTCGTTGCTTAGGAGAACAGAGGCACATTGGTGTTCAACAGAACTGCCCAAAGCGATCCGGCTGGCTAGGGATTCGAACCCGGAAAACCTCTACAGGTAATGCGAACTTCACAACCATTGGATCACGAGTACACAAATCTATTGACTTCTGAACCGCTGGATCACGAGTACGCAAATTTATTTACCTATTTTCAAATATATCTCCTTAATTATGAGATCTTTTTGCGTCTAGCCTGAATTTTCTTGAAAGTTTGTGATATACCGGAATGATTGACATACCTGAGGAGCTGTCGTTCTCCTGTTTGCCTTTGTTCCTCTTTGTCTTTATCGATCCGAAGGGTTTCCGCGACCGAAGTAATGTCACTCTTATTTCCACTGATGCCGTTGATGCAACTTCTTTCGGGGGTTGATGTCTTCTGCTTGCTATGTATAAATCATGTGTCGTGAATGTGTTCTCGCGTGTGTGTGTGTGTATGTATGTATGTATGTATGTATATATATATATATATATATATATATATATATATATATATATATATATATATATATATATATGTATATATATATATGTATATATATATAATATATATAATATATATACACATACATGCATATATATATATATATATATATATATATATATATCACAACCAGCCGCTCAAGAATCCGAAGTCTTTTTGCAAAAAGACTCTTGCATTTAAAAAAAAAAAAAGTCAGTACATAACCTTCTACCGCTATCTCACATTTCTCCTTACGTCGTTTTTAGATCTTTTAACATTAATCTTTGCAGTATTCGCTTCACACCTTTTCAGTTCTTTCGTTTTGGTTTATTATCAAGTTCCCTTTGCACCTTTGCTGACCAGTCTTAAATCCATTATTTCTTAATTCTTGATGTCAGAATTCTTTGTATACATATTTTCGTAGACGCTGTTGTCGCCAAACTATCTCATATTTATTTTATACTCTTACTTTATCTGATTTCCCTTCATCTTTCTTACACATTACCTACTTTTCCCAGGACTTGATGAGTCATTATGGGGCTAAACTAACGTGTTCCCAAGCCCAAAAGAAGTTCGTATCTCTTTAATGGCGTCCCACCAGGTCAACAGGCCAACAGCTGCAGGTCATAAATTGTCTATATTTTCAAGGGTTGCAGGTCGCTGGTGTTGGTAACGCCATCGCCTCTGCTTTGACCTCGACTAGTTGATAATAGAGTTAATAAGATCACGTCGGTAATAGTATTATGATAGTTATTAGCATCACATTTCTCTCTTAACGTTTAGCTTTTCCGTCTTAGGTGTGGTTCCGGTGGAAAAGTAAAAATATTCATTGCTACGTTCTATAACCTGCCGAATTGAGATGAAATTGCTTTATGCACCTGCACCGAAGATTCATCAGCAGCTCTCTGAGAAAAATAAGAGATATTTTTCTGTTTTCATCAAATATCTCTATTGTCAGAGACGTCACAGTATAGAGAAACAATAAAATAGTCTTTTTTTTTATTTGTCGATTTTTTATTTCGCACCGTTTCTCCGGAGCTACAGTTGAAAGCTGAGCGCTGGTTTTAAAAGAACGGGTTACCAGCCGCAGGCCCAGCACAACCCCTTGGGGGACCCCAGCTGTTGGTGCCGAAAGCTTCAGTAGGGGATGATTGGGTGCAAATGCAATATTGGATTTGCATCAATTGCTTCACAAAAAGTTTTAATTTGAGAAAGGGGAGGGGAGGGGGAGGAGGGGGAAAGAAGCGGAGTGCAGGTTAGAGTGAAAGAGAAAGAGAGTGAGTAGAGAATGTCAGAGATTTGAAACTTTTGTGGTGAAAATTCATGCAACGGAAGAAGCACTCTCGAAGAGAAGTTGTTAGCAAAAAAAAAAAAAAAAAAAATCGCTGGTAAAATTGGGGAGGTGGGGGAGAGGGTGAAGGTTGCAACATGCCGAGGTGTCTATTGCATAACAGGGAACTTAAATGCTGAAAAATAAATGCGGCGTCTGGTGTGTGCGGCTTCCTGATCTTTGTTTATTCTTTGTATTCAAAAGCAAAGTTATTTACGTATTGGGTATTATTATTATTATTATTATTATTATTATTATCATTATTATTATTATTATTATTATTACTGTCTTTGTCATAATCATAGAAAATTACTTGTTTGTAGCCGAAAAAAATCGTATTCACTCACATATACAAGCACTCTCTCTCTCTCTCTCTCTCTCTCTCTCTCTCTCTCTCTCTCTCTCTCTCTCTCTCTCTCTCTCTCTCTCTCTCTCAGTTTTGTTTTGCTTTGCTCTTTGTTATGATTATTTCGTTTATTAGTGTTTGACAGGCTTATGATATTAGATACGAAATTCCAATTTATTTCGTCAAGTTATACTTTAATTCTGATCGTTTATACATATATATATATATATATATATGTGTGTCTAAATTTTTTGTCTTGAGAGGTTATTATTATTATTATTATTATTATTATTATTATTATTATTATTATTGAGTACTCTTCTCAGCACTGCGCCACTTGTCCTTTGTTGTTGCTAGGCGAGGCGTAACTCTCTCTCTCTCTCTGTCTCTCTCTCTCTCTCGTTTTATGTAGTTTTGGACGTGTCTTTGTTAACTCATTTGAGGCTTTCTCTCTTGTTCATTGTAAATAATGGCATGCATTTGTAAGTGTATTATTTTATTTTGTGTGTGTCCTTTACCCCTTCTCTTTCTGGATATGTGTAATTATATAATATATACATATGTATTTACATGCATACATATATATGTATGCATACATTATATATACATACATATTTATATGTATATATATATAATATATATATATATATATATATATATATATATATATATATATATATATATATATATATATATACACACACACACATACACACACTACGAATCAAAATTCATGCATGCAAGTAAATTGCTGTTATAATAATCGATTGCTTACATGCGTATTGATCCGTTCGTACAGTGTTTTTTTTTTACACCATTTGCTTTTATCTTTCAACAAGATCAAGCCACTTTATGCATTTGCACACTCATCCACGTCGTAGTGATATATGACTTTTAGAAGCAAGCATTTTGAAAAATGAATGAGCCTCGTCCCTTTGCTCCATAGCTCTAAAGTGGTCAGCAATGCTTTTATCTTCGTATTTTTTATTACATTATTCTCTTGTTTTTAAGTCTATCAGTGAGTATCAACAGGATAGCTCTTAGTTAGGGGGGGGGGAGCAGGGAAGGAGGAGGGAGTGTGCTTTTTGTAGAATTAATTCGTTAATAAGCATGCCATTCTTTATGTTGAATTACTTTGATAATAACATGCCAGTCTTTACGTAGAATAGCTTTGTTAATAAGCATACCGTTCTGTTTTGCAGAATAGCTTTGTTAATAAGCATACCGTTCTGTTTTGCAGAATAGCTTTGTTAATAAGCATACCGTTCTGTTTTGCAGAATAGCTTTGTTAATAAGCATACCGTTCTTGTTTTGTGGAATAGCTTTGTTAATAACATGCCATTCTTATTTTGTAGAATAGCTTGGTTAATAAACATATTCTTTTTGTAGTATAGCTTTGTTGATAAAAATACCATTTTTTTCTAATAGTACTTTGTTAATAGACATACCATTATTTTTGTAGAGTAGCTTTGCTAATAAAAATCCCATTCTTTACGTAGAAATTAG
>NC_089793.1:11655323-11690323 GCF_040412425.1 Macrobrachium rosenbergii | reverse complement strand
CTCTCTGTTTTGTTCAAATAAAATAATTCTCTCTCTCTCTCTCTCTCTCTCTCTCTCTCTCTCTCTCTCTCTCTCTCTCTCTCTCTCTCTCTCTGAAATAGTGGGAATACAAGTCCAAGTTTTAAGGAAACTCGGAGGCACTATTTTCTTTCAGTTTGAGGTCCTTCGTCGTATTTTGCCATCTCAGACAGTAACGAACTCCCGAGGGCCTTAGCCCAATTTCGGCCGCCCGTCTTCTTCCACTTCTTCAGAAAACAAACAAAAATATCACCTACGGAAAATGATAAAAATTTTACGTGGTTCAAAATACAAGCAGAGTTTCGTCAGAGTCCATAATTTGCTGTGTTTTTACCAAAGCCTACTTGTGGATGTTTTAAAGTAAAATATATATATTTTCAAATATATCATGAACCAGGTTAATAGACTGCGATAGAGACAATCTATTATCGAACGATGGAAAGCTATCAGTGTATTTTTATATATTTCAACTATATTCAGGAAATGGAGATCATTAGATGTTTTAAAGTAAAATATATAGATTTTGAAATATATCATGAACGAGATTAATAGACTGCGATAAACACAATCTATTATCGAACGATGCAAAGCTGTCAATGTATTTTTTTATATATTTCAGCTGTATCCAGGACATGGAGATTATTAACGGCTTGCTTGAAAGAGACAGCTCTATTATCGAGCGATAGAAAGTAGAATTAATTCTTAATACTATGATTTTAAATGGCTTATTGTTAAGTTACCGACTTGTTCTCCATTTGATAGTGAAGTTTTAGCATTCAAAATAATGACTTTTTTTTTATTTATTGCGCTGTAGCAAGTTTTCCTTGCTGCAAGTGCAGATAAGTAAAAACAGTGAAAAGTGGTTATTCAAACTTTCTTGAAGGACATAGAGATAGTGGAAGACGAGATAAGAGAATGCAAAAGACCCATTTCCTCTTTCATTATTATTATTATTATTATTATTATTATTATTATTATTATTATTATTATTATTATTATTATTATTATTATTATTATTAACCAGTTTAGGTCTTCATTTACTCATCATGGTGTGGAAAGGTGGTCAAGGCGATGTGGTCAATTACTTGTTATTTACGTTGTCACGGTTCACTTGTGATAATCATTGTCGTCTTGTTATAGCATTGTCATTGCTCGTTAGTCTTGTTATTCTATAATTTATTGCAATATTTATCACCTTTTTAGGACCTTCGTATTGTTGTATGAAGTCACGCAGGTTACATTATATATTTTATATATATATGTATATGTGTGTGTTATATATATATATATATATATATATATATATATATATATATATATATATATATACACATATAGACATATATATATAAACATATATATATATATATATATATATATATATATATATATATATATATACATACATACATACATACATATATATACATACTTATACTTCAGTACTCCGGTTGTTATCACATATAGTACACCTCGCTGCCTTCACCGTATAGACTGTACTGTAGTACTGTAGGTTCTTTTCAGTCCCCTGTCGACCATCAGCTGTGTTGCTTTCTGACTTTTACTTTTCATCAGTGCTTTTCTTTCTCACTCTCAGCTGTCCACTTTCTTTAACTTGACTTTGTTCCATTTTTCACCTTTCATTAAATAAAAAATCCTCCCGGCGAGTGTATTACGCAACTCCTGGTCTCATTAAACTGTATAATAATCTTGTTAATAATAATTTACATCTTTCTGGAACATGTTAGAAGTATTCGATAAAAACAGTACTCCGGACGGGATATAATGACTATCAGGAAAAACAAAGTTATTGGTAATTGGCTACGCTGTTAATAATAGAGGGATAAAGGTACGAGTGTTTGGTATTTTTTCTTTAATTATTAACTTTATTTGCCTTCAGTTCTTCATTTGCTGCAGAAAGGATTGATGTTCGTTCATACGTCTTTTAGACCAAATGATTATATTTTTTAGTTATATCTTTTGTTTTTTTCACTTACTTTGAAAGTTTATAGGATTGCTGTTAGTTGATCATTTATTAAGTATTCACGATGTGCTGCAGTACCTTACGCGAGATTCATGACGTATTTAAATAACTTATTCATCGTTCACTTAGTACTGTGAGAAAGATTTCGAAAACTTTCAAGCTAGGTCGGGAAACATTTTTTTTCTTTTACTCAGTTGCTATTTTTGATCGCGGATGCAAATATCTTTAGTTATTTTTACTGTATTTGTTTTTTTTATCTTTTAAGCATGGAAGGGTTGAAGGATGCGTGCAGTAGGGAGCTAGAGAATAGGATACCGGAGAATAGGATCTCCAGCTGAGTGCCATCCCCTGCCGGCGCCGCTGGAGTCAACAGGATTCATGGCGGACGACTTCTGCTTCATTCCACCCGTTATTTAATCCGCATCAAAGATTCACGGCGATGGAAGTTTCTTACTTCCAACAACAAAGAGAGAGAGAGAGAGAGAGAGAGAGAGAGAGAGAGAGAGAGAGAGAGAGAGAGACCTTTAGCCACAGAGCGTTCACAGGCAGAGGGGTTGGGGAGGGTGAGGGGTGGGGGGGCTGGGAAAGGAAGCTCCTAGCTGTAATTTAGCGTTGAGTAATACTTCTGGTGGCAATGAAATTGTGGGTATTGAAAGTATTGGCATGGGTAATATGGATAATAATTATTAATTACAAGAATTTGTATTAGTAGTAATATAAGCAATATTACATTGTTGGTGTGTTGAATATATATATATATATATATATATATATATATATATATATATATATATATATATATATATATATATATTATATATATATATATATATATATATATATATATATATATATATATTTTATATTATATATATATATATGTGTGTGTGTTCGTATGTATGTATATGTATATTTATATATATATATATATATATATATATATATATATATATATATATATATATGTATATATATATATATATATTGTATCTTGTCTTGTGGTGTTTGCTGGACTATTCAACTGTCAGAGTTGAAATCGTTTGTGTAAATAGTATGGCCAAACCCGTGGGTGTATATTTGTATAATAGTATTTGTGTCTAAGAACGTATAAAATAGTCGTGGAACATTCTTGTACGATAGTGTTGAATCACATGTAAATGTATGCTGCGTACGTGTTTGGACAATACACAGTGTATGATAACATCGAATGGCCTTTTTATTTTCGTTCCCTCCTCCTCTTCTCTTTTTAGAAGATCATCTGTATTCCCCAGAGAACATTTTCAGCGTGAAACGATGGCACCAGAATATCAGAGAGTAAAACTTTGCTTTGTATTCGTCGCTTTGCCGAAGACCATACATGAAAAGAAATGTATGCTGGCGATTATTATTATTATTATTATTATTATTATTATTATTATTATTATTATTATTATTATTATTATTATTATTGCTGCTTTAGAGCTCATTTAATTATAACTTTGTATTGAGGTTACATTTTGGTTTGTAACTTGCGGGTTTTAATGAGACTAACCCCTCCTCCCCAAGTACTCCCCCCAGTACAATAATCGTATTTACTTATTTGTATTCCTGATAAAAAAAATTGAGTTTCTTATCATGCCCATTACCTATCACAAGATACGCCGTCGAGTTAATTCAATTTTTTCAACACGTTGGTTTTCCCAGAATCCATACATCATTGGTTCAGTTTATTACAGAGGAAATGCATTGGCGGGGTGAGGTGTTGTATCTCATGCAAAGATAATTTTTACCTGGTTGTATCTCATGTCGTTTTGGGTTTTTTCTCTCTTCCCGGTGAATCACATTGTAAAATAAAAAAAAAAAACCACTGCCGGATGTGATGATGCTGTGAATGTCCCTCGTTCACACAGTGATGTAAACAGAGAGAGTGTGTATATGGAACTGTCAGCCACATAGAAAATGAGAAGTCTCTTCTGGGAGTTTCCCGTTTTCTTTCTAGTGCACGTAAATAAAGAAGCTGAGCTATTGAGGCTTAGGAATTCGTTTGTTAGTTGTGTCTGAAACTGTACTTCTTTAGTAACTAGATGTTTTTTTTCGTTAGAAATTGTTTTGGTCTTAAACCTCAAATTAATATTTCGGTTCAAGTGGCAAATGGGGTTTATTCACTGTTTCATTACAGTATGTTATAAGTGGACGTATGCACGTATAGTAAGTATAATTTTATTTGTGTATTTTTGTGTATATTCATACATGCGTATGATGCGTATATACTTCTGCGTAATAGTCGTTGCAGAGCACCTGCTTATAAGAAATACCATCGATACCCGTGCGTCTTATTATTATTATTATTATTATTATTATTATTATTATTATTATTATTATTATTATTATTATTATTATTATTATTATTATTACACTGACATCATGGAGGATTTCTTCATGTTAATGATTCATGCGATTATGAGATTTTAATAAAATTATTATTATTATTATTATTATTATTATTATTATTATTATTATTATTATTATTACACTGACATCATGGAGGATTTCTTCATGTTAATGATTCATGCGATTATGAGATTTTAATAAAATTATTATTATTATTATTATTATTATTATTATTATTATTATTATTATTATTATTACACTGACATCATGGAGGATTTCTTCATGTTTAATGATTTTTTTCATTTCTTTCGATTATGAGATTTTAATAAAATTATTATTATTATTATTATTATTATTATTATTTTTATTTTTATTATTATTATTATTATTATTATTATTATTATTATTATTATTATTATTATTATTATTGAACAAGGACTACCGAGCAATAACGTCTGTTTTGGATAGATCAGGAAAATAAGTCAAACATTTCCTCTTTTTAGTGCCGCGAAAGTTTAAACAAAGACCGACAGAAAAGTTTGTATATCTTTTTTCTTTTTTCATTGTTGTATTAGCGTCGTTGATGCTCACTTTGTGATTTAGTCCGACAGCTCTTTCGTAATGAATTGATCTTGTACACACTGAACAAAAAACACATACTGTCACTGGCACTTTGATGTATACGTTGTAATTGGCTATTCTTATCTCATATAATACTTAACAATTTTGTTTTAGTGTCGGCTGTAGAAACAACTTTTCTTCTCCGGCCATGCGGAGTGTTTGCTGTATTTTGCTGCGAATTTTTAAAGTTCATTGGTAATTTATTCATGGAGAGAATTAAGTTGAAAATCTTAAAATGTTAACAATTGAACCATATATATATAATGATTATATATAGATTATATGGGTGTATATATAAATGTTTTTATTCGTTGAGTTCTAAGAATAAATTCACTGGTTAGTGATAGTTTACTATTCGCTGGTTCCCGTGTAAGTTTGCATCCATACAGCCAAAGTTTCACGTCAGTGAAGTCTGCCGTTTTTTCTTTCTTATTTTGGTAGGAAATGCGATTTTAAAAGTTCTTTGGAGTCGATACGTTGTTGTTCAGCTGCGTTAAGAGAGGAGAGGATTAGAAATTGATTTAAGCTCACATTTGTATTTACGTGTGGCACAACGTCTCCATCATATTCATGATCCGTTGTGCAAATGTCAACTGATGTTTGGTATTTTTCAGATTGGAATTTTGCCTATTTAAAATACACTTTTGAATATAAATTTTGTTTAACGCACTTTATTGTATTTAGTTTTATCTTTTTGCAGAGACATACTTGTAAATATTATAAATATATTAATATTATATATATATATATATATTTTCCCCTCCTTTATATTGCATATATATATATATATATATATATTACCTGTCCCATAATCTTTCCGTAGATTGTTATATATGTGTGGCTCCAGAGGGTCATTGTAAAAAAAAATAATCTTTTTTTTTCTTTTGGGATGAGGTTGCTTAAGCCCATGCCTTTTGACCTCTGTTTTTAATATTTTGATATATCCACCTTCATGGTCGACCAACTAATAACTTCTGCTTACAAATTTTGCTGCTTAATGCAACAGAATTGACGATGTACTTTTGGAGGAACCATTATAGTGTGACATAGTAATCTTTGATCTCCTACTAGGATTCTGGTTTGTATCTTGTCCCTGTTGTGCAGCTGAGGCTGTCTGGTGAGGGAGTTATATATAATTACTGCCTGCTAACATTTATATATATATATATATATATAAATATATAAATAAATTAATATTAAATATCATTTTATATTTATATATATATATACAATATATATATATATATATGTATATATGTATATATAAATATATATATATATATATATATATATATATATATATATATATATATATATACATACTCTTGACTGGATGAATGGAGAATTGTCCTTGCAGCAATTCCCATCAGAGAAGAAGGAAGGTAATGGAATGATACCTGAAGGGAAGACAACAATCAGTTAACCATCACATATAAGATACTAAGTTACCACACCATTCAAAAGAAGTCGCCGGAGTTCGGCGACATCAAACACGACCTCGTCCCACGCCTCCGGAGCAGCCCCGAAGCAGTACCGGGCACGACGACACCAGGAGGAGGAAGACCTGTGGTAATGTCATCAAGTCTGTCGCCGAGTAAACAGGACATTCCCGTCAGAACGTATTTATCCGGGTGCCACGGTGTTTATTTCTCCGTCGCGCGGTGCCGGGATGGGCGTATTTTCGGAATCAACATGCCCTTCCTCCGAATCCCCCGGCAGTCATTTCCCGGAAGGATGTTATGGGATACCCCGTCTCTCCGAAAGTAGGCCCGACTTGACCTGGGTCAGGTAGGTGACCCTAGAAGAAGGGGAAAGTACAGAATTTTGATAGGATTCATGCTTCCGCATCTGCCTATGTCAGGAGGAATATGCTTTGGTAAATTACAAGGACAGAAAAAGAGACTTAAGTTTTACCTCTTCACCTTATTGTTGGGGTCCCTGAGTCCATAGTGGTGACCTCGTTTCAAAGGTCATTGAGAATAATGGTTCACTTCGTTTCCAAAAAAAAAATTAGAATTTTAAGCTTTTAATTTTTGTTCTCGGTTGTGTTTTCTTCATCAATGTAACAAATCTGGTTTATGATGTAAATGATTTTTTAAAATTTATACGAAAAATTGTGAAAAATGTTGTATGCTATTTTTGCTAAGAGAGAAATAAGGAACGTATGCAGTTTTTGCACGACTCTCATGATTATTAATGGGTATATAGTGAAAATCAGACTTTCTCTGTGCTGAGTAAGATTTTACCTTTGCCCTTTTTCAAAAATATATGTAATATAAGTACTAGTATGCAAATGCATAAGAAAAAAAATTTAATCTGAATTAACTATGTTTTGAAATACACAATTACCAATTTCTTTTACATTTCCTATTGAATGCTGTTATTTTCCTTAATTCTAAACTTGGGCAAGAGAAATCCGAATATATTCCGAAACGAGAGAGACTTGATGTCTCACTACGCCCTAAATACAACTGGCATCGTTTCCCCTCGCTGAACAAGAGGGCAATGAGGGTATCCGTGTTGTCGTCTTGTCGCACAAATTCTGTGCCTTGTTGCGACGGAAATAGCGCGTAATTGCTTGAGCAGTGCAACATGGGCGCCGTCGGTGCAGGCATAACGGGGAGCATTTCGGCACCGCTTGGCACGATAACATTTCGCTTGGCGCTGTCAGATTAGTATGGTTTCTAATATATATATATATATATATATATATATATATATATATATATATATATATATATATATATATATATATATATATATATATATATATATATATATATATATGTGTGTGTGTGTGTGTGAATTTATATATATATATATATATATATATATATATATATATATATATATATATATATATATATATATATATATTTATATTATATATTATATATATATAATATATATGTAAATTATTTATGTATAATCTTACATTGCGTGTATGTGTGTTTATGTGCAAGCGTAAAGAAACTCGAAAATTCAACACTTTGGTTGCGAACAATACACAAATGTTTTTCCTTAAAATGTTCTTTTTAATCATTCATTTTAGCTTTAACAGTGGGAGCATATTTCTGTCTAATGTTAAAAACCGACTCTTTTCATTTCATGTCAAAATTTTTGTTTTCTTTACAGGTAAATGGATCGCCTACAGTCAGTGTGGACGTTTATCTCTGGCCGGATTTTCTGTAAGTTTGATTTTATATTTTTGTTATTGCTTTGTTAATTTTCAGTAAAAGAGTTTCGCTATTACCATCTTCCAAACACTGGTGCTTTTCTTTAACATTGCTTTCCTTTTATTGTTATTAATCTTGTTAGTTTTGCTTTGCTTATGTTAACTTTTAATTTGGTTGCTATTCACCATGACGTTGCTTTGTGACCTTCCAGCAGTGTTCTATGCGAATTGACAACTTGATACTGCTTTCTAGCTTTCTTGTTTGGGAGGTCGCTGTGATTCATGTTTTTGAATTGGAAGATCATGTTCTCATAAACGTCTATAATTTTATATATAATATAATATATATATATATATATACAGTATATATATATATATATATATATATATATATATATACATACATACATACATACATACATACATACATGCGATTCCTTGTTCCTCCATCTTCTTACACGGCTCAAAATGAAGCTGTCGCGTGGATAGGGGACATTTTCCCTTCACATACATACATAATATATTAAAAGTATATAATTTGTATTATTATTTACTGAAAAATTTTCTTTGAAAAAGATCCGTATAAAACCAACGAGATTTCTGTATTATGGGGTCCAAGTAAACTACACAGACGTGTTAGCATGGTTTATAAATTATTTGATTTATACACATATACAGGTAGGAATAGGAAAATGACTCGCCAAATTATGCTCCCAGAAAGGACTCTAAACATTAATTAGACCAATTCCGTCTTGTTTATTCATATAAAAGGTATCTGGTATAAGATGCTGATAGCCAATATTCCATATATGAAACCAAAAATTATTTTCTTCTGTTCTACATAAAATTTTTTCGTCGGCACTGGGTAAATATCTTGTTCTATTTTTGATACAAGAGTAACGCCTTGTTTGAAAAGTTCATGTTGTTGAAGTGACTGTATAAGTACAGTACTTGCACATATGAATAAGTACATTACCTGAATTTGCTGCATTTGTTGGGGTATTTGTAGATCATTTGAAAATGTCAGTGATTTTTTATTAGGTTAAATCCATTCCCATTCTTGCAGCTTTACTGAGCTTCTGATTTATGTTTTTGTTTTTTTCCACACTCAGTCAAGAATAAGAAGAGAAAAATTGAATGGGCGACAAAACAAGAACTATTGTGTCTGATCTCGCAAAAGGTTATGTATGTTGCATAAAATTTCTTTGTGTGTGTGTGTGTGTGTGTGTGTGTGTGTGTGTGTGTGTAGGTTCCAGTGTACAGTGTCCCAGGTCAGACTTCCTTGTTACAACACCTCGAGGCTCTTCTCACGCAGTTATGTTACATATGGTACCCAAGAATGGCTGGAATTTCAGTGGGTTATGAGTGTTTGTAGGTTTGTACATATGTATACATATATACTCCTGGTCGATCTCACGTGTTTGGCTTGCTTACTTGCAAAGCTAGATGTTTAAACATGAGTGGATCTTGGTACATTCGTTTATGTCTATGGACTGGGGCATAGAAGGACAAAGAACTATGCCATAGTATTTAATCCGTATTATATTGGTGAATGTAGGAAAAAAAACAAAATTAATCTCTGGAACATTTAAATTTTTTTTATAACGTGTTGCGGTCGTTTAATGGTTTTAGTGAGCTCTGGATTAGACACAGTATACAAATTTATATTTTTTTACCATTAATTGTATTTTTTTTAAATAGTAGCTTACTGCCTTGAGGCTTAATGGTCATTCTTTTAACAGTAGTTTATGAGTTCATTCGCCTCAGGTACTTCTCAGTGGCTCCATCAACCAGTACTGCCCATGATGTGATGGGTGGTGGTAGCAGTAGGACTAATAGTACCCTGGGTGTATACTAGGTTACTGTAGCAATATTGGAAGTCGAAAGAGTCGTCCATCAGGTAGAAAAGAGAATAACATCTGTAGCGCTGTAGTTACTGCGACGTACCGTCTGTGATTTGAAGCGGCATCAACCGTGGGAAGCTTCCTAGCCGGCGAGAGATGGGAAGGGCGTGATGCTGCGGGCTCGTCTCGGTGATAAGTGGGAGGACGAATGTCGGGATGCTGAGGGCATTACATGTCAGGTTTTGCGTGAGATAGGAAGAATATTCTACTTTCTGAGGTAGTTGAGTTATTGCTTATTGGACTTGTAGGTCTTAGTTGAATGTTATTGTATATCGATATTATATATATATATATATATATATATATATATATATATATATATATATATATATATATATATATATATATTCTTTTTGTTTTTCAGAATCCATCTATTTTACTTTTGCTGTTTATGGCTTCCTGTTGTAAGAGCTTTCAAGGTTTACTCCCCCTCCCCCCGCTCGAATTTATATATTTGAAAAATATACTTGTTTTAATTATATGGGGTCTGTTTTTGTTCCATACTGGGTCATATTATCCTTTTCATGGACGAGAAGTGTTTTACATGTACGATTGAATATTACTAGCAATTTTCGCCATTAAAATTTGACCTTATATTAACCTCTATTTCATTTTCCTCGGAAGCGAATTTCGTTTTCCGTAAATTTGGATTTCATTTCATTGAGTTCAGTCGAATTTCTGCATCCATATCATTGATATCGATGAGATTAAATGAGTAATCTGGTTAGCGTTGAATTTTGTTATGGCACCTCCCTATATATCATCATGTTTGAACAGTTATAGTACCACCCATAGAATATTTTAGCGTTAAGAATTATTACGATTACTTTATAGTGAACATTTCTGTCATAGGGTGTCAAAATTGCTTCAGTTCAAAGCTAATCTTTTTCCTATCACGTGGTTATTCATTTTAATTTTAATTCTAATTCTAATTCATTTTTACGTATCATAAGTTATTATATGCATCCTTGTAAGATGTGCGTTGAAGTATTTTGTACATCACTACTGACTCTTACGTTTCTAGTTATAAGTGAATGGGAAGAGAAATGTGATAACAAACAAGAGAGACTGTTGATATTGAATAACTTGAACGTTAATCCTTCCAGATATATTACGGATGACATAATCTAGTATGTATATGTATGTATATATATGTATGTATATGTATAGTGTATATGTATGTATGTATATATATATATATATATATATATATATATATATATATATATATATATATGTGTGTGTGTGTGTGTGTGTGTGTGTGTGTGTGTGTAATAACCTGATACTTTACCTCCTTTATAACATTGTATTTCTGGGACGTTGCCCCAGGAGTTACTTAACTGTCTCATGACTCATTTTTAGCGTCTCATTTGCTTACGGAAAACATCAACTCTCATAAATTATCCTTGGAAACTGCAAAAGTGTAAGCTGATCTTTTTTTTGTTGAGCAACTTTTCACCTAGCACCGAAGTGCATTCTCTTCTTCATTATTTTTTTGCTAGTAGAAATGTTTGTGTTTTTGTGCATGATAGTTTATTCGACTGTATTGCGTCTAAGCAATGATGGAGATGGCTAAGAGCTACTCTTTGCGAAGAGGAAAGGTATAGAATATCCTTCTTCATTGTTTCCTGTACTCAGTGACCTTACGTCCCAGTTCCTCATCTAAAGGAAATTCGTTGAAGATTTTTTTTCCTAAAAAAAGGCAGAGTTAGACTTTGAAATGTTTTTTCCTGTGCTTTTGCAAATGAAAAGTCAGTCAATGAAAAATAAAGGAAAATAGTTGATCAGTGCTATTATTAGGGATGCAATGACAAGTCTTTTTCTATTATGTTATGACGAAACAGCTGGAAAATCATTCCTTATGTAGAGGAAGTATTTTTTGTTGTTTTGTTTTATTAAAAATTTATAATGTATAATACATGAATGCAGTTATGTATATATGCATAAATGAATGGATGCATTGTCACGTACACCAGTATGCATACTATACAGCTAAAAACAAATATACCAAAAATGCATAAACGTTAGAGAGATGAAACCTTTCCCCTGTGAAATAAACATTCTTGTATTTCAATGAAATTACGATGAATTTTGCAACCTTTTTTTTTATACATCAGCATGCTTGTTTGTGCACTTCGGCACGGAGAGACTGACAGGCACAGACTGACAGACAGACAGACTGACAGCAGCTGCACGGCTTCCTTAGGTACACAAAAGTCTTCAAATTGGTAGGTCTTGAAAAATGTGTGTCATAGCTCCACCTACTCGTGCTGCGGTAACCGTACTCACCTCATATATAGATAGGTGTATAATACGAGGTCTTCGAGAGGGTTCAACGACTTGCGAATACAAACATCATCATAACGGCTGATTTGATATTCTGGGATTACGTTACGCAGCTGATGAGAACGAAACGAATAAGTGACTCATTTTTACTTTTATATTCTTTTTCATGCTTTAAATACCAGCTGTTTTTATCATATGATTATGATATCACGGCTCTTACTTTACCAGGAACGATTTTTTTTTGTTGTATAGCCGTTCACTTATTATTATTTTTTTTGTTTGTAGAATCCCCAATTGCGTATTTGTACTAAGAAAACTATAAGACTGTACTTACATTTACATGATATGATTATTAAAGTAACCTATTAGAATATTCTAAAATGAATTGAAAAATTTAAGAGAACTAACCTTTTTTCTAGGGTTTACGGTTACATGGTATCCCTAAATCCCACCAAGATGACCACAACCTTTTACCATGTGCTCCTCTACCTTGAGGTACAATTTTGTGTACCCCCAAACCACTGGTACTTCTTTAGGCAGTAATGCATAGGTTCTATTTTTCACTACCAACGCGATAACAGTCTTCAGTAAATTGCCTTCAATTCCGTTGGTTTCATACGCCACGCAGGGTGACGTTTCCTCTCCCGAGGGGTTCACAACCCTCCATTAGGCGTTTCTCTGCCTTCGGATGCGGTGCATTAGAATCCCAATCCATTTGCACTTCACAGGGCAGAGGTGTCTGGGTAGAACCGTTCAATCCCACCACTTTAGTAGACAGTTTTGATTGACTGAGTTGACCTGACCTGGGGTTCATCCTCGATTTAGTAGTTGAAATGTGAATGCGATATTAACTGTTGTGTTTTTTTTTTTTTTTTTTGTTTTTTTTTGTCGGAGCTAATTTTTTTGTGAGAAATAGTTTGATGTGAAAACCACACACACACACACACACACACACACACACACACACACACACACACACACACATATATATATATATATATATATATATATATATATATATATATATATATATATATATATATATATATATATAAATTATATATATATATAATATCTATATATAAATATATATATATATAATATATATATATACATTTATATGTATATACACACACTCACTTCCTTACAGACATTTCATCACTTTCTGTCCTATACTAGGAAAAGACCAGCAACGGAGCCACCTGATCTTTCGAAATTGCTTTAGTAATGAGACTGAAATCTTGTCATTTGTTACGAACTTTGACAGAAGTTAGTTTTCTAGCAAACTGGAACTGAAACGTTTACTCCACAAGTTGATTTATATGAGGACGAAGGATAAACTCAGCTAAGAGTTACATCCAGTGGAGGTATTCGGAATAAAATAGTTTGTAGATCAAGAATGAATAATTAATGGGAGATTTTATATGGAGTTTAAAAGTTATTTCTTCTAATGTTGGGCGTCTCCAGAATAAAACGCGACGGGTATCATCACTGCGTTCAAACTTTTAACAATTTAATCGTATTTGACTCGTGTGCTGGAAACTTAACATCATTAGTCACCTTATATACTTGCATATCAATTAACAGAGAGACAGAAGAGAGATATCAATTTATGTAACAGAAGGCAAATCAGAGGGGAGAGAGAGAGAGAGAGAGAGAGAGAGAGAGAGAGAGAGAGAGAGGAAAAAATAAAATTCCAGTCACTTTATGTACTTGCATAGAAGGCAAATCAGCATATCACTAACAGGAGAGAGAGAGAGAGAGAGAGAGAGAGAGAGAGAGAGAGAGAGAGAGAGAGAGAGAGAGGAAAAAATAACAAAACTCCAGTGACCTTCTATACAGTACTTGTTTAGAAGGCAAATCAGCTTACCACTAACAGGAGAGAGAGAGAGAGAGAGAGAGAGAGAGAGAGAGAGAGAGAGAGAATAACAAAACCCCAGGTAGTGACAAAGTACAAAAATGACGTAATTTGGGTTAATTGTTATGCTGTGTCATCTCGTCCTATGACAAAACCGGGAGAGCGAGTTCATTGGGAAGTCGGTAAACAGGTTTAGTTTTGGGGATCAAAAGGTGTACTGTGGCGTTTTGTTTCACTTCTTTTGACGAGATTTTCTGTACTTACGCTGTTTTTGCCCTTTATGGTTCACGTTGTAAGTACTCACACGGGTACATACATACATTCATACATACAGTACATGCAGAGATGTATATATATAATATATATGTATATATTTATGTATAGATACATTTGTTTATAAATATATGTATATGCATATATACATATATATATATATATATATATATATATATATATATATATATATATATATATATATATATATATATATATATATATATATATATATATATATATATTTCTAAATAACTACAAATAACGAAACTTATCCATCATGTGTTGGTATTGGAACTGAATTGATATAATTTACAGTATAATCAACACAACGTTTTGTGCAGTCCTCTGTAAGTAACTATTGGTAATATGCTTCAAAATCACAGCCAGCTTATCAAAGTAGATAGTATTGCAACTAAATTATTCTCCGTATAATTTGCAACCCAAGTTTAATCAGTATATTTTAGATCTAGTATATTTTGGTGATGACCAATGCTTAGAAAACCTGCTATCATTATGAATATCATTATTTTTTTGTTTGGTCGTTTCCACACTGTATGGCAAAAGGCATTTCCTTGTCAGTGACCTAACCTATAAACATTATTTACGTGTTGATTTACTGATCTTAATTTTGAGAAGCCGTTGAGTACATAGCATCAGCATTATTGGATATGCAATTGCAATACGCAGCGTAAGGTTAGTTAGCGTATCCGTTATACTTCGTTTGCACTGGCGTAGATATGTTGAGATAACGGCGTACGTAGTAGCTGCATTTCCAGGTTAGTCAAATAGTAAAAGGTGTTAACGATTGACTCCTAGCACGCTCGCTTCGGAAGCTTTTGTTGGAGTTCGTTCTTTTGGTAATGTAAATTGTTTCAGTGATTTTTTTACGAAAATGAGAAATTAATAAAAGTCGTGGAATGTTCTAAGGAATGGGGATATTTGAGGTAATTGTAAGTTCATTACGAAACATGAATGAAAGAATGACAGTTATCTCTCTCTCTCTCTCTCTCTCTCTCTCTCTCTCTCTCTCTCTCTCTCTCTCTCTCTCTCTCTCTCTGAACAAGAATGTTTCCTTTCAAATGAAATGCTTACATAGTCAAAGTAAATATTACAGTCCTTCCAGATTTTCATTCTTCCATCATGCTACCTAGTACTTTTATTTACGTAACCTCTTTGAGGTAAGAATATCAACTGTACCTTAACAAGATGAACTTGTAGTTGCAATTATAGTAGTAGTGTACCCATGTAGTACATCAGCTAGAACGTGCGCCTCTAAGGCGTGGAAATTTATGTTCAGTTCTCGAATGAGGCGGTTGACATAGGTTCATTCCGTTAAAATCTATTGGTCGTGTGTCATCCTGAGCAGTGAATTCTTTACCTGTGATGGGTCGACTGTGATGGTTCGCAATCTGATCACAGCTAGGCATTGGGATAGTAACTTCATTCTAATAAATGAAAACAGTAGACCAGCACCCTGTGGAACCTCACCCTCTAAAGGGAAGGGACTTACAGTAATATTATAATTATTATTCATGACCGTTATCGAGGAATGAACAGTGTGTGTGAAAAGTAAGCCAGATGTTCGACTCGAGGAAGGAGCACTGACTTCAGAGCAATGCCATCGAAAGGGCAAGCGTTTGTGCTGCTTGCTCCAGGCACTTTCAAGCATTGCGTGATCATGCGTAGCGCCTCAGGGGCATTAAAACAATGAGAGAGAGAGAGAGAGAGAGAGAGAGAGAGAGAGAGAGAGAGAGAGAGAGAGAGAGAGAGAGAGAGGAGGAAGTTGAAAGTGCGGTTGGGATTCTGGAAGGACGTCAAGTGCCTGCAAGAATTCCCCCTCGAGTTTTTCTTTATCTTTTTTCTTTTTTGTCACATGTAAAGAAAAACAGTCATGTTTGTTCCTGGGACTCTTTGTGGATGCATTTGTGTTCCTATTGTATTACATCACTCCCTCCTTTGTATTGTGTTACATCGTTACCTCCTTTATTTGGAGTTTGTGCAGTAAGGCCCAAGCATACTCATTTCATCTGTTATTCGTTCTTTTTGTGAGTTGCCACAATGCATGTTCTTTTCATTGTTGTGTTTTGCCTTTTTTTTTTGGAAGCTTTTGTATGAATCTTTCAGCATTAACCGTATCACATTGTGGAGAGAGAGAGAGAGAGAGAGAGAGAGAGAGAGAGAGAGAGAGAGAGAGAGAGAAAATATATACTCCGTCTTGTAACTTTCAGATTAGAATTTCAAGTGTGCCACAAACATCGACCGTAACTTTGGCCGAGTGCCAGTGTGTGTGGAGTAATCCTTGACTTCTTAACGCCCGAAATTCTGCCAGTATCCCCCCACCCCTTCAGTGAGCGTTGCTAAATCTCTTCCTTTCAATACTGGACCTTATAACTCTGGACAGTCTCATTGCCTTGAGGTTACTAGCTGTCCTGAGGCCTGGTCCAAGTACCCGTTCAATTTATGCTATTGTGTGCACGAATATATTTACGTCCAGAAAGGGAGACACAATCATTAAATATTTTTATTTATACTGAGATTGACGAGAGAGAGAGAGAGAGAGAGAGAGAGAGAGAGAGAGAGAGAGAGAGAGAGAGAGAGAGTCCTGCCATTTGTAGTTCATGAATATACAATTTTGGAAGATAGGTTAATGTTGCGTTTGCATAGTCTTGTGTATTGAGTACGCGTCCAGGTTTCGATTAAAGTTCTGGTGACGTACAAATTCAGGACAGACATCCGAAGCTGCGACATCCAAAGCATCCAAATCTGATCCGCTTTGAAATAAGGAAATGAATTAAAGAGTTATCAGGGAAGTTATCTTGAGGTAACGACGTTGAATTTTATTTATACTTTCATTTTTCATGACTCAGATCACGCAAACTTCTAAACAGGATCGTTAGATGTAACTTGTGTTTGCCATGGCCTTAATGTTCCATGTGTGGAAATGTAAATAGATTGTTGTTAATATCTAAATATATATATATGTATATATATATATATATATATATATATATATATATATATATATATATATATATATATATATATATATATATATATATGTAATGTGTGTGTAAGAATTTGCGTGTGCTGACAATCACTGTTTAAAATCACGAAAAGAAGGGGTGTACCCACTTTAGGTAAGTGTGAATTGCAGAGCCTTTCCATAATTTACCTTAGCCCCGTGAACATCTTAACTTCCATCTTTTTTATATTATTAAGATAATATGTATATTCTCTACCAGCCTTTGAGTTTCTTCACTTTTTAAGCCATAAACAGAGTTATTAAAATCGATATATGGCTTTTTAAAAATAGTGTGGGGTCAGACTTTATTCATATTTGGTAGTAAATAACATCACGTAAGACTTTTTAAGTAGATTAAATAACGAATATGTGTATTTCCGCAGTACGTGATGTTTTTCGTAAGTAACGTGATAACTGTAATATATGCAGTAAGGTTTCAGTGTCGTATACAGTGAAATATTTTCACGAGTCTTCTTAATGTGATAGCGTGACCTCAGACATGAAAACTCTTTTCAAACATCCTCTAATGGCGCATTACTTGCATTGAAGGTGTCAGCGTGTGTTTTAAAAGCGGGTATTACTCATCGAAGACTTTTTTTTGTCATGTCTGTGAAAAGTGTCGAGTTGTGATTCGAAGTTGTTTGTGTGTGTGTGTGTGTGTGTGTGTGTGTGTGTGTGTGTGTGTGTGTGTGTGTGTGTGTGTCTGCTGCGGGAGACCAGTTCTCACCATTACCTGCACTTCTGTTTCTCCCGTAGGCGATGTTGTAAAGGTTTTTCCCATGGTTATTCCAGGGGCGAAAAAAGTTTAAGTTATCCTAATCTTGTGGGTCTCACACACACACACACACACACACATACGTACATACATACATACATACATGTATATATACATACATATATGCACTCGACTGGTGTCTTACTAAGACAGCTAGTCGAGATTATATATATATGTATTTTTTTATTTTCTCCTTGTGGTACTTTTCATTAAGATATATGAATTACACACACTCACTCACACAGCATATGTGTATACATACATACATATATGTACACATATATATACATACATATATATATAATGTATGTGTGTGTGGTTATGCATATATTTTAGAGAGAGAGAGAGAGAGAGTTATTGTATTTGTACACCAGTTAAGAGATTTCAATCTTGCCGAGAGAAAGGTGGAGTTGATTCTTGTCTCCATTGTTTTCTCGCTTGGAAATTTCATTATGGAGAGCACTGTGTGCGTGTGTGTATGTGTGAGAGAGAGAGAGAGATCAGTGATAGTGAGACAGTGATTACAGTGATTGTGATCACTGTAAAAAAAAAAAAGGTTCTATATGCCATTGAACATCTTTGTTCCTTACTGTTGTAATTTACAGTTTTGATCCGAGTCTTGCCTTGATTACATGTTCTCTTGTCTCGGTGTATTGAGAGAGAGAGAGAGAGAGAGAGAGAGAGAGAAGAGAGAGAGAGAGAGAGAGAGAGAGAGAAGGCTGAAGTAATGGTAATGGTCAACCACCATTGATGACCGTGGTCAGAATGCTCAAAATCTTCAAGGTCAAGAAGAGACGGTCCTCCTCCTGCGCTGCTCATCCCCTTTCAAGAGTTGCTGCTTCGCTGGTGTTGTTTGTAATGCCGGCGTTATTTACTTTGGCACAAACAAAGAGGTTTGTTGAATCATCGAGATGGTGCGGAGATGGATGGCTGAGTCTCTCTCTCTCTCTCTCTCTCTCTCTCTCTCTCTCACACACACACACACGCAGACACTACCGAGAGAACCTGCTTTCGATATCTGAACTGGTCGAAGGTAGGAAGGTTTTGGGCGCATTTCCTTGCAAATCCATTATACCTCTGTTAATCTAAAATGTGAATTGTTTACCTGGTTTTATGTCGAACGTGGTCGTATATACATATATCTATGTATATATAATATAAATTTAATTATATACATATATCTAATATGTGTGTGTATGTATGTATGTATGTATGTATTCCGGCATTTATTAGCAATCGTCCATCCCAGAAATAAATTTACCAAACGTTTAACTTCACAGAACCTACTCTAGCTGTGCAGCGAATGTACGATGCTAATAGGCAGGCAGATAGATAGATAGATAGATAGAAGATGTGTGCAAGTATTAGCGTTTCTCTATTATTAAACCCACACGTCTCTTGTGGGTGTTTTTGTGATTCACGAATATCTTGTAACTGTGGCATTCGGCGTCTTTAAAAATAATTAAATAATGTTAATCACTAAAGTAGATACTTCGTTCTAAAAAAATAACGCTCATCCAAGACCGGACTTCATAAATAGTGCCAATTAAATTATGGTAATCAGATGGTTCTTTCTAAAAAAAAAAAAATAACGGTTATTTAAGACCAGACTTCATAAAAAGCGCCAATTAAGTAATGGTAATCACAAAAGTAGATGATTCTTGCTGAAAAAAAATAACACCCATCTAAGACCAGACTTCATAAATAGCGCCAATTAAATATTGGCAATCACGAAAGTAGATGGTTCTTTCTAAAAAATAAAAATAACGGTTATATAAGACCAGACTTCATAAAAAGCGCCAATTAAATTATGTTAGTCACAAAAATAGATGATTCTTTCTAAAAAATAATATTTATCTAGGACCAGACTTCATAAATATGCCCCCCCCCCCAGCCTAATTTGTTGCCGACTTCAATAACTGGCGTTTTAACCTGTCCTGTAGTAACAGCTGTTTAAATAGTTGGAGGAAACATTCCATTTTCGGCGTGTGAGCCAAAGCTTTTGTCTGTTGTCTGTTCCTATATTCTTTTCTTCTTCTTCACCATCCCTTTAAGAATTATATTCTAGGTGTATCTGAGAATATGACAAAAAAAACCCTTGACGTAATCCCTAAACTTTCTTAAAGTCGAATATGATTTTCTTTTTTTTTGCCTTTGTCGACAGACAGACAGGTAGGCGAGCGCCGTTTAAGGAATTATAAATTTAGTACAAAAGACATTATTTTCTTTCGAATGATCCGGTGTGTACCAATCAGTGTATACCACAAGTTCTAAAGAATACTTTAGACCTTGGTATACCACGTACTTCCAGACCCCAGATCGAACAGCAATAAAATGTCTTTGTGTGTATATACGAGTGTGTGTTTTAGTCGTAAGACGTCAATTACAGGCCTTTTGGTGGTGGTCTTGAAGACTGTAATTTAGTACGGGTTGACAAAGAAAGACACGGTGTTGGTTTGTTGTAGTTATTGATGTTAATGTTAGGACATGAGTTACTCACGATGTGGCGGTAGTGTATTCCTAAAGAGTCTAAGAGATCGTCATGTCATTCGATATGGTAATGCTGTTTAGCATTATGTAATGATATTTTCATATTTGTTGATATTCATGATTTGGAATGAATCTGGGAACTTATTGCCTAAACCTCCCGTAGAATATTTTTGGTAATTCGTTGATGCGGAGTGATTGAATGATAATAATATTAAATTAATACGATTTTTAGTTGACAATATACAATGCAGACTTACAAAAAAAAGAAAGGGTATTAAAGTGGTCAGCGGTCACTCGGTCTTTTGTACCCACAAATGGTGCAACTTGGAATCCACAAATGGTGCAACTTGGAATATCATCTCTCTTCTTCCACAGCACTGAATACGTGCCGAGGAATAGCACTTATTTTTTATTCCCTCGGCTTTCAGTCAGGTCGGCTGAGAATTTTCACGGCTGAGCAGCTCGTGTAATTGAGCAGCTGTTTCTTCACGCTTGTGAACGTGTCCTTAACCACATTAGTATTTCTGGGTAGGTGGGTGCCTTGGCTAGATGATTCATTGGTTTTCAGGAAGGGTCTTCCTTTGGGGATGCCGTTTATATATAGATAGAGGTGAGAGAGAGAGAGAGTGGGTGGTTAGTGTACACGATTCATTCTCTTGCATAAACATTAGCTGCACAACTACTGCACGAGTAATCTTGAATTTCTTCATGCTGTCGTAAAAGTGATTCTCTCTCTCTCTCTCTCTCTCTCTCTCTCTCTCTCTCTCTCTCTCTCTCTCTCTCTCTCTCTTTGTAAATGCTTAATCACACTCCGGAAGGTATTTTCGTATTACAGTAATATAAACAAAAATAGTTTTGTATCTGTATGTTGAATTGTGGTAATTCAGATAATTGTGAAGATGCACCTATCATATCTGCTAGAACTCATTTAAAGGAGAATTCGCTCTCGTTAAATACGCAGTATTTTTCCCAGTTTTAACTCTCCGCTGAGATGGGCAAACAAGAACCAGTTTGAATGAGAGTACGTAGCTTCAGTGAATGAAGCTGTTGTAATTTTACCTGCTGCAGGTGTTAACTTTTCCTGCTTGTTAGGCTGTTTTTTATTGAACGCCGCCAAGGTTTTCATACGAACAAAATTGCCCGACGTGAAGTGACCAAGAATTCACAAGGTATGATTATATATACACACACACACACACACATATATATATATATATATATATATATATATATATATATATATATATATATATATATATATATAGAGAGAGAGAGAGAGAGAGAGAGAGAGAGAGAGAGAGAGAGAGAGATAGATAGATAGATAGACAGGTAGATAGATAGATATTTCCTATATGAAACCCCTTTTAGATTTATTTATTTATCCTTTTAGTTTTCTGTTTAACTTTGTTGCGGCGTCAATAACTTAGGCGTTGTGACGCAAGTTCTAGCAGTCATAAATCAATTAAGCAATCAAGTGACCAAGAATTTTCTCTTGTACGTTATGCCCTATAATGCCTACAGAAAATTGGTATTTGATTACTTGTTGGAAGCGTCCGCTGAATATCATCTTACACACTTCTTGAAACATTACTATATTATGTTTTAATAATTTTAAATCCAAAACAGATGAGCAACGTATTATCATTTTCCAGCCTAGACCCGAATACGGGAAAATAGAAAAGAAAGAAAGAAATCTTGAGGTTCTTAAAGGAAGAAAAGCAGTAAGAGTCATGAAAAACAGAAGGAATGGAATTCCAAAGCTTGGTAGCATTTGCGATAATCGAATAGGTCGATAAATTCTCATGGGTTTCAAAAGGGGGTCAGAAGAACATTTTGGGTCAAAAGATGCCATTAGTTCAACAAATCGAAATACTTTGCAAGAAACGGTGCAGTAGAATACAACTTCTAATGCACATTTCTGAATTGTTCTCATTTTATATAAATGTTACGTTATGTTTACTGGAAAATGAAGATAATAATAGTGATTGAAAATTTATCAGCAGTTGAAATCAGCGGACACTAAATCGTTGTAGTACTTCCAGTTTCCACATCGATGAATTGACTTGCACTTTTAAGATTTTTTATAAACGTCTTATTATTCCAAATACTCGGTAAACGATAACATTCATCATCAGCTATTTGCGTAACTTTAGAAATATTGTATTAGACCTTCACTTTCTTTTAAATCTGGATTTTGACAACGTTAAGCTGGGAGTCCTGGCAAGCAACATCATTTTCTGTCGTGAGCCGCTAAATAAATTTCATCGAGAAAAGAAGCCGAAAGAAAAGGACGAAGGGATTTCCACCCTTATATAAAGAAGAAGTATGGCTTTTTTTGACATGCCTGGAGGCTGATGAGTGATCAAGGGTTCCATGAGGGGGTCGATGGTCTCAAAGAAAAAAAGTTTTGGGTCATTTGAGCTGAAGGAGATGAAACGGCTGTCATAACTTGGATAGGGTCCACTGCTTTGTGATTTTCCCTTTCACAATTCTTTAACTTTATTTCTGAAATGTAGAAGTTGTAAGGTATCTTATTAAATTATTTTTATGATTGTTATGCCTTTATCTCTTCGTTAGATTTGGTGGTCTTTATTCTCTGATATTTGGTCGCAAATAGGTAGTATCTGAGTGTAGGCCTTAAGCTTTTTTCATCATACTGTATGAGCGATGTATAGAACAGAAAGTTCTTTATCTACTGTAGACATCAGAGTTCATATGATCTTTTTACCTTGTTTCCAAAATCCTTTAAAATCATCTTGATTGTATTAATATTTCTAAGCAGCCGTGTAACCTTAATGGGCCTTTGCAATTTATCATTTTTGAGTATTTGAATATCCCCCCCCCCCGCACGCACTCGTTTAGAATATATCTCTATGCATTCCATATGTTCATTAATAGATGAGCATTGTGGCACTGCCTGCAATAGTAGGAAATTACATTACCAAAACCTGTTTCAGGCTTCGTTGAAATTTTGCCTCCCATAAAATATTCCTTAATTTACGTTCATGGTTCTCGGGTTGAATGCGTTTTGAAATTGCTAATCCAAAGAGAGAGAGAGAGAGAGAGAGAGAGAGAGAGAGAGAGAGAGAGAGAGAGAGAGAGAGAGAGAGAGAGAAATTGCGTTACATTTGTTTTAGATGTAATTTCCATGATGTACGGATTATTCTCTCTCTCTCTCTCTCTCTGTGTCTGTTTTACGAGTGGGCTCGACCTGAAAAATATTATTCAGTAAAGCTATCTAAACATTTTATTCCTTTTCCTCATCTCCACTGGTTCGCTTTGAAAATGTTCTTGTGAATTTCCTAGTAGATTTGCACAAAAAAAAAGTGGGAACCCACTCCACCTCAACCCCCCTTGCCTCTTCCTCCTCCTCCTCCTCCTCCTCCTCCTCCTCCTCCTTGTTCTTTATCTAAATTAACGTACCGTTGTACTCTTTCCGGTGTTCTGATTCTTCGTAGAAATCGATTCTTGCTTATTACCAAACAGGTAAGACGCACCAGGTGTCACGCCCAAGAAAGGTGACATTTATAAAGGAACAAATGGAGTACTAAGAGCCTAAGGTAACAAATTTTCTAACTAGAAGTTTACCTGAGTAATGATATGTTGAATTTATAGCGTAGATTATGACTGTATGATGAGTGGAAGACGGCAGATGTAATTAATTTGAAGTTATGTAAAGTATTCGTAATTTAAAGACGAAAGAAACATTTAGATAAAAGGTAAAGGATGCATAGCCCTGAATACTGCTTATGTTGAGTTTTTCTGTGCTTTGGAAATAATATGCTAACTAAATTTCCACACAATTTAGTGTAATTGTGCAACATTACTCAAATGTATATCAGGTCAGTTATATACGTATTGGTAGCATCGCCATTCATCGTGGACAACTTATGTAAAACCACCAGATGCGTTTCCGCCTGTGAATGCCAACCCTCGCTGGCATCTCTGTACACACAGACGAAACATCTCATTCATCACGGGCCTGAGGACTTGAATTTAAATGCAAAGAGAGAGAGAGAGAGAGAGAGAGAGAGAGAGAGAGAGAGGAACCTCCTCTGTATCTCGCTCCTTAAACATTCCACATGCATGCGAGGATCCCTCGCATATTTTCCGGGAATGCAGCGCCCAAGTGGCTCCATTGAGAAATATGCCTTCTGAAACAGTGGCAGATATTGCTAGTGCCATATTTTGGGAACAAATTGAAACTCGTATCCATTCGAATTCGCGTTGGGAAGCTTCTTTTGAGTTTGTTTTCGTTTTGTTTTCCTTTTTTTTTTTGCGGTTTTGTTTTTCCTCTTAAGTACTCGATGTTTTTCTGCGATGGTTTTTATAGTGGATGAAGAAATACTGAAATTTTAATATCATGTATAGTGGCGTGATAACGATTACTTCATTCCCAGTGCTCGTTTTTCCATAGCTGTTTTTGATCAAATACGAGTTTTTTCCAGGGTTACTTATATTATAATCTTGGAAGTATTAGAGTTATAGAACAACTATTCCTAATTTGTTACTCTGCGTTTTCTTAAAGCCCATACATCCAGTATGGTGCCTCATGAGTCAAGTATCAAAAAGGCGAAATACTTTGTTCCATTAAAAATGGTTATTGCATTCATTTCAGTGTTAAATTTACACATGGTTGTTCGTTCTAAGGAACTGTAAGACCATAAGAGATATATTATATATATACATATATACAGTATATATACACACACACATATGTATATATATATATATATATATATGTATTTATATAGTATATATACATACATACATATCAGTACGAACATACAAAATACACACACACATATCTCTGCTTTTACACCTCGTCGCCATCGGAATCCGAGCGAAGACTTTCGGCATCTTTTGAAAAAGCCGAAACGCACGTCAGGGAATCTTTCCGATGGATGCGCCCATCTGCACGGCGTAGCGAGCGGGATTTATGCAATGTTTACCTAATGCGTCGGATCTTGCGGTGCATTGTGGGAATTCGCTGTTAAATCACACCTTCGGAGCGGCACATCAAATCCAGATTGGCACCGCCATCGAATTTTACGATTCCGCGAAACACGGAACGCCGAAATTTTGCATTTCATTTCCCTCCCACTTTAGCGTTTTTCTTTCTATTTTTCGGTGGGGTGGGTAAAAGGTATCCATACTAAACACACCGGCACAGACGCACAAAGTATATTATATATATTATATATATATATATATATATATATATATATATATATATATATATATATATATATATATATATATATATATATATATATATATATATATATATATATATGTATGTATATGTATATGTATATGTATATGTATATGTATATGTATATATAGATAATATTTATATATTTATTTATTTATTTATTATATATACTATATGTATTATATATATATATATATATATATATATATATATATATATGTGTGTGTGTGTGTATGTATGCATGTATGTATGTATGTATGTATATTTCTCTGTGCATTTACATGCATACACAACAATAACACCTCAACTTAGCTGCCATACTATGATTATTTTTTCTGTACTTCCATTCTGGATGTAATGCATTTTTTTTTTTTATAAATCTCTTGAATTGAATATGAAGTGTAAACCACAGGTTAGTTTAGGTTAGGAACTAAGTGGAATTGCTGTTAACTGTAAGAAATTTAGTAAATATTCAATTGCAGGTTATAGCATAAGGTCTTCGTGACCTAGCGGACTATGCTACTTACCAGAAAAACTAGACCCGAGAGCGTCTGTTCAGTTTAGGTGCTACTGTATATATATTTGATTAATTCGTATGAAAGACTTCATAGTTTTTTTGTACCTTTTTTACCTTAATTTATAGTTTTAATGAATTTTAGCTAAATTAATGATTGATTTTAAACGCTGAATGGCCACAGTTGCCCCAGTGCTTTGCATGTGTGCTTAAAGTCTATAAATCCATCCATAAATCATAGGAAAGGTATCATGCAGCAACATCGTCATCCAGTAGTCAACTGGAATCTTGTTGTCCCTGGCGTTGATTTTGGAGAATCATTGTGGAATCTATCAATTACGAGAATGAAAAGGGGTTCGAGGGTTTAGGCAAGGTCTATAGACCTTGGGTTTTTAGGGTTATAGGAAGAGACGAAGTCTGTCTCCGGCTCTATGCTCGGCTGACCTTCTAAGGAAAGGGTCTGTTGTCCCCTTCCACCATCCTGCATCCCGGATTGATCCTGGAGTGTGGCAGTTCCAGTCTCTCTCTCTCTCTCTCTCTCTCTCTCTCTCTCTCTCTCTCTCTCTCTCATATGTCTTAGTTTTTATATCTTTCTTTTCAGTTCTTTATCATTTTTTTTGTTTCAGCTCTCTCTCTCTCTCTCTCTCTCTCTCTCTCTCTTGTTTTTAATACTTTTATCACTTTTTTCTCTCAATTTTCTGTCTTGATTCTCCCTGTCTGTCATATGTTTTAGTTTTTTTTATATTTTTCTTATTCAGCTCTTTGTAAATGTTTTCAGCTCTCTCTCTCTCTCTCTCTCTCTCTCTCTCTCTCTCTCTCTCTCTCTCTCTCTCTCTCTCTCTCTCTCTCTCTTGTTTTCGATATTTTTGTCACTTACCTGTATTTCAGTTCTTTGTATTTTTTGTTTTCAGTCTTAGATCTTTCTTTTTCAGTTCTTAGTAATTTTTCTTGTTTTTGTTCTCTCTCTCTCTCTCTCTCTCTCTCTCTCTCTCTCTCTCTCTCTCTCTCTCTCTTGTTTTTAATATTTTATTGACTTTCCTTGTATTTTTCGCACTCATGTGCTTTTAATCTTTTATATCTTTCTCAGTTCTGTAATTTTTCGTTTTTGTTCTCTCTCTCTCTCTCTCTCTCTCTCTCTCTCATGTTCAATAGTTTCAACACTCTTTTTTTCTTAAATCTTTGTATTTTTCTCCCTCTCTCTCCCGTATGTTGTTAGTCTTTTATATCTCTTTTTTTCAGTTCTTTGTCATTTTTTGTTTCATCTCTCTCTCGCTCTCTGTGGAAATTTTTCCATTTTTCTAGTTTTCTTTACCTCTCTATTTCCTTTCCTCTTCCGCGTGAACAGAGACTTGGTCTTTGTAATTTTCTCTAATGCCGAGATTCGCGGAATCCTCACTTGAAAGTTTGTCTTCGGGGATGAAATGGAATAGAAGTTTGGATTAAGATGGCAGCGGGGCGTGTGCCGCCCTCCCGACAAAGGGAGAGAGAGAGAGAGAGAGAGAGAGAGAGAGAGAGAGAGAGAGAGAGAGAGAGAGAGAGGCAGGCTAACGAGAACGATGATTAGGGATGGAAAACAAAGCCAGTTAGAGTCCCAGAGGGAGAGAAGGGAAGAGATTTATCGAGGGAAAGAGAAGGAAGGAATTTTTTTTTATGCAAAGTGTCTTTTATTTGCGGGAAATAGATCCGCTGTTAATTAAATTTAATTTCTTTTGAAAGTAGCTTTTTTTTTTGCAGTTAACAGTATTTGCTTGTCAGATAGACAGACAGTGAACTCAGTGGTAATAGGAGTATAATTTGTATAAACGACGACAGTATTCAAGAAAATTTGCAGTTATACGTATAAAATATCAAGCGCATTATATTCTTCTGCATTGTCTTGTTCAAGGTTTAGTCATAGTTAACGTTGATTTGATTTCTGTATATTTATCTGTGTTATAGACAGAAATATGCTAAGTACATTGTGTTTTATATATTAGAATAGTTCATTCGTATTTAAACTCATAAACGAAATTATAAGTAATACGTGAAAAGAAAGAATAGATAATGGGTATTTAAATCATACATTACTGTAAAATCGTAACAATCTATCATAAAATGGGTATTTAAATGGCACAAAAAAACTAATTTTATAATAAAAAAAATTCTATAAAATGTATTAAATTAATAAAATTTTACTATAAAAAAGAAAATAAAAAGAGCAATAAAAAATATAGGGACCACTAACCCCCTTTGTGTCTTGCATGTTGGGTGTAGTCGAGCCCATTACATGTAATTATATCCGTGTTCATTACCCTCGAGAGCAAATATAACATTACACTTTGGAATTCCGTAGCGTGATGTGGCGTTTCTGCGCAAGAACTCCTCCTGCTAATGGCATTAGAGCGGCATTCCAGCGTGTGCGTGATGCCGCGGCTTTCGTGGAATTATATAAGACTGGATTACTGCATGAAAGTTCATTTTTCTTAACGCTGTTACCGTCTTGTGTATTTGTAGAAATGCTTGGTAATGAATTTTAGAGGCAGTTTGCACAGGATTGTAAAGTATTGATTTTTAAACGAGTGTTACGTGTTATAAATAACTTTGGGTAAAAGTTTTCAAGATTAGTAGTAGCTGTATTGGACATATATATTATGTGTATATGTATGTATATGTATGTATATGTATGTATATATATATATATATATATATATATATATATATATATATATATATATATATATATATATAATTATATATATACAGTATATATAATATATATATATTTTCTATATATATATATATATATATATATATATATATATATATAGAAAGTGTCATTGACTTCATTTCATTTTTTAAAAGGGAATCTAAATGGCACCATTACCAGTATTACCATTTGAAATTGGTATTACGGAAAGCGTGATACTCATAAAATATATTTCGGTCGCACCGCTATTAAGAAATATTGTAGAGTAGCATAGTAGAGAGATTTTGACAACCATTGCAGAAGGAAGTGAAATTCTGACGCCTGACGATACAATAATTTTATCCATTCATAGAACATTCTATTCTGACAAGTGAATATTTTATACGAAATCTTTTCCTAGTTGTGTCAGTTAAACATTTTGCGTTGCGTTTTCAGCAAGCAGCTCTCTCTCCCCTTCTCTGATGTTTGAGACGGATCCTGTCAAATGATTATTTTCTAATATCGCTTGTCGAGCTTCGTTTGAACATCGGTTTTTATCATAAGGTCCTGGACTTGAATTTCCCATTTTCCAGTTATTACTGTCATATAGTAGTGTACGAGTATTTAGCAATTACAGCTTATTTGAGGCATTAACATGAGAAAGATTTGTTTCTCTTGTTGATCCTGTGAATTTTATCACTTAATATATGATTGGTGCAATAAACTTGAGTCTTTACTTAGTTTGTCGCAACCAAAGCCACTGCCTGGACCGGAAGTGGGTTCTTCGATTTGGGAATATTTGAAATGTCTTGATATTTATGTTCAAGGAATTAAATAATAAAAACTATTGTTAACTTTTTTAAGAGATGCTTTCGCTCACTTTGGTTTTCAAAACTAGTGCGGTTGTGTATGTGTGTGTGTTATGGTACTTATTGTATGTATTCTTTCTTTAATTAGGTATTTTCTTTTATTCTTTAAGAATGAGGTTAGTTCTGCATTTTGAGTGGATATTCTTTCTTGAAGAAACTACGACAACGCAGAGTAAGCTTGTTAGGCTCACCACTACGTCACTTCCGTAAATCACCGAGGTGTTTCCTCCTGTTTTCCCCCCCTCCCCTCCCCTCCCCTTTCGACCCCCGCCCCCCTCTTCATCCTCTTCCTTTTTTCCCACGATGTTAAAACTCCTCAGCATTTCTCCCTCCCCTTTCCTTTCCTCTTCTCCTCCTCCTCCTCCCAATTGTTCCTCACTTCCCCCCTTCCAATATCTTCCTGTTAAGTTTCCCCACCTCTCTCTCTCTCTCTCTCTCTCTCTCTCTCTCTCTCTCTCTCTCTCTCTCTCTCTCTCTAAGTATTTGTATTGATTCAGCTCGATTTTCCTCACTTCTCTCTCTCTCTCTCTCTCTCTCTCTCTCTCTCTCTCTCCCTCAAATCATTCTATCCCACGTTTGCACCTGTTGTCACCTGAGGAGGAGAGTGAATATTACGGGCGGAAGTGCTGGAGTGAAGTCAATAACTGTGAAAATCCTCACTTTCATTTTTTTTGTCAGTTAGGTGAAAAGGTAATTAGGAATGTCTCACGGATTCATTTTTCTTTTATCGTAGTTTTTTTTTTATTTCTAAAAATTCATGTCCAGTGCAATTCGTTTCTTCACTGTACACGAATAGGTATGTTTTTACAAGACAGATAGTGACCACTTTAAACGGATTATTATTATTATTATTATTATTATTATTATTATTATTATTATTATTATTATTATTGCTGTTGTGCATGTTAAGGGGAAAGTGTCATTTATTGTTTTAATCACTGTACAGACCGGTTTTTCAATGGAATGTGGTGTTCTCTCTCTCTCTCTCTCTCTCTCTCTCTCTCTCTCTCTCTCTCTCTCTCTCTCATATTTTTGAATAATTGTTCATTTATTTCACTCTGTCTCCTACTTCAGTTAGTTAATTTAATTCAGATCCAGTCTTCCCCACCCCACTCATGCTCCTCCCTCTCCTCTCTCTCTCTCTCTCTCTCTCTCTCTCTCTCTCTCTCTCTCTCTCTCTCTCTCTCTCTCTCTCCATAGTTTTGTTTATTTATTCTTTTATTTTACTCTGTCTCTCAGCTCTAGTCTTCCCCGCCCACTCCTGATGCCTCCTCTCTCTCTCTCTCTCTCTCTCTCTCTCTCTCTCTCTCTCTCTCTCTCTCTCTCTCTCTCTCTCTCTCTAATGGAAGAGAGAGAGAGAGAAGAGAGAACTCCTATAGGTGAGACCACATCCCCCTGTAGGACGCCCTCAGTTCCGCTGCCTTTCTTCTCGGTTTCCGCTCATTTAATTGATTTCTCCCAAAAATGATCACCGTGAGTGCACTTTCCAAGGGAAATGTCTATTTCGCCACCTTCATTCAGAGGTGATGAGACGCGATGGGTTTTGTCGAGTGATTTTCAATTTTTTGGTTATTATTGTTTTTAATAAGGGTCATTTAGTGCTAATTTTTAATATGAATACGAAAGCTTTTTCTTAGTGAGGGTGATTTTAATATGATAAACGCTAAGGCTGTGTTATGTAGTTGTATAAGACTTGTTGCAAACACTTAGGTATTTTCCAAACACTTCGGTATTTTAACTCCGGTTTTGTGCATGTATACATTATAGTATACAGGACGTTATGTATATATACGTAAAAATTTGGTCATGCTGCTGTATATACCTATATTCCTAAAAGTTAAAAGTTAAATAATTGGTACTTACAAACTTGAAGATATTGAAGGGAATATATTAGTTGTGAAGCTAATATTTTATTTAGCGCTCTGAAGTGATATTTCTGTTTTTTTTTTTTTTTTTTTTTTTTTTACCTCAGTGCTATTTATATTCGTCTACAGCTTATTTATTAATGTATGGCATGCATGCTTAAATTTTGGATATACACGACCATCAAAGTTAAAAGTAAAATCATATTCAATCATTTCCCGTAAATGACGAAGTTCAACAAGAATGTTTTGGGGGGAGTATTTATGCCTCCATTCATCATTCACTGTATATTTATTATGAATGAAAGGAAACACCCATTATTCCGTCAACCCCAGCTGCAGTAATTGAGCCCCGTTTCTCTTTCCGTCAATTATGATATTTTGATAAGATACTTACAGGTGAGTTGGTTTTTTTTTATTTTTTTGTTTTTAATGCCGTCAGTTATTTGCATCTCAAGGCTACCTTTCCCGTCTGTTGCTTCACCTTTTACTTCTATTTTCAGTAAATGTGATCTCTCTCTCTCTCTCTCTCTCTCTCTCTCTCTCTCTCTCTCTCTCTCTCTCTCTCTCTCTCTCTGCAGCTTTTTACATTTAGCTGGGTGGAAAATGAGCAAAAAACAAAAAAAAGTTGTGATTTCCATTTATTAAAAACTATTTCTCTCTCTCTCTCTCTTCTCTCTCTCTCTCTCTCTCTCTCTCTCTCTCTCTCTCTCTCTCTCTCTCTCTCTCTCTCTCACTTTTTTTTTTACCTTAAACAGTAGAGGGCCGTAAAATGGTGCCACCCCCCCAAAAAGTTAATTTCAATCTGGCTTAAACGGCTTTCTCTCTCTCTCTCTCTCTCTCTCTCTCTCTCTCTCTCTCTCTCTCTCTCTCTCTCTCTCTACACATTTTTTTGGTGTTGTCAATATACCCCTTAACCTTGACTCTTGGAATACGCCAACCATTTGCTTCATTATCGTAGTCATCAATATCAGGTGACCTATTATACCTGAAGCCTCTTGTTTTCTATCGTCATTGAGTACATCCCTTCCTCCTCCTGCTCCTCCTCCTCCTCATCATCATTATCATCATCATCATCATCACCATCGTCATTATCATCTTGGTCGAAAGGGCCTCCACCCATCCTGCGCCCTCCTCACTTCCTCCAATTTTGCTTTTGTTCCTCCCGTATCTGAATAGATGTGTGTGTTTGTTTCAAGCGTTTGTGTGTTTGTGTGTGTGTTTTACGTGATGGTATGTATGTGCGTACGTGTTTGTTTTTCTTTCATTCCCCCCCCCTTCCCTTTTTCTTTCCCTCCTGATGAAATAACCCGACGTAATTTATGAGCTGGAGGAAGGAAGCGATTCCGAGAAAAGGGATCCAATCCTTCATCCTCTCCTCCATTCGTATCGGGGTAGGTCATGCATCGGAGTTCGTGTCTGGAAATTCTATTCCTTTCGCTATCTTTCTTGCTCTTGTTTCTTAATTTACTTCCTGGGATGGAATGGAATATAAAATTTAGGCCAGTTCCCAAGCGCTGGGACCTTATTTGTAGTTGTATCATATAGAAAATATGTCAAGTACACGTTGCTTTCCATTTTCTTTTTGATGTTCTTGATAGTTAGAAGTTTACGCTAAAATATATAAATACACAGTGTACGTATTATTATTATTATTATTATTATTATTATTATTATATTCACAAATGTGCACTGATTTTTATGGAACATCCAAAATGTCATTGACTTGGCAATAAAGGTTTCACGTGATAGAGTAAGAAAAACAGCACAGTGAAGGGATGACCAATAAATAAATATAAATAGCAGTTATTTTGTGAGTCAAGACTAAAAACTGAACAGTCATTAGAGAGTGATGTGCGTGAGTATTCCACGAAGACATTGTTCTCAAACTCAACTCTGATGAAGGTCATGGCATAGAGGATAAGTCAGAGCCCAAGGTTTTCTTATTTTACACTTATTAGAAGACTTTACTAACCAATTAATGATCTAATTGTCTGAGAGTCTTATCAGTATGTCACAGAAATATCTGGAACAGCTCAAACTAACTGTACAAGAATGAATAAGTATATTCATTTACATCCATCGGCCTTGAAATTGATGTATATTAGGTGCGGTAACTGAAGTCAAGACTGCAAGTATGGAGGAATATTTCCACTTTTATTTGTAATTCTTACTGTTCCAGAAGTAGAGAAGCAAGAGCCCGTGCTGGCATAAGGCCAGGTTAATCTAGAACGGACAAACACCACTGTTCTTCCGTGAAGCTCAAAAATACGTGCGCCTTTTGACATGACTACAAAGTCAAGCGGCAGGGTAGCCAAGTTTATAAGTATACAAACGTCACTTTTTAGTTTTCTGAAAAGAAAACTATTGTGCCGGCTTTGTCTGTCCGTCCGCACTTATTGCTGTCCGCATTCAATCTTAAAAGCTACTGAGGCTAGAGGGATACAAATTGGAATGTTGATCATCCACCCTCCATTCATCAAACATACCAAATTGCGGCTCTCGAGCCTCAGTAGTTTGCATTCTATTTAAGGTTAAAGTTAGCCACAATCGTGCTTCTGGCAACGATATAGGATAGGCCACCACCAGGCCGTTGTTAAAGTTTCATGGGCCGCGGCTCATACAGCATTATGCCGAGACCACCGAAAGATAGATTTATTTTCGGTGGCGTTGATTATACGTTTTAGTGGTTGTACAGAAAACTCGATGGCGCCGAAGAAACTCCGACGCATTTTTTACTTGTTTGAGTGTTTACAGAGCTTATTAAAACCCTCATCACGAACTTGTTTTTCTGGTGGAAGCCCCCTGAAATAATAATGATGTCAATATTTGAGTGCTTTTTTTATATATTCAGTGACCCAGTTTATACTTACTGTTATCTTCATGGCCGCTTCATTTTAGTAACATTATGTTTTAAATGCCCTTGGTGGTTTTTGTTTTATTTATATTCTTGAAAGACAGAATTTGAATGCTGCTTATAGAATATATATGACTTTTGAAACGCTTCCTTTAGCTCTTTATCATGTATATATATATATATATATATATATATATATATATATATATATATATATATATATATATATATGTTTGTGT
>NC_089793.1:11542823-11645323 GCF_040412425.1 Macrobrachium rosenbergii | reverse complement strand
CCTGCAATCTCAGAAAATGACTGGAAATCTATGAATCCAGTTGTGACATCATCCTCGTAAAATGGAAGGGGATGGGGGAAGGTTTGTGAGGGGAGGGACTGGGCGGGAAGGGGGTTGCCCCAAAGCGAGATTGATGACTGAGAGGCCCTGATTGTGCCGAGTTTCCTGTGCGATCACAGCTCGGCGCATTTCCGGCGCCTCCGACTCCATACACCTTAAACACAGCTTAAGTCCCTCCGCTCGCTATTATGCGAGTCGGGTTTCAATCCTTGGCTCTGGTTACTCCAACAAGTCTGAAGGGCGAAGTTGTCGTGCCCTTTGAGCAATGACGTTTTTGCTTTTATCATATCTGCCAGCGAAATGGAATTATTAGTTTTAGTATAATTATTACATTATAATGCTGCAGATTGAAGCCATTATAATGCCCTGGAGTATGGTTCTCTCTGACCTGGAGACTACGTTCCTGTAATTTAAATTTCAGTTAGTCCACATGCTTACGTAGGCTTATGTCAAGCACGTATTATTTCACTTGCATTATTTTCAAACCATCTACTTGCGTTACATTAAACCAAACTTTTCAGGTTTTTATGTATAAATTTTAAAGTTTGTACTTTTGATTTAAAAAACTGCATAGCAATAGCACAATAAATTGCTAGCTTTTACTACAGCAATTATTTCCAGTAGCAGTTAGTCTTTGTATAAACCTAGGCTTGGGGAAGATTCGGTCTGCATACGAGAACAAGGTGTATTTGTGGTTTTTCTTGTCATTCTGCGATTATCCCAGTAGTTAAGGTGTCGTTAGCGGCAGCGGAATGGCGGGAAATTTTCTACTCTGTAGGTCTTTCCGACTTCCCTTCCATCTCCCCTCTCCCTTTATTCTTCTTCCTCCCAAGTAACCCTATCCTCGACCCCTTCCATCTTCCTTTCCTTTTCGTCTCATTCCTTCATCCTTTGTGCATGCTTTTCCTGTGTTGGATTCCCAACATTTGTAAATAGTTGCGTATACCTCGCAATGTTAGTGCTTAGCATGGCCTAGACCGAGGTGCTTAGACGTGTACTTGATATTCACTCATATTCATAATAAAGGCAATTAGACCACAAGCACTCGGTTGCCTCCAGAATTTAAGATTTTGGTGCGAGGCCCATGGTTATGATGAGGTTTCATTTTAACCACAGCTTGTGTAAACATCGTTATAAACAGATCAGGGTGCAGTATTTTCAAGGCGGTTGATTATAATTTATTCCGGAAACTTTCAGAGGTGCGTCTTAGGATACCGGTGTTGTCTCCTCTATACTTGTATTGCAGAATGGTCAGTTTTAGCGTTTCCCATTTACATTTTTGTTACAGGTATAGGCCTTGAGGTAGACAGTCCGCCACTTGCATTCCTAGGTCTTGTTTATTTAGAATTTTAAAAAGGAAGAACCTGTTACGAGAATTTGTTTTATACAGTATCACCTGACATGCTTGTTTTCCTCAACGGTCGGATTCTTGACTTATAATAAACCATTCATGGCATTCTTTGTAAAAAGAAAATTGTTATTATTAGTTTTTGTATCTCAACAGGCTCCATGAATTGTAGACTGTTCATGGAAATGTACAAATGTTGAAAATTGTGAAGATTATGAGTTCGAAATAACCTTGTGCGGCTTTATAGGTAAGAGGAAAGCTCAAAATTCTAATTTCTTGCAAGAAATTTAACGTAAAGTAGGCGCCTTTTAATTCGAATTTTCCATTTCGTAATAATACCAGAATACTCGTCAAAATACCTAGTACTGTAGTTTGTTTCGAATGTTGTATCTGATAAGAAAGAAGGTTAGAATTTTAAGAAGGCCTAGATGATACTACCAGACGGACATGCGATTTGATTGGGCAGAAGGCTCATATTCTGATTTGAGTTTGGATCTGGTAATAATATTTAAATTTGCATTCATGATAAGTTCTAGTCGTGTGTGCCGATAAAACTCTGGGCAAAACTCGACTCAATCAAAATACCTTCTTGGCACATCTGTGTGACCCACTAAACGTGAATGTGATAAGATAAATACCATCCATATATAATATATATATATATATATATATATATATATATATATATATATATATATATATATATATATATAATATATATATAATATAATATATATAATAATATATATATATATATATATAATATATATATATATATATAATATATATATATATATGTGTGTGTGTGTGTGTCTGTATGTATGTATTTATATGTATATATTATATATATGATATATAATATATATATATATATATATATATATATATATATATATATATATATATATATATATATATATATATATATATTTATATTTTATAATAACTAGGTGGAAGGAGGATTCGTTCTCAGAGTAAAATTTTACAATATTGCGTGTAACTAGAGGAAAAATTTTTAGAAGGTGAACTGTTATTGACTTTGTGCGAGGTACCCTGGTGTTTTAAAACTAATTTTATTTAGGTTTCATTTAATCCAGGCTCTGAATCTGGTTTTAAGGCTCCACAAAGAATCCCATTGGTTCAAGGCAGTACAATGCATTCCCCTTTAACTGTTGTTTATATATATAGTTCTGTGGGAAAGTGGGCCACAGATGCAGTGTCCGCCCGAAAACGGAAGGAGGGAGGGAGTCTTAATTGGCACTGTGACTGTGAGCTAATAAGTCTTTGACGTGTAAACCTAATTATGATAATGAAACTCGCTCTCCACTTCTATTTTGCCAGACGGTAATTTACGGCTAATCCCCGAAGGGGGTGGAACTTAAGGGAAGCGCAATTCTGCCTCACGTATGTGGATGGTTTAATTCTGGTGGAAGTTCATTAATGCACTGGCGATGTGTGGGAGCATCCTGGAGGCTGGGAAAGGTTAGGCCACCATGATAAAAGGTTATTACACTTCATTTTCAGGGCCTTTGTTTGCGTGCGTGCTTGCGAGGGCTTGCTTTGCCGGAATGAAACCCATTGAGGTGGAGGTGGGAGCGGGTAAATTGGGGTTAGGTACTGATAGCGGTGAGATGTCACGGGACTTGGCTGCCTTACCTTTTCGAGTATCTTTAAATAGAATAAGTCACATTATCCAGGCTCTCCTCCTGTGCGGTCTTGTCTAAACCGTGTACTTTTTTTTTTTTTTTGCTGTATCTTAGTTTTTCTTATTCTTAGTCAGTGATTGAAAGGTAGAATGGAAAATAACAGTTGGAGTATTGTATTTCCAGACCATGAATGTTTTGATCATAAAATTAGAAGGAAGTAACCTAGCTTTTCGTCGTACAAAAGTTCATTGTTATGATAACCTTCAGGGTGTTTGGTTAACTTGAAGCTCTAGAAAAGGAGCATTTTATTTCGGCCATTTGTTTTATAGCTCTTAAATAAAAATCTATTTAGATTTTGTTGACTGCTTTGGCGAGACTGATTAGCTGTTTTGCCCTTAGAAAATTTATGATCAGTAAGTTTTCAGATGACTTGTGAAGATAGTCTCATTTGATCAGTATCATACGCTTGCATAAGTGTTAACTTTAGATCTACATTTAATTTTTTTCAGCGTCCCTTCATGCATTGCCAATTGTATCTAAAGCATTTACGTTCAGATGAATTGTTAAAGAAGAAATGTAGAAAAATTTCAACATGGAAATTTTTGCTGGAGTGGATTGTATCATAACTCTTTCGAAGGAACGCGCAGTTTTCCCTAAAAGATGTCTGAAAGCCCATCAGGTCGTTCTGAAAAGCGTAACCCAATTAGGGATAAGTACATAACGCAAACCAAAAATGGAAACTCTGGATCATGGAGTTGGCAGAACAGGATCAGTGGTACGGCCTCTTTCGGCGTCCTTTGATGTCTGTCCAAGCAGTAAAGACACCAAGAGGTTCTTGTGTATTACGTAGGCAGAATAGTTTACAATAGTCATACAAGCAAAATCTCCTCCAGGCTGAGTCCTGAGTGCATTTTGTAAAGCGGCAGAAAGTTACTAGACATATCACCGGTATCACTGCATGTAGAATGAAATTACATTTTTTTTTTTTTTTTGGTGGGGGGGGATACCGTAGCGACGGTTTGGTGCTGTTTCTGGATGTTGTCGTTCACTCGGGAACAATAATATATACTAACAGATTTTTTTATATGTAGTCATGACTATGGCTGCATTTTAAAAATTTGCGTATGCATTTTCCGATGGATTAGTAAACCGACAAATTGGTACTTTAATCCAGTTTCAAAGCAATTATGGCAGTACACATTTTATCCCTGGGGAAAGTTCATGTAGATTTCAATATTCAGGCAGCGTTGACAGCAGTCCGGTAACATTTGTGAAACTCGTGTAAAACTGAATAGGATTTTTGTTGTAGAATAAGGATTTATGAAGCGGTGATAACTTTTGATAAAACAAAAATTTTCTTTTCTTTAACTGGAGTGGTGGTGGTTATGTCGTGGAAGTACTATGGAACGATACCTCCCTACTTTACTATAAAACCTTGCTTCCCTACTTACGGCTTTCGGTATGTAACTTTGCAGAAGCGAAATATAATTGTGCACTTCGTAGTGTGTAATTATTTAAATGGGTAAGAGTTGCTCTTCGTCTCGGATTAAAACTGATATTTTTCCAGAGTATCGTTCTTCCCTCCAAACATCTCCTTTGGCCTCTCCAAAGAGGCCGGCTATGTGTCCCTTCGGGATCTTCAGACGTTCAGGAAGTGTTGTAATTGGATACATGCTCTTTCCGTAATCGTTTCGCTCGTGTAGACACTTCAGACAACGCAAATTTGAAAGCGGAAAAAATTAAGATAAAGTTAAACTTGTAAAATGTTAGTTTTTTTTTTTTTTTTTTTTTGCAGGCTTATAAATCGCTTGATGTTCCAGTCTGGCTTGTGACCCTTCGAAGGTTAGAAGATCCTATTCACTTGTAGCATTATTCAGGGGTGTTCCCAATCTTAAAATGAAAGGGTGCAGACATTGTTCTCATCACAATAAATTAGTATTTAACCGCTTGCAAGTAGTTTTATCATAAGTGGTTATTTAAAGACGCCACGACGTTCTGATGATCTTTTTAAGGTTGCCTGTGTAATCTGCATTTAATCAGCTTGAATTGTCTTAGCGCCATCAAGCCCCAGGATACAGGGCAGTAACAAGTATCTGAGGCCGCACTCCTAATTATTTTATGGGTCGAGTGCTCCAGGGTTTTTGCCATTTTTTAAACAGTTGTGCCGGATTTCTTTTAGTTCTAAAAGCTAAGAAGTGCAAGTCACCCTTGCTGTTTTGATGTGAATTGGAGTATCGAAATTTCAGTTTTATTTAACGTGGATCACGAGTGCGTTAATTTTAACTCGCAATAATCATTTGTATGAACTTGAAGAGATGCATAAAACTAACGCGTGGTAGGCAATTCTTGGCAAAAAAAAAAAAAAACCATATGCACGGTTTCAGTACTAACAACGATCAGCCTCTGTAATTGGTCATATCTTTTGACTTCCCAATGTTGCCTTTTTCAGCAATACGGGTTAAGTGTTGAAATGTGAACATTTTTCACCAATCTGATTATTATACATGTTTCAGCATTGCAAATTGGTCCTTTAAACTTGGCTTTATTCTCCCCCAAGTGTGCAATCTGACTTTAGGCCATTCAGGTTGAGAGCATCTTGGAACCTTTGCCAATAATCTGAAAGTGTAACGAGCCATTAGAATATTTATAGAATCGGTGAAAGTTAAGAAAGTGCCGTTTCATTTGAAAGCGAAAGGAGAGAACCTAATTGGCATAGAGACTCTTGGGGTTAATGTCTTTGACGAGTAAACCTAATTATGGTAATGAAGAGCCATCCATTTGCATTATTCCAGAGACGGTTATTCGCGGTGAATTCCCCAAGAAGTCTCGAAGTTCTGTGGAAGCGCGTTTCTGCCTCCCGATCGTAGGAGGTTTAATTCTTGGGGAGGTCGTTCGTGCATTGTGCGTAAGGGGGAGCGCATTTGAAGGTGGGGAAAGGTTAGAAGTTTTGGTTTCTAGAATTTGGCGTAAGCGTATTGGTTCTGTTTGAGGGTGGTGACTGAAAGTGTGTGTGTACCCTTGACCCGAGATCGAATCTCGGCCGGGCATCAGAATATCCTCATTTCTTTCTTGGTTTGAGATTAGGCTTAGTAGTGACACGCGTTTCCAAAATGTCAAGATATGGATTAGTTAAAGAGGGCATTGTGGTTAATAAAAATAACATATGTAGCCATGATATGTTTTATGTATAACCTTGAGCCTTGAAGCAAGGTCTAGGCCTTTGTGTCTTGATTGCAGGTTAGACTTTGAAATATCCATATTTCTTGGAAGATGGTTGTCTGAAGTAGAGTGCTATTGGTAACAATTTCATGTATTTATTTAAATCATGAAGGCATTATCAAACTAAACTAAAAGAAATTTTAAGTTTTTAAAAGGCTTCTAGATGGCCTTGTTTAGAATGTATTTATGCTGTGCACAGACATCCAAAGTTTAGGACTTTCCCGTTTCTATCAGGACTGGGAAAAGCATTACAGTAAACGAAGCCTTAGACTGCTCTGTACACAGTACAGTCTAGTCAGCATATTCTAAGCAGTATCTGACTGTGGCCGAAAATATTTGTGTTCATTAATTGTAAACTTCGCATATTAAATGAGTGCAGATTTGCGTGTGTAGCACGTTTAAGATTTATCTTGAAAAATTTTACTAAGGAAATTTATTGACGTGCTCAAGAGGATAAACGCTATTTTCAAAGTAGGTTTGGATTTTAGCACATACAGGTTTGCCGACAAATGGTCGTCTCTCATGGTCAGTGGGATTCTACACCTTTTTGTTATTGTAACACACTTTCCTATTTTTGTTACATGATCAAGTGATATTGTTTTGTTTAATTTGAGCACTGTTACTGGAAAAAAGGGGACTTTTCCGTCTTTGACCCATCATTTGCTTGCTGCTGGTCAAACACTAGACATGTGTTTGTTCTTGTTTTTACACTGATATTTTAGAACTCTGAGGATTAAACTTGATTCGAGGGTCTTTAGGTATTCTGGGCTTGTTAACCAATTATGTCATTCATGTAGCAGAATTACAGTCAAAATGATAGAAATTAAAATCGGCCACTTTTTAGAGTTCTGTTAAAGAAAACCATTGTGCCGGTTTTGTCCCATCCGTCCTCATTTTATTCTGTCCGCACTTTTTTTGTCGGCACTTCCACTTTCTTCTGTCAGCCCTCAGATCTTAAACTACTAAGGCTAGAGGGCTGCAAGTGTATGTTGATCATTTCACCCTCAATCATCAAGCATACCAAATTTGCAGCCCTCTGGCCTCAATGCATTTATTTTATTCAAGGTTAAAGTTAGCCATAATCGTGCTTCTACCAACGTTAAAGGATATACCACCACTGGGCCGTGGTTAAAGTTTCATGGGCCGCGGCTCATACAGCATTGTACCGTGACCACCGAAAAATAGGTCTGTTTTCGGTGGCCTTGATTATACGCTGTAGTTGGTGTACAGAAAACTCGATTGCGCTGAAGAAACTTCGACGCATTTTTAACTTTTTTTTCTTCTTTTTGCAACTAACAGAAACTTACCAACGCAAAGAAAAGCTTCTTATATCTTGTCTGTATTATATGCACAAGTTGGACCCAAATGATCTTTCGCCTTAACTACGAAAGAGGAAAGCTTAAATTGCCACAGACGCTCTTGGAACCATTAACTTTTTGAAGAGTGAATCTAATTATGATAATGAAACGCCTTCAACTTTGATGTGTCATGCATATCTCACTATTAACTTCCATGAAAGGGGAAGGTCGGAAAACGCAATTCTGATTCCACGTACGTGGAAGGTTTATTCTGGAAGTTCGTTAATGCATTATGCTTGTAGGCATCCTGGAGGTGGAGCACTGTCAGTGCACGACAGGTTAAGGTTTATTACGTTATTAAAGGCTTATTAACGTGTGCTTCTGCGTGCTTGTTTCTTAAAAGAAAAATACCGCAAGTGTCTAAAACTAATTTGAGTATTGAAGTATTGAATCGTGGCAGTTCAGTAGTAGAATTGGTATATTTAAACAATTTCCCGTAGATTGAGTAATAAATCTTTGGCTATTCTGCCTGCAAGGTTTTTTTTTTTTTTTTTTGGGGGGGCGGTTCTGTTATTTCCCACCCCCCAGCCACCAGCTAAGACGGAGCGCCCTAGTTTAGGAAAGGTTGCACCCCACTGTGACAGCAGTACTTGATCATACTCTGTGTTGAGTTATTTCTTTGTGAAAAGAAACTGCGATTTTCACCGTAAGTATAACTTCCTGCCAAGAATTAGGGGAGGTTTACACGTGGTTAATCCAGAAATAAGGAAAAAAATTGTTAACATAGCACTAGCATTCCAGTAGGTAGGTTTTCCAGAACCCAAGAATATTCTTTTATTCAGTATTATTTACTTCATTTTCTTCGAAACTGTATAGACATATTTTTGTGAGAAAGTAAAAACATTCATGTGAAGCTTTTTATTAAGACGACTTTGATCATATTCATGATCTTGAAAAATAACCTACCTTTATAAAAGAGAAGCTGCTTGGCCTTTGGCCTAAACTCTATATTCCATTCCATTCCATAGCTAAAGCAGACTGTAACATGATTGAAAGGGTATGGATGATTCCATGTCAGTTGTCAGAGTAACTCACAGTTGAGCCTAAGGGTAAGTTGGGGCAAGCAGTCCTCGGCCAGACCCCACGATTGTTTTTTTTATATTTTTATATAGGATTATAAAAGATCGAAAGGTGTTTCTCATTTTCAAGGAACGTATACTGTCTGGTATATCCTCATAAAACTGTATGCACATCTTCATTCATTTGTATTGTTTTGAAATGTGGCGAATTGCCTTACAGAAAACAATGTTCACTGCAGGCTGTTTTAGTTGCAGTATCTCTCTCTCCTCATTGATGAAAAGACATCACACAGTACCTTAGTGACATACCAAGAAAATGCTTTCGTTTCGAATTTTCCTCATCTCCAGTTTTCCATATGTAAGAAAACTTTATCCAACTTTGATGACTCAAAGATTTACTGGAAGATCACTACACTGCCCGGATATTTGCTGTACACAGTTGCTTGCATGCAAAAAACATCTTGCATGCAAAAAACATCCACATCTTTTGTGACAAGGTCCAGTCAAATAAGCATAAAGCCGATTCCCGCTCACTTGACTGGTGTCGGTGACTGGTTCTATTGTAACGGTATTTTTATGTGGGAAAGTTCCTTTTGTTAACAAAACTGCTTAACTATCGTGTAGGCGCAGTTTCTCTTACTTCTGTATAAATTAAAAATATCTAATATGTAGCTTAACTAATCATATTTAGATTCCGCACTGATAATTTATTGTAAAAGTACCAAAAACCTTTGCAGCTGTGAAATCCATTATTTTAAATTAGTCATTGATGTGGTCGCATTTTTCTTCCTAAATTAAGATGTTCCTGTAAACATGTGAATTTGGAATACCTGTTTTATTTGGAAACCGAACTTTTAGTGGACTATATTACAGTTGGATTAATGCGACGTACTGAGTGTCCAGTACTTATCATTTTAACCTTTGCATTAGGAATACGTTACTTTTTCATACCCACTCTTGTGTGCATATTCTTCGTTCCTTGCACACAGATATTGCTCAGTTAGACTTGGCAAAAACAGTGAACGAACGAGATCCGTTAAAAGCTACCGTTGTTGAAACAGCATCCGGCGCATGGAGAGAGTATTTATCGACACTTTTTCCTGTTAGGTATTTGCTATGTAGTTTCTTTTAGGTTCTGTTTTCCTTCTGCGATCAAAGGAGAATCTGTCCCTGTGTTAGTCGTCAGGTTGAAAATAGTTGAAAAGAAGAGGTTGGTTGAACTGAAGTAGGAACTTAATCTTATCCATGTTTTCTTAAGTTGCTATTGAAGTTTGTCTGGAAATTGCCTATTTAAAAGATCTGGTCAGTAGAATATGAGATCCAGAGGTATTGGTAACTGGAGCAGTTTGTTTTGTATGTATAGGGGCAAGGTTGCTTAGCTTCTTGATTCTGAGAAGTCTCTTATAAATATTAAATGTGAACATTGACTTACGAGGCCAAGGGACGGTGGTCGTATGAAGGGAAGCATGCTGAGATTCCTGGGTCAAAAATTTAACATTACGTTGCGATTTCAAGGCAAGTTGAATGTAGCTAGCTAACAATAAGAATCAGATTATCTCTCTCTCTCTCTCTCTCTCTCTCTCTCTCTCTCTCTCTCTCTCTCTCTCTCTCTCTCTCTCTCCTATAAAGTTCTTCAACCTTACCTACGACAACTTTCTCAAAGTTAAACAAAGTACCCCGTCAATCCCTAGTTCTGGCCCCTGTTGACACTGTAAGGTTATATTTAGTCCGTGCGACAGGTCTCGTTATGCTATGATAGGCATATACGATGCTCTTGCACACTTCTGGTTTGCCCTCCCCAATTCCCTCGGTACCTCTACATAAGGTTGTTAGGAGACTTAATTTTTTAGGTCATATCCGCAAGTTCTGTATTTAAGGTGCTGTTCTTGGAGGAAGGCAACCATTTTTTTTTTTGTACTTATTAAATTTTATTTGGGAATTTTCATCATAGTTCACTTAGCTTTCTTGTCATTCTGAAACCAGTGCTTGCTTGTATGCGCTCTGAATTTTATGCGAAGTGTCAAGATTAAATGGCACTCGTTCATCAAAGGTCACCTATTCTTTCTAATCACAAAACCAGCGCTTATTCATATAGTTTAGCACCGCCTGCGAGTTTTTTTTTTTTTTCCTGTATTCGTACTTGGTCACGCCAAGAATCATAGTTTGTCTTTTGAATGTAGCGGAGGTTTTGCTGTTTACTCTGAGACCGTGTTGTATGAAAGGCATGCCAAAATATTTGTTTGTTGATTCAAAATTCTTCGCATTCTTGGTTAGTTTTGAAGTTTTTGAATGATTCAAGGGGTGACTTAAATTAGCCACATTTTGTTAATTTGAAGTTTAGGCAGTCATGATGTAATCATCGCTAAAAGGTCACCTTCTCAGACTGCATTTTTTGCACCTGTCACAAAGAAAAGCCACACTTTATGCGTGTCCAGGATCCAAAAGTCAGCCGCTTTATGGTCTGGGAGAGATTCCCAAAATAACCTGGCCAGATATCATCAGGGTGAATGTGAAATCTCTCTCTCTCTCTCTCTCTCTCTCTCTCTCTCTCTCTCTCTCTCTCTCTCTCTCTCTTTAAGAAACTCTTTCTTCCCGGGTTAAGAAGGCGATAAGCCCTTCTTAGTACCGTGGGAGAATCTTGGATTGGCAAGGATAAGATTGGTTACCAAGAAAAAAAGTGGATTCAAGGTAATGTTAAATTGTCCGTGCAGATATTTTTCTCACTGTAAATGTGATTTAATTGAATGATATGTTAGTTTGTTTACGAACATTACTGAATATTTAGTTCCAAGGTAGGCCTATTGATTTGAATTATTATTCAGGACTCTGTAGAAAAGTAGTTGTCGTCGCAATAAGAGGTCTTTTGACGGTCGGGAACATATGCCATGAATAGCCTATATCTTGAAACGCAGTGAAAGGAAAATAGAATTAGGATGTTTCATCTGGTTTCCATGCCCCTTGGCAACCTCTGAATCTGGAATGATTATATATTTAATAATTAACATTTCAAGGATCAAAGAGTAACGAAGCCTGTGGTGAAACGATTCCATGTCAAATTTGTTTTCTTGTACCGAAGAGAGTGAAATTGGGTACCTCCCTCTCAATCTTGGCCCTACTATGAATTCCTGAGTAATCTTCGCTTTCGGGTTCGTATTACTAGATAATGTGATGCTTATCGAGATCTTAGGTCTGTATAAATTTAGAGAGAGAGAGAGAGAGAGAGAGAGAAGAGAGAGAGAGAGAGAGAGAGAACAATCAAAGCAGTCCTTTCAAGTTAAGTGTCTTGGTTGGTTCCCACGCCCTTGCACCGCCACCGCCTCAGCCTTCTCTCCCCCCACCCTTTCCCCCCCTTCCCATTCTTTCTCCTCCCTCTCCCCTAGGTCCTCCCCCTCATCTTCTGGAGAACATCACCGTTACAAGGTTACCTGCTTTTTCTCTCTAGTGCGTTCTTTCGCAAAAGGTTGAATCAACTTTGGTGAGAAGACCCCTCCCGTCTTCAGTTTTGACCCCGTGTCATCCCGGACTTCAGGTTAAACGCAATCCGATATCTGTCAACTGGATGCTGGGAATATTTCAGATAGTGTATAAAGCAAGGGCACTGGACCCGTTATCTGGGCACTTCATTTGAAAGCGGGAGGATTTATCGTTAATAAATTGGTGTCACAACTGTGATGGTGAAAGTCTCTCTCTCTCTCTCTCTCTCTCTCTCTCTCTCTCTCTCTCTCTCTCTCTCTCTCTCTCTCTCACACACACACAAACTAAAACATCGTACGCGTGAATACTGCGTGAATGGCTTTTATATACAGAATATTAATGTAGATGATTATTCTGCATTACTCGTGCGCAGTTGTGCATATGTACGTGTTTAAGGATAAATCAAAGAAAACAAATTTTCGAAATAAGCCAAGGGAAGGTATCGAATTTTACCGATTGTTCTCAAATAAAACAGTCCATCCATCCATTGCAGGCAACATGCATACGTAAAGGTCATTCTTCGCCAGCCTTCTGCAAGTCACGAACTACGCCCTTTGGCATATAGGGTACGTCTAAAACTTTAAATGTTGAATGTTGGTCTAAGGATCTCTAGGGCAGTGATTTTTCACTCGACATAATCTGGCATGACAGCAAAACATTGCTTTTCATGTTTTTATTTTCATATATCAATTCAGGATGCACAGGAATGACGTTTTATTGTCCTGTCTGTTGATGAGGTGCTAACATTGTGTGGCTGACCTAGACAACCTTTCTCTCTTAACGGCAACATTTTTAATTGGCCGAGTATTGGTCTAGTTTCATTGTGTTGCTGTTGATGTTTAAAAGACCTGAGATCATAATAACGGTATTCAATATTAGTTCCCATTGTCTGGTTTGTTAGTGATATGCCAGTTACTGGTTGTAACGTAGTCTGCCGGAAATGTACAATTTCCGGTGGTCTTAGAAATTGAGTAATTGTTCGGATTGACAGATTTAGCACGTGTTTCTGGCCACGTGCACTTCCCTTCTCTCTCTCTCTCTCTCTCTCTCTTAACTTTTCTGTAAAAAAAAAAATCCAGAATGAGGTCGGAAGAAAAATGCTTATTAATTTTTAACCAGTCAATAATTATGGAAAGCAGGAAAAATCCTTTTGGATATTCAAAGCCAGCCCGTGTACTGTGACTAGCGTTAAGCCTAGTGACGTCACAGGGGCATACTGTAGGGCATAGTGCTGCGGGTTCATCTGTGTAGAGCAGCAGGCAGCAGCTTCCCAGCATCTTGCCATTTGAATCTCCGAAACCTGACCGGGCCTTTTCCACGCCCTCTCACTCTGCCAGACAGTCTCACCCCGTGGGACGCTTTTCTCTTCGGGTAGCATTTCCAGCAGCTTGCCGTGCCCTCATACCCTCCCCACCCCTACCCCTACTCATCTAGTATTCGAGTTCCCAGGTTTTAACTCTGGAAAGAACATACAACATGGTGGTCCTCTGAGAAGAGTATAAAAGTATTTTGTTACTGGAGATTTTGTAATTATTTCAATAGTGGGGGTTAAGTCACAGTTTTGTGGTTCTTTGCAGTTTTCTTGCAAGCCACGGTTTATTAATTATTATTGACTTGTTTATGGTGTTGTGAACAAAGATGGTTCACAACACAATGTCTAATCTGTCTTTGGTATGTTCATTGTATAGGTTTAAATTGACTTTTTTTAAGAAGCTAATGAAGCCATCACGCGTGGCTGGTTCTGTGGTGGTTTTATACTGTGTCAGCATGACTCCAGTTAACTGGCAATTTCTTAAGCTGGTGTTTTAGCCAACGTAGCTGAAATCGGAAGCTAGGGCTTAATCACTGCTTGTCCCATGCTTAGTAAGTTGATATGCAAATTTCATAAAACATAGGCTAAGGCTTATCTAAAACAATCTCCAACGATCTCAGTTTGGATACTGCATTTGTGTTAGAGTGTATTTAGGTATATATGGATGCAGTTTTCTATCTTGAACGAATGAAAATTTTCCAAAATTTGGACACAAAAAATGTTAATTTATTTTTATTTGTTTATTTATTTATTTATTTTTTTTTTTTTTGCATTAAGGTTGTACCTTCTTGTTTTCATAATTTTCACTAGTAGCAGCAAGTAAGCGTTTTTTCATAAGCTTCCCTTGTCGTATCGTATTAGTAGCTCACTTAAGTTAGAAGCTACAGTTAATTTTTCCGGTCGTTTGTGTGGCGCCTGCCTGTCTGTCGTAAACTTTTCAATTCTCTATTTCTCGAGAACCGTTGGATCAATTTCAGCCAAAATTTTTGAAGGCTACATACTAGTACTTGAAATTAAGAATTTTCATTTATGAAGTACCTGTAATTTAGTTTTGAGCTGGAGGTTGAAAAGTTACTAGTGAAACCTTTTACTGTAAACGAACTTGGTTTAAAATGTATCTTGAGTAAGTCAAATGAGGGTCTGAGGGTTAAACTGGGTACTTGATGGTATTAGCCATCATGCAAAAATGTAGGACTAAACGCAGGATCGATTTTGATAAGTCTTAGATTAATTAAAATCACTTGGAATCTTAAATAAAGTGAGTCTCTCTCTCTCTCTCTCTCTCTCTCTCTCTCTCTCTCTCTCTCTCTCTCTCTCTCTCTCTCTCTCTCTCTCTCTCTCTCTCTCTCAGAATTGAGTATCATCCTTGCCGGATAAAATATGTTCCCGTGCATGTTTGCACCTTCATATTTCTCCTCTTATCTGCAGAAGGCAGGCCTTGTTTTAAGACTGCATAAATCCCTTCTAACGTGGGTTTAAGATTGTCGTAATTTGGGTATTAAATTTCTCAGAATCTTTATTACCATAAGGGGTTTATGTTCCGTTCAGTGGATGAATTGAATAACCTCCTCTCCTAAATTTTTATCTCCCTTCAGTATTTATTCTGTGGAGAAGGAGGGTTCGGGGCCGTGCCCCCCCCCCCCAAGTCTTTGGAATTTTTGAAAGGATTCTTTCGGTGACATGAACCGGTAATTGACGTGGGAAAATTTAACCAATGTTATGTTTTACTTGCCTCTCAATATCAAAAGTTTTATAAAGTTGAAGTATGATTTATTGTCAGTACTTTTGACTTATAAGAACAGCAGTAAGATAGTTATGCATATATAACCATACCATTTTCATGGAATCACTATGTATTGTAGCTCAGTTTCTTCAGTATTCCGGACTTGTGACAAGTAAATAAGACCAAATATTTGCAAGCATTTATTTTTAACGCGCTTTATTTATTTTTGGAAAATTCAGATAAGAGCCATGTAGAATGTTCAAGAGTTAAGCACTCTTTACTATTTATGATTATTAAATGTTAGTAAGGGAATGAAAACATGAACTACAAAAAGTTAATTACCTTTTGGGCGTCTGTATTTGCCATTTGTGTGTTCCATAACAATTCTAGTTTACGTAACTCAGCTGCAGATTCGTGAGTGGAAGAAATTTGGGCAATCTGAAAGTAGGTCTCACTGTTTGGTGTGTATTCTTTGCTGTCAGGTCGATTATCATCGCGGTATTTATTTTTGTAGTCTTAAATAAATCGTTTATCTATTTCATAACGGTTTTTGAATAAATTTTTACTTTAAATATTGAGTATCTCAATTTGGATAAAATTTACGTAGTTATTATAAAACAGAACAAAAATGGTGATTCTTAGAGGGAGAGTCAGTCTAGTAAATAACCAAGTCTTGTTTACAGTGCAGTTTAGTATTTTTTCCCGTTTTATGTATATCAAAATTGGTTAATTGAATGAATCAGCAACAGACTTACCACTTGTTATTTCAGCGATTTTTTTTATTCATAAAAATGTCGTTAAAGTAGGCTTTGCAAAGAGAAATTCTCATCAGGCGCAAAATATTAAGTGGTTTTCAGCAGATGCGCGGTTAACGTGTAAGGGTGTAGGGAAGTTTGTCGTTGGACCAGCAGCAGTTCTTACACTGGCGGAACAAGACAGAAATGCCATTAACTTGCCAAGCAAACTTCAGAGTGAAGAGAAAAATATAACGAAGAGTAGTATTTAATATGAATATGTTTGAAATTATAATTCTGCAAACCAGACTATGAAAGTTAAGGTTTAATGGTGTGGGGCATTTTTAAAAGTACCAAGAAAACTGTTCGACGCTTTTGTAGTAACAGTTTAACAACTCTATATTCCAGCAATAGCAACACAAATACGGTTAATGTAGGTGAAGCCGTGCAATTAGTACAAAGCTTTCACACATAGCTTTACAGCTTACTCCACGTGTTGTCAAATATTCGGAATCATGAAATTATTGGGATGACTGTGGTGAATCACGCACCTGCTGAGCTTATCAAAACCCTTTTGAAGGATGTCACCCACTTCATTTGGCTTTGGGAAGAAGGTGAATAAACTTAAAAGAGTTATATAATCCGAATACCGTACAGTACTAAGTGTTGGCAAGTTACGAATTAAGGCAAAAAAAAAACTGACTCTAGAACTAATCCGTTTCTAGAAATAAACAGGAAATTGTAATTATATCAGTTTGAAAATTTCCAATGCACAATTGAAAGGGTCATTCAAGAAATCCTTAAACAGCAGACTAGATGGGGTCTGGCTGATGGACCAAAGGAGGGTTGATGGGAAAAGCTCCCAAAATCAATTTTGTAAGGCTAAAAGGAAAAAAAAGTAAGGTTGCTGACATATTTGAAAGTAATTAGTATACGAAGGGATGGAGACTGAACTGAACGTGAATAAAAAAAAACACACAGTTGATGAGGACGTTAAAGAACACCGTAACTCTTTTTTTTATTGGATCCATGGGCCGCCAGTGAATCACAGTTCAGTATTATAATTAACTTTTAACCTTTTTTTTTTGTAAATGTAATATTTCCGAACCTTCGAGAGTAGTGGCATTCTTCGTAAGCGTCAAGTCAGTTTGTTTTCGTTCTCTTTGGCTTCCTAAAAATAAGGCTGTCGAGACAAAACAGGTACTGTTGAAATGAGGGTGGCAGATGTGTAGGAAGAAGGGGCATATAACCTCAAGGACCCGGGGCACACAACCAAAGCTACCGCACGCGGCACTGTATCCTCTCCTCTCTCCCCTAAAGCCATAATCTAGTACCACGTTCCTTGGTTAACCATCTGCCATTTTTCCCCTACCGTCCGAAAGAACATTGACCGGATTTATACCTATGTTGTTTTGACGCTTGATAGAAGGCTTGCATATTTCTGTAAAGAGAATTCGTATTTTCCTAGATCATCTTTAAACGATGGCACCTTTATCTGCCAGATATTCGTCTACGGCGTCGCGTCAACGCTTGGTGACGTTCCATTGTTGCCATTTTCATGAGCCTTTATTATTTTTTTTTTTTATTTAACGATGCTGAAAGTTGTATTTAATCGTTATTGTTTTACTCAGTCCAGAGTGCAATGCCTCCTGGTACAGGAGAGTGAATGACCACGCTTTGAATGTTAGTATTTTGACTAACTGTCAACCGGTCTACCAAGCACCCTATCGCATGTGATTTTAGAGGAATAAATTGACAGAGAATGTGTAAGATATTTCATCGTTTATCAGTCAGTTTTTCAAGTATTCTTTCAAGTGAACATTGTGATAAAATTAAAGGGGAATTTCATATAGGATGGTATCTTGAAGCAGGGAACCTCCCGTGCGTAATGAGAGCAGAGTGGGTAGCCGTTTCAGGGTAGCTCGTGCGCGCCAGTGGTCTGGCTTAACATCTGTCCCACCCCACCCGAATCCCCCCACTTTCCCTCCTTTCCTTAGTTCTCCTCCCTTCCTTTCATCCCCCCCAAAAATTACCTCTCCTACCTCCCTTCCATATTGCCTGTTTTCCGGTGTAACAGAGCCGTGACCGTGAGTTATGAAGCTTTGCAGTTTTCGCCCTGGTACAGCGAAAAGAATACATTTTATCAGAAACATATTTTTAGATGTATGGGTTAATACACTTATTTCGTCGAGTTCTCCTTTCTTAGCGAATCGTCATCTCGCATGAAATTTTCGTTGCATAGCATAAAATAATGTCCGAAATCCTAATTTGAATTTTCCAGCACGACTGAGTTTGAAAGTAAATGCATATTTGGTTAGGTGTATAGATTACGTCAAACTGCTACAAAGAATGTTGCTTTGAAATTGACGCAAATTATTGTTTTTCTTCACTCTACCGTTTGGTCAACCTCGATCAATTCATTAAACTCCTCAGAACGAAAATATCTTCTGGTTTCACCTGGATACATAATCTGTGTTAAGTATACCGTATTTCCGTAGGGATATCGCCTCGTGTCTTAAACTACAGCTCCTCCTCCTGACCCCCGGAACCTCCTTCGGTAACTGGGAATGTTAGGAGGGTGAATGAGTGGGGGTAGCTGGAGGAGTTTGTTTGGGGAGCAGCTGCTTGCCCCTTCCCCCTTTCCCCATCCCTCCCCCATTCCGACCCTCCCTCGGTCTCTTGTTCTCTTGTGCTGAGTGAGAGAGAGAGACTGCTAGCAAGCGGCGGTCAGTCTCTAGTCACACTCGGTCGCGAGAAGACGTTCCAGCTCGAGCTTTCGAGTCGCATCTCTTGCGCCGATGTGGTGGTCGATCTCCAATTTGTGACTTAATTCCTTTCAGCCTTCGCTAGAGTAGAGTATGCATAACAAGGCGAGGACGAAGTTTGGGATCGTTGTTGTCTGGAAACTACGCAAGTGAAGTTGGTGTTTGATTACAAGGAAAGTAGAAAGACTTTCTCAGTGAAAGTGGTTATTTTGAAAAGAATTTCCTCTTGTTCTGTGGTGGATTGTGATCAGTTTGTCGCATCGTGGATGTAGTACATGTAGTCATCAAATAACCATCTAACCACTGTGATGCCAGCCTTATGTATTGAGGAATACGCCGCAGAACCCACTGTCACTTGCTACACTGCAGGACCAATATTTAAGAAAATGAAGGTCCTTAAGAAATTCAAGCGACGCATGGGTTTAGGTTAGTATTTATCTTATGTTTAATTTGGGTTTGGGCTAGTATTTCTCTTATGTTTAATTTTTTGTTGGTCTGTAGCACTTGTTCATTTTAAGTTTTTTCCCAGGGGAAAAAATATTAAGCATTTAACAATAGACTTTAACAGTTTTGTCTTCAAGCAATGTTTTAATTTTTTCGGCTTTTTAATGGCCAACGGTTGGATAGTGAAGGAAGCAGGGAGGGAGGGAGGGAGGATGTAAGGGGTAGAGAAAGAGATGGATGGGGGTGAATAATTTTGGTGCTGCGGCACGGGCGGGCTGCTTCACATCCGGTAGCCGGGACTTCCGCCGCCCGCCAGATCTTCCGTCGTTCCCCGCCCACCATTACAACATTGCCATCTTAACTGGGGTTCTTGGTTTAGTAGCAAATGAAGGTCGTTATTCCGCAGTTTAGGTTACACGCATACATAGCATCCTATCAAAGAACATTAATTTTGGTAATACAGGAAAGTTTCGCCCAACCCTAGCATTTAGGTTTGGAAATAATTTAATGTAGCTCATTAAAAATGTACAAAATTCTGTTCATATTGTGAGTAACGTAAATTATTTTAACTGTTTCTTTAGGGTGTCATCCAGTCAAAAGCCTTTTGAAGGCTAGATCCAACTAAATGCTTTCATAAAGCCCCAAAAGTAGACCAAACCAAAAAATAAGCGTGAGACAGTTGTTAAATGAGATTTGAATACATACAGTTGTTGATTGCAAGCACTTTAATGATTAAGTAATTTATATACTTTTTGTAATGGTAGCTTTCTTCAAGTCCAAACGGCTCAGTTTTCTCACGCCCCCATAAGTCTGAGAGGTCATCTCACACCCTCACCCACCCACGAACTTACCTCGACGATAATCAGGTCGAAGGAGAAAGGGGTGGGCCTTCCCCTTTCTCTCATACAGTATTCATTCTTTACAAGTGGTCCGTTTAAACATTTGAGTGTAATGTTTTGTTTGTATTAGACATATAAACGTATTGCAAATTCAGTTTTGACATGAGAATTTAAATTTATAAAATACTATATATATATATATATATATATATATATATATATATATATATATATATATATATATATATATATATATATATACACACATATACACACATTTTATATATACACACATATACACACACACACACGTAGTTTATGTACTTAATAGTATATTTCAGGTTGATGTCACCCAGTAAACTTTTCTAAATGCGATTTCTTTATTTCAGCTGGTCGTGGATCTGGATCGACGAACTTGCCGCCCTTGACTTTCCACCCAGTATGTGGAGATAATGTCCGCATCTCTAATGATGGAAAGGTGGCACGGAGAGCAGAGAGTTTCTGTAAGGGCATAGCCTTTTCTGCGAGGCCCATCAAAATAGGAGAGAGGATTTGTCTCAGGCTGCTTGAAGTCTCGACCAACTGGTCTGGTGTCATTCGATTCGGCTTCACATCTCAAGACCCTGCTGGACTAAGAGACGCCCTTCCCAAATATGCTTGCCCAGACCTTACTAATAAACCTGGTTATTGGGCAAAGGCACTTAGTGAACGTTTTGCTGAACAAGGCAGCGTTCTCTTCTACTATGTGGACTCTGCAGGGGACGTTCACTTTGGCATTAATGGAGAAGAAAGGGGTGTGTTTTTTGGTGGTGTGGACACTAGGTCCCAGCTGTGGGGTCTCTTCGATGTTTATGGAAATAGCACAGCTGTGGAGTTCTTGGATCCCCTTGCACAACTCAACAACAGAGTCCGTATTGTCAACGATCTGAGTCCTGGTTCATCGGCTGCTAACTCTCGTGTTTTGCCTCAGTCCCAGACTATCCCTCAGCCGTCTCAACACCAGTCGCAACAACAAGCACAACCTCAGTCATCACAACAGCAACACCAACAGCCTCCTCCACCACCACAGGCACCAAGACCAGATTCTGGGGTAGAGAGATTACAGCCTCAAATGGCCCAGTTGGTCTTAACCCCACGTGCACCTGATGCTTTGCCATTACGCCACTTTGCGCATACAGCCTTCAACCCTCTTCCATTCCACAGAGTCAGAGGACGCAACATTCGAATGAATAATGAACGAACTGTAGCTGCAAGAACAGAGACGGAATATTCCCATGGTTATGTTTTCTCTGCAAGACCTTTGAGACCAGGTGAAAGGCTTGTGGTGCAGGTTTTAAGTACAGAAGCTATGTATGTAGGGGCTTTGGCATTTGGTATGACAGCAGCCAATCCAGCTGGTCTGGAACCCTCTGACCTCCCAGAAGACTGTGACTTGCTGTTGGATCGTCCAGAATATTGGGTTGTGAGTAAAGATGTAGCAGCATCCCCTCAACCTGGAGATGAATTGGCCTTCTCTTTAACTCATCATGGCGAGGTAACCTTTTCTCGCAATGGTGCCACCCCACAGGTGTTCATGCACGTGGATCATACCCTGCAAATGTGGGCCTTCTTTGATGTGTACGGAAACACCAGCAAGATCCGCACCTTGGGAGTCACACATGATGTTCCTCAGATGTCTTACGTACAACAAAATGGTGAGTAGCAGCATTTAATATGTAATACATTACTCTGTTGCTATTGTTGAACTGTTCATAAATACTTTTTAATAAAAAATCTTTCCATTAATGAAATTTGTTTAAAAAAATCATTTTATAGTTTTTAATGTCCCAGAACCAATTTTGTGTAGATTTTACCTTAATATATTTTGTGTATTAAAGCTCATTTATTTTTCTATTATTTTCCAGCCTCTAACTCTCCACCTCGTCGGACAGAGCCTGTTGGGCGGCCTTCCCATCAGTTATCGAGAGCATCCCCTCTTGTTGTCAGCCTTCCACCAAGTCCACCTTCACCGCCCAGTACCCATCCTCACCCAGTCCCGGCACCCCCTCCATTACCACCAACTCCCCGGGATGCCACCCTCAGTGGGCACAGCACTATGTCATCTGTTTACAGTGGTGCCTATATGGAGCCTGTATCAGCCACATCTACTCTTTCTTCCTTGGGTGAACTGCCTCCTGGCCAGACTCTACACGAGTGCACTGTCTGTTACGAGAAGCCTGTCGATTCCGTGTTGTACATGTGTGGCCACATGTGTATGTGTTATGAATGTGCCCTGCAACAGTGGCGTGGCCGTGGTGGTGGACAATGCCCCATCTGCCGGGCTGTGATCAGAGACGTCATTCGAACCTACCGGTCATGACGGGTCCCCCCTGATCCCTCTCCTTCACCGCCGCCTGTTCCTCATCCAAATGTCACCCGCCCACATCAGCCCACGGCATATCCCCCTCCTACGGGCTGCCACGTGGATTCGGCCGACCCGTGATACCTGCTCATACCAAAGTGGTACTTTTTAATTCAAAGGGAACCTGGCGCCGGTCAGGGCCTCATTGTCTAGTCTTGCCCTGCCGCGCATACCCTGGGTATGTGCTGCGCCCTAATTTGTGCATTTTTTCCTTTTTGGTTTGCTTGTATGTGTGTGACACAATGTGAATGTGTTCAGCCTAGGTGGCTAGGGGAGCCATTGGGGCAGAGAAGCTTCACGAAGAGTAAGTGTTGCAACTTTGGCACCCTTCCACCTGTGGTTTTCTAAGTCATTTCATGAAAGCGTTGTACAAAGTGTAGAGGTCCTCTGGAAGGGGCAAAGTTACTACTAGTCTTTCTGTCCCATATACTTTTCCCTTTCATTAAATTATTCCCTTGCATCCTCCTCCTCCTCCTCCTCCTCCTCCTCTGTGTAAATATCAGTGAAAGGGATATACTGTATACATAAGTTATTATAATTATCACCCCCAGAATCCTGCATTCCTTTTCCTTGTCTTTCTGAAACGTGATCTTTTTAATACTCCACAAGGTTATTTATGCTAGAGGTCTAAACTTGACCTCCTTCCTTCACACCCCACTCCACCCCTTCCATCACTTGTTTTTATACTGTCGTTGTAAATAAATAATTTTATATTCCTCGTTTCATCGCCATATTTTCGATGTTGATTCATCATCATGTCCATTGCGTCATCAAGAGTTATAAATTAATAATAAAAAATCAAATGAAGCGGTTGATGCTTATCAATTAACCTTCCTGTCTTGCAGTTTTTTGTTAGTATAACAATCAGGTATACATTGTTAAAGAAATATGGAGTTTTATTAAAATTGGTTGAGGAAACTGTTAACTACGGAACATTGAAATCCTTGTAGAATATGTCGGTAGTTGACCTGGGTGGTGGTAACTAAAATTTGGTAGTTGATGTATGTCGTAGCAGGACTTGAACGCCAAAACCTTGAAATTAGTATTGGTCTGTAATGAAACATTACTTATGCCTAGGTTAAATCTGTGTAAGCATTAATTTACAGCTCATGAGAAATGTTTAGATAATGTAACATTTCTGTAAAAATCATGTGATAATTTTGCCAATGGCATACTAAAACGCTTCGCAGAATTTTAAATTTAATGACATGACAGCCTCAAAGGTAAATGGCAAATCCCTCGACACCTCCAGAGAACTCAGTAGCGAAATTCGAAGATCTAAACGGACCCAAGAACCTCGAGTTATGACGCCCACACTGAAGAGCACAAGGCCTTGCATAATCAGGATGGTGATATGCATTGTAAACAAGATGACTATCAGGAGGAACTGGGAAATAGTTATCGTGTAACCAAGATTATTTTTTTAATGTAAAATCCATCCTCCTGCCTTCATAACTTGATGCTTCGTATTTCAGTTTAATAGTACTCTTGTAAGCAACATGCACAGAGCCTTTCGTAATGTTTAAGTTTTTGTAGATAAACTGACAAAAGACCAACAACATTTAGCTATTCTATCGAAGTTATATGATGGTGATAGAATGTGTGCATACATTATATATCTTCTCATAACGTCATGTGAGTACTCGGATATTTTTGTTTGGGAAGTTTTAGCACGCGCATGAAGTACTGTATTCGTGCACGCTCCCTCTCTCAGGTCTGTTCTAGTTACCAAAGCGTGTGAATTACAAGCTACGAAATTGGTTGTGCGAAACTAAAATGTTTTGCAAGACTGGTGGGTATGGAGACCTGGGAAGATGAATGGAGCCGTTGTTGACATTAATTGAATCGAAGACTTAGTACTGTATAAATAACGTTCAACTAACGAGAGCATTACATAGGACTAAGCAAATTTTCAAAAGTAGTTTTGTGTACTTTTCGTTATATACGATTATTTTAACCTGTTTGTTCTTATTTGGAAGAGTATTTGCATTCAAAGAAAAAACCAGGGAATGATTAAGGATCTGGTAAGAGCACCACTGACATCGGAAGCAGGCGCTTTCTCATTCCTTCACAGAATTTTGTGAATGACAAAGCCCAGCCAGTGCGCTCATTCATCACCATGGACTGGAGGCGGCCCTATTGATTATCGTAGTAGATTTGGTAACATTTATGCAAGTTTTATGCGGGACCAGACTTTTTCAAGGTCTTAAGTACGTACCTACCAGGAACAACGTTTCTCTCATTCTGCCTGCGTCGACGTGCCCAGTTTGTCTGGTGATTACTGAACATTTATAAATATTTGATAGGTAAGTTTAGTTAGGTATGAAGAAACCTTATCGCACGCCCAAATCTCATAGGCGCTGTGAAGGCGACTTTGGTAGTTCATTGTCAGATGTTGGGTAGTTACACTACTGTACTGTTATGGAATTTATTATTAAGGCCAAGTCTTAGTTGTGACAAGATTCTATCCTTGAATTTGCCATTTAAGAGGTTGAAATAAATTTTTTATCTGGGTATTTCTAGGAGGTAAGTATGTAAAAAACGTAACAATGTCATTGCCAGTTTTTTAGCTGTAGTTCAGCGAGGCATGTCCCAGCGCGTGCAAGAATTTAAATGTTCAGTTCTTGTAAGATTCTTTTGCAGTTATCCCTAACGTCGATTAGAGGGCTCTGGAAGCTGTAGATGGATCAAGAATACAGGTAATAAAGCGTTTATATTATTATGCTACGTTTTTAATTTTGTCTTTCCAGAACGGTATATGCCATAAAATTTTGCTCCCTCTCGCTCTCTTTCTCTCATGTCTGTATCAGTGCTGCCGATTGGCGGAGGGCTTATGTAATCGGCGGCAGACTTGCAGCAGTAGAGAGAGACTGTGTATGAAATCTGTATCCCAATTGCACCAGAGCTGGCGAGCGGATTCGAAACCAGAGCTGTCGGGGTAAAGCAGCCAGCTGTAAAATCAGTTTCCAGACCGAACGCGCGCAGTCATGCATGAGGTTGAATGGGAGAACATAGCGTACTGGCGGAAGATTTTCCTTTCCAGCTGAAAGGCTTTTTAAAATGCAGATGGGGAGAAACTGCGGACTTCCAATGATATACGCTATTTTCAGCGGGGGAATGGCAATCTCTCTCTCTCTCTCTCTCTCTCTCTCTCTCTCTCTCTCTCTCTCTCATTAGTTGGGTTGAAAACGACGAATTTCAGCACTTATGGCACTACGAATGCACACAAAATCAGGCTCATGAATTCCTAACCCTCACGGGAGAAGCTCCTAGATTTTGAAACTTCAGTCCCTTTAGTACTAAGAAACTCTGCATTTGTTATTCCAACACTAAAAGTTGGATGTGCGAACAAATAGGTAAAATCATGAGATGTATAATTTCTTAACATATCAGTGAATAAGATGCGGTGGTCGTATTTATTTTAAAAGAAAAATTCACAGTTCGCTGTAGACGAAAAATGGTCGGAGTGAGAAGTGCGCGTTGCTCTCGCGGCATTTTCTTTGTTTCTGTTTGTTTACGTAATCGTTTCAGATGAGATTGCACCCAATCGGAATAGTACTAACGCCGGTAGTGTAAAGATTTAACCTCATTAACAATTCTAAATTTTTTTACAACAGAAAGAGAGGGTTAATAAAAGACGTAAAAAATCATTAATGTAGGCTAAGCAAATTCTTTCCTGTCGTGTTATGACTACGTTATGCTTGCAATTCGTGCTAGCTTATGCAGTCAAGGTAGGTAACCTTGGAGTATTTGTGGGTGTTCTATGTTTGCTGTCTGAACTGAAATTGATTTTGTCGGCTGTGACTGGCAACCTTCATTGCTGTCACTTGCGGTTTTAATTCTTGTACGAATATTACAACGAATGCGGTCTGTACATGGAGAAAATTAACTATTGTTTAACAACTATAGAAAAGTAACTTGTTTTGTACAAGATATGATTGCAACACTTAATTCTGAATCGATTGGAAATAGGTCTTCAGTAAATTCTGCTCTTAAGAACTTCAGTTAAAGAAGTGATTTGACATAAGTCATGCATTTTAAATGTGTTTTCGGTGTTTTCGACGCTAAAAATAACAGATCTTTCTTGAATTACAGTGGTCGGTGTGCCCCTCAGAAGACGTTTAGCTTTACTTACAGTAGCAAGTTACGTTCATAGGAATCTAGATTTGAATATACAGTTAATCAGTTGGTAGGCATTAGGAGCGAAGATGCTACCTGGTAGAATTTTAAGAAACCATGAGAGCACCCGTTCACCGTGAGTGGTGGCTTAATTACCAGAGACGAAAGCAGTAACGCAGAATACGTCCATGGGTAGCTAATGCCTGTCTCCTACGTCTAATGTTATGTACATCTGACAAACAAAATTAGTGCCTGGTATCGGATATGTTTTTAACAATAGTAAGTTTCGTTTAACGAAGCGAAAGAAGACGCAGTAATTTAAAATAGTCTAACCCAATCACAATTAGCAGTGTGATAGAATATTTCTTTCTGTATCTTAAGCCTAAATTATCAGAGGCACGTCATTAAACCCTTTGTTATAGTTTTTAGACTTTCCGATAACTGACCATGATATATGATTTTAAAAATCAAATATTTTGGACTTAACAGTAGTTCACAGGTGTAATCTGTATTGAACTTAAAAAAATGAATATTTTAAGTTACATATTATATCGCAAAGAATTAAGTGGTAGATCAAGCTGTCAGCAATAAGGCATACCAGATAGAGTGTTGAATAGATAACTGGACAGTACCGTCTAGTGGACTTCAGACTATGTAACTGCAGGTAACTACTGCCGGAAAAGTGAATTCGATAACGAAGGACAGTATACCTGTCATTCGTTAACCAAACTTCCCAAGCTGAAGTTCATCGCTGACCGCTTGTTCACCTTTTGTTTCCACAGATATTCATTTGTGTGTGCAATTCATCTGCGTTTTAACGTATATCACATGTAGTGATTTAGTGCACATCTGCCCTTGTGGATTTCCTGCTTAGTCTGCATCTTGATTATGGCGGCGAAGACTTTTTCATCATCAGAAATTCATGAGGTAAGTGGCTTTGCAGTTAGTATTGATACTGCGTTGTATTAGTATTTGTCAATTAGCGAATTGCTTAAGGACTTACAGGAGGAGTTATAATGAACACCAACCTTGGAAACAATTGTGCCATGCTGAGTCTTATATTATTAGTCGTGTGACGAAGCCTCCACTTGTTAATATTTGCAGAGGTTTGTATCCTTGTGAGAAGAATGACGGTGAATTGTTTTATAGGAAACTTGTGTTGAATTTCCTTTTATATACTGGTGCTTTAGTCTTTAGAATTATATATCTTAGAAAGTAAGACTAAATAGTATATTACCTCAAGATTAAGGTCGTGTCGTACATCAAGTAACAGAATCTTGACCATGGGAAGAGTTGGTTTTGAAATGTGTGGTGGCCTTTGTTTCAATGATTTATCAGTAAGACTGCATTATCTAATTGTTATAAGAGAACTCGGTTGTTTAAATGTTAAGTGTGTGGCCACTCCTTATGAACTGAGCATTGGAAAGTAATTTGTGAGCGCTGCATTTAAGACCTTAGGCTTAGACTAAAGGTAAACTGTATTAATACATATAAGGCAGACTTAATGTAGCCTTATAAGTAATAGTGTTAAAGAAATCTTAATTTTCATAGCTCTAGTGCAGGCACAAATACCTTTTTCGATAGACTGTGTAGGCTTAGGGAGAAACTGGCTCCGCCGCTTGTATATGATCTCTCTCTCTCTCTCTCTCTCTCTCTCTCTCTCTCTCTCTCTCTCTCTCACCAGAAATTGTAATTGTCTTCACATTTAATATATAATCAACAAAGTTTCGGCCTTCAGCCTCTCAGTCAAGTATTTCAAACATTCAAAAAGTCGTCATACGTGATATCCTATTTGCATTTCAAAATATGTTTGATCTCCGGCACTGTAGCAAATTCTGACACCGTATGAAATATAAACGAAAGTAGCCAGGTCAATTTCTCTCGCAAGTTTTAGAATGTTAACCGTCAGCATTTTGTTGTCCGTGCTCATAAATTACCGTTCAAAACAGTTAGGTTAAGAGGGGAAAAATACGAATTTTAACAGGAAAAAATGCAAGTAGTTATACAAAGCGTATACAAAGTCACTCTCTCAGTTAAGTGTAAATAAAGGACTCGTAAATGCATTTGAAATTTCACTTAATTAGGAAGTATCAATGATGTTTTCAAAAGTTGATTCGAGGAATATATCCTCCAATGAAGCCAAAGGAGTTTTAGAAAGATTGAATAAAAAAAAAACAGCTAGACAAATTGAGCGAGTCTGGAGGTTTGATGTGAGTGACCCAAATTCTCATGGCGGACATTAAAACCGCGAAAGATTATTTAAGGTTGTCATGATCCCTAGATCAGCGTTGTTAACCAGTGAGTAAGAAATTGGCCCATATAAAACCACCTATAAAGAATGAAGGTGGCGAAGAACTTTAAAATCATATTGAACAATATCTAAATTGTGGTTTCAGCAAAAGATATTGGAATGGCGGAGAGCACAACTCGTGGAAAACCTTTAAAGAAAACTTATTTTCACGAAATCGGTCACCTTTTATTAGACACCCTCTCCCATGTTAAGTGTTATGCTCAGTGGTATATTACCACGCGAAACATGCAATGATTGTGCAATATCAGTAGTATTCGAGACCCAAGTGTTACGTGGGATATATTATTTATATATTATTGCATGAACTTGAATTGTATTCTAGACCCAAGTGTTACGTGGGATATTACTGATAATTATTACATGATCTTGAATGGATATGCGTTAAAGATACTGGAATGGTTTTGAGAGCTACCCCACCAATTCCTTTAAGTAAAAGTCCAGAATTGAAAATCTACCTCAAAAGCTTTGCCAAAAGGCATCTACACGAGAGAATACTAGGACCAGTATAGTTTGTTATCGTAGACAGTTTTGAATGACACTTGAAGGAATTATCGAAGTGGGAAGGCACTAGAGGACACGGAAGTTGGGAGGAAAGGAATAAGATTGGAAGTAAATGGACAGAATGCATATTAATATGGTCAAAAAGAAACCTGTTTAATAGTAAAATTTTGAATACAAGTAAAATTTTGAATACAAAGTATTAGTAGTGACAGTGACGAACTTAAAAAGATTACCTTCATAAACAAGCGCTCAAATATGAATGTTAGAATGATTTTGGGTAAACGCAAGACTAGACTGCTGTAAAGATTCCTTAAGTCGATTGAATTATTTGCTTAGCTTGATTGACAAGGCAGCCAGATTCATAAAGAATAAATCGTTAAGAAATAGGATCGTCCACACCCTTACTGAGCTTCACTGGCCACTTTTTAAACCAGGGCTAGAATATAAAGTAGTTCAACGTATGCTGCAATCAAGAATGTTCCGTAGAAGTCTGTAAAATGTCAAGAGTTAGACTTAGGAGCATGAGCAAGTACAGCCCCAACAGACATTTTAGGAAAAAGTGGAATTATTGGAGGTTCTGAACTGTAACTTAAAATAAGTAGGGCTCGCCGGACGGAACAGTTGATAGCCGAAAGGAAGACTTCCAAAAAAAAAAAAAATAAGAATGGAGAAATTTAATACCTTTTTGTCAGTGAAGACTTATTTTCTGGATTTTGTGATATTGTGATTTTGACAATGTATGCAAGATATGCTGTCTGTATGACTCTCCGTGTGAATGTAGTATTGTGTATAGAACAAATGGAATTGTTAGGTCCCACCGAACGCCTTCAGTTGAGTGAAACTGGAAAAACAGCTTACTGTAAATAAGGATGTACGAGAAAGTTGACATGATTCGTAAGTGGATCAAAATTACACTTGATTTAGTTCCTAAAATGAAGTGTATTGGTTTTTCCATGGGGGGATGGTGGGTGGAGAGATGGGCACTACATTAAAAGCTATTTTCCTGAATTAGGTAGGGTTATAAAATATACACTTGCCAACTTTCACCTTTATCCGATGTTTTGATAAAAAGGTGTTGCCGAAAAACAAGTGTTTCATCGACCCTGAATCCCTTAGTAGTTCAGAATCATTACTGAAATTAGGCTCTGACCCTGTTCTTGGGAAAAGTGAATATAGCTTTATGGTAAGCCGATGCTCTGTATTCATGGAGCCATGGCCTAAGCCTAATAAGGTTAGAAGGAAGTTTGAGTAGACGGTACCAGCATCATTTATCCAGCAAGCTGAACCAGGAATTAAGATGCTAACATGTGTAGAATTGCAAAGAGGAAATTGCATTAACAAAGAAATAAGCCGTGATTGGATATGTGGTCGCAACGGACTCAAAACAATATACACTGTACATTGTATCGAAATAATTAGGTCTAAAGCCAATAATTTACTATTATCGATAATTTACGAAGTTTTAATTTAAATCTTTATTGTTAAATAGCTGGAGGAAATTTAAATGAATTGAAATAATGTGATCTCTGTGGGTATTCGTTACAAACAAAATTCAGAAGGCGTTCAAGACTTTATGCCAGGAATTAGTTTAGAAAGGTTTGTATTAGTGACTGGCTAAGGCAGGATTTATAAAATGTTGATACTAATGAAGCTAGCAAGAAATTTTAAATTACATTTAACTTGGAAATATTTACTGCTTTGAAATTGTACCCAAAAAAATTTTTGTGGTTCGCCTAAATACTGTAGATATTGAATTGAATTGAGTATAGAAATTAGGCCAAAGGCCAAGCACTGGGACCTACGAGGGCATTCAGCGCTGAAACTGAAATTGACAGTACAAGGTTTGAGAGGTGTAACAGGAGGATGAGTTAAAGTATATTTTAGTTTAACCAGACCACTGAGCTGATTAACAGCTCTCCTAGGGTTGGCCCGAAGGATTAGGTTTATTTTACGTGCCTAAGAACCAACTGGTTACCTAGCAACGTGACCTACAGCTTTATTGTGGAATACGAACCACATTATGACGAGAAATTAATTTCTATCGCCAGAAATAAATTCCTCTAATTCTTCACTGGCCGGTCGGAGAATCGAACGCTGGGCCAACAGCGTGCTGGCCGAGAGCTCTACCCACCCTTCCAATGTAACAGGAGGAAATCTTCGCAGTTGCACCATGAATCAGTTGTTAGGAGAGGGTGGAAAGTAAGATGGAAGGAAGAGAATATGAAAGGAGGTATAGTAAAAGGAACGAAAGGAGTTGCAGCTAGGGACCGAAGGCACGCTGCAAAGAGTCTTAAGTAATGCCCACAGTGCACCACATGATGTGCACTGAAGGGACTGCTACCCTAAGGGGGCCTAAATAGATAAAAACACGTAAATATTTAAATAAGAGTTTTTTATTTCCTGGGGCGATCTACAACTTCGTAATGAAATTAATATTTAAGGTCTTTTGATTTAAAAGCTAACACAAATACCATCTTACTTCATTCAAATAAAAAAAAAGATAGCCATGCGAAGATATTAGTTAAGAGTCAGGGCCGGATTAAGACCCTCAGAGGCCCTAAGCACTTAAAAAATTGGGTGCCCATTATACTGTATATGTAATTCAAAATATAAACAATAATAAACCATAAAAATTTTAATTTATCGAAATTAAATAAAACTGACAGCAAGATGGAAAAATGTTTATTTTTGAATACTTCCACTTTATATTGAAAAGTTTTCTCTACTCAAAGTCTTGTATCAGATCCTCAAACTAATCTTATGTAACACATCTGCTTCTATTCTTAATAGAGATAAGGCATCCAGCCTGCCTTATTGCACAGTTGTTCTGATGGGATTTTAAATGTACTTCAACTGAGAAAATGAACGCTCAGCTGAGCAATTTGTGACCATTAATGTTAAAAATATACGAAAGTCAATGTCTACATCTGGAAAGGCACACTCAGTATTGTCTTCTACAATTATTTCATCAAGCTCAGCATGACTGAATCTTCGTTTTTTACATTTTTTGTTGCTCTGAACTTACGGCGCACATGTGACTGAAACTGCTGAAGCTCAGCCAAGAAATTAGTGTTGAAGTCCCCTGGGTAAGCATCAAGCAGCATTTGACAGCACTGAGAAAAACTTTCATCTGTTACTAGATGATGAAGTGACATTGTGGCACAACACTTAGAAAAGAAAATCTCTATTTCTCTGTATATCTCTCCTCTTCCTTTCATCTCAGCTTCAAGTTTGTCAACAATTGTGTAAAAGGTGGTGATAACGAAATTTATCTCTGGCATTCAGATGTACTAGTGGTGCACCTCCGTCATTGGGTTCTGATACGTTTGCGAGTTGTAGCTGCCTTGTAATCAATATCTGGTAGCATTTCCTGTGCAGCTGCTTCATATCTTTCAAATTCATCTCGTGAAGTGCACAGTTGGTCAGCTCATGATACATGCAGATCTACACATGTTTTCAAGTTCACATCCTCATTTTGTAGAACTTGGCTTACTCTGTGAAAATTCCAAAAATTCGACATAAAACCATCTTGACTGCAATATTATTTGCTTCTCCTCTAGCGTCTCCCTTTTGTGACTGGTCTTCGGCTATATTTTCTAAAATTTTAAGGAAAAATTTTAAGGAAAAACTTCAAAATTGCTGCTGTTACCACAGAATGTACCTCCCATCTGATATCAGAGAGGGATTTTAAGATACTTTCATTTCCAATACAACCTTAAGAACTTTCCACCGGGTTGCTTGAGGCTAAAAAAAAAAGTATAGAGGAATGGCACTGTTGAGAAGAAATTGACTGCCTCTTGACAGCAGTCAACAGCACTTCAGCCTACCAGATTTAGTGAATGAGCTGCACAGGGCACATATATAGCAAACTTGTTTCTAAAATTTTTGGTGCATCCCCCTATATTATAACGTCCAGATATGTTACCAGCGTTGTCATAAGACTGAGCCCTACATTTTGACAAACTTATCCTACAAGCTTCACGTAAGTAATGCAACAGCTGATTTGCCATTTCCTCACCGGTATGGCTTTTCATTTCTTGAAAGGTTGAAAAGCGTTCAATAGCCTGTCCACCTTTTAAGTACTTAAGTACAACTCTTAACTGATCGATATGTGATGGATCTGGTGTTGAATCATCTGACAAACTAAAACAGCCAGAAGATTTTTACTTCGACGACATTGAGCTCATGGATCTTTTGTGCTATTAGTTGCGTGAGTTCTTCACAGGTGGTTTTTGCCAGAATTTCCATTTTTCGAAATGTGGCCTGCTAAAAATGCATTAGATTGGCTTGTGTTGTATTCCCAAGATTAATGTATATTATTAACCTCTATCATTACTATTATTATTATTTTTACTTCTGCCAAGGAGGTTATGTTTTTGTCGAAGTATTTTTTTTCCACTGATGTTGTACAGATTGTAGTGTATACAAATTTCACAGATTGCATACAGTTGCCTTGCTTTCTTTTATGTGGGGTGGGTGAATTTTTTTCTTTAGATTTCATGATCCTTGGTGGAAGTCTGCACTCCGCTCAATTATTGTTTATATCTGTATGTAATTTTTTCATTTGAGGGGGAGGGGCGCCTTTTTGCGGATCCTGGTTCAGCTGTACCATTTGCAGTATTGCACCATATGGACCATGGTAAATTCGTGCTTTGGAATATTTCTACTGTGCCCCCTTCCCTGGATACCCTAAGAACGTGCTTATTTTGCTGAATGGTTAATCCACCCCTGGTTAGAGGATTGAACTTACTTGGCTCAGAGAACGGCTACTTTTGTTCGAATTGCTGAGGTTAGAATATCTCTAGGTAGTCCTTCATTGATTGTTTCTGGAGCCGTTGATGAAGAATGCTGTCCCGCTGTAGGTAAGAACCTTTAAAAAAACACACTCAGAAAAATGAGGATGGCGAATAGTATTGGAGAACAAAAATGCAAAGTTCAAACTCGAAATGACGAAAGGTATTCTATGACTCAGGTTTAATGGTTCTCTAGAACAGCTTTTGGTTACCTTTTTGAAAAGTTATTTCATGCCCATAGGTAACAATTGGCTCTTAAGTTAAACAGGAATTAGTCTTAAGAGGATGGAGGGAGAATAGATACTGCTAGACCTACAAAGGTAAGAAACTGGCTAGCAGGAGACGTAGTGTTCGCGCCAGTAGTAGTGTTCACGCCAGCAGGTAATGGTTTGCAATCAGTCCGTCTATAGATTTCAAGCTGAAAGGGTTATCGACTTTTCTTAGTGAGCTGAATTTTCACGTTAATAATAGTAAAAAAAAAAAATTATTTTTTATTCTTCTTCCCTTTCAGTGTTATTCTTGAGATGTAAATTTTGGGATAGTTTCTACAGTTAACAGCGTTTACATGACTGATAAATATAGGCGTTTGTTTTAAATTTAAATTGTTCTAATAATCTAGACATAAGATTCACAGAGTAGCTTTTATTATAATGTTATTCAGTAATAATAATGAAGGGATATAGCTTTGTTTCGTTAAAATTTCGTATATAGAATTAATTAATAATGGATGCCTTTGGTTTTGGGTACTGAATTTAATTATTTTTGTATCTTGTGACTTATTAGTCACGTACTGAAAAGATTCAGACTATGCTGAAGTGAATGTTGAAATTTCATTGTTATGGATACACTTTTAAGTTATTGTTTTCCTTTAAGTTTTTAAAATATCCTAATCCAGTTTTTCTTTTTCAGGAAAACGTTGAGTGGTCACAACTTTTAGCTGAAGTCGTCAAGATATAGAAAACACACACACACACACACACACACACACACACACACACACACACACACATATATAGTTATATTTTTGGTGTAGATTCAGCCAAAAGACTACGTTGTTGTTCAAGTGGAATTTGTATTCGTGTGGTGGTGATGAACCAGTTCCGCTTCTGTCTTTCAGCTGACAATGAATCAAGATTAGATTTCCCTATCAGTGATATGGTTAAAGTGCCATCAGCGTATACTTGTTAAAACGGGAGATAAAACAAGCTTCTAAGTGTAAAGATGAACATAGTTTTGCCTCTATTGTTGATATATTTTACGAACATTGCATGCCAAGGATTTTGAGTTTTAATTTTTTCCCCGGCATTCTATTTGGTGTTTCCATATTTTATTCCATTCAAGAGCACTAAGTTTTTGGAGATTTTTTTTTTTCACTACGGCATTGAGGTTCTTAAGCTTATTAACCATCGTACACTTAATGGCATAATTAGTGATGCGTTTGTCCCAAGATGGATGTTAACGATTTCTTATTTCCAGATAAATAAATGTTGCTGAGCGAAAATCCTTCGTCTGGTGTAATTATGAAGAGATTTTAAGTTAAACGTGATCATTTGCTTTCTGGCCCACTGTGAGATGGACAAGCTACTCCATGTTTGTGGTAAGTGGAATGTTAAATCGATTATATGTCTTAGATAAAACAGAGACTTTCCCTGTAGTTTATTATTATTATTATTATTATTATTATTATTATTATTATTATTATTATTATTATTATTATTAGAAAGTAAAGGGTGTAAGCGAAGAATTCTTCTGGTCATGGCCAGGGGCTTTATGGTTCACAAAATGTGTAAGAAGTGAAAGGCTTACCCTACAGACTATTATAGTTGTAAGTATAATGCGGGAAGTAGAAGCTAAGGGTTATGTGCTCCTTTGAAAATTGTGTAGTTCAGTTACAAATTGCTACATACTAAGTGATCAAGTTTAGGGAGACAACAAAGGTGACTGCTCTTTTAGTTTCTCAAATAAGAATGACAAGTTTGCATTTGTGTTAACAGTATGACGTAATTAATTGTACATAGTAATGATGGACGTAGGTAAGGATATTGTTACAGTAACATATGCATTCATTCGCTTTTGTTAAGACTTATGACCAAGGACACATTGGATAGAATATACTTGGAATCCATCATGAAAAAAAAAGTTCAAGAACTTCGGCATAATTTGCTGATAGCCACAAGTTGTTGTAGCACCTTGTATAAATTTACTTAATTTACTTTTTCGTTTTGAGTTTTGGCTACAACGCCAGAAAGTCCTGTGGTTAGACCACCACTGACACTGAACATTCTTTTGGTCAACAATTATCCTTTTTTTTAATTATCATCTTGAGTTATAACTGTCGTAAAATCCAGAATTCCAATGCTTAACGAGTACTGAATTTTCTTATTGTACTGTACCTATGAATCATTGACAAGGATACTTAATTAGGCCTAACATTTTCCATCAGTAACTTGTGAGCATAGTTTTTCAAAAAAGTAAAGTAACTAATTTTATTTTACATTAAAAATGTGAATATCAATATAAATTTTATTGGAAAATTGTTATAATATTGGTGTTAACATATTGTAATTTTAATACCCTCCTTACAGGAACTTGATTATTCGTGAATTTTCGGGTAACGGATAGTCCCAAATGAATCATAGCTTCTGTATGAGCGAACTCAACCTTCAAGATAATCGAATCAACCATGGTAATTTTGAGGGCCATCATGGGTAAAACTGCTATGTTGATTTCGACGTTCGGTGTCTGGTGGGTGACCTGAAGAAAGATACCACGTCCAGCTATTAAATAACCCAGAAAACACTAAAGGAAATTAAAGTTAGACGGACAGTAGCCTTTACTTTATTTCTCGAAAGTTATAGTCAAGTTTATTGGAACTATTGAAAGGTTAGTAAAAAATATGCCACTGTTCTTGTGGAGCAGAGACCAACTGTATTTTGCATTGTGATAAACCCACCAATCTTCGTGTTTTGTCCCATAAATGTTGATGTCACTAATGCAAAAGTGCCTTTCAAAAGTAATGATGGCTGCAAAGTCTAGCAGCTAGTAAGCCAAGTTTTGCAGGAAATTGTAGTTACAAATTATTGCAATTACTGTAATACCAAATTACTGTAATGAGAAAGAGATGGAGAACTTGCTCTAGTCTATGGATTTTTGTTCAACCATTTTGTTTTCCCATTTTTCTGCTTGATTCTAAGTTTTTTCCTCTACATCTTGTACAGGGTTATCTTGTATTTTTCTACAGGGAAATGTCATTGTTAATGACTTCACATACTGAGCTTTGAAAAATTACCACATGGTTTCAACATTTTTTATTCTTGGTTATTATAGTGTCAGTGTCCAGATCCAAACGGCTTCCGTAACAACTATGGGACAATCTTTCTGGGTGTGCAAGGAATTCCGTAGATGAGCGGTTTCAAGGTTGTAATGTTACCAGAGTACCATATACTATCAGTATTTAATTATTATTTTTTACCTAATGTTGTTTTTGACCTTAGGGAATTCTGTTCTGTGGAAAGTTGCTATGGAAGTTATTTGAGGTCTTACGATTTCATTTCCCAAATTACCCATGACTTTTAGACTACAGCAAAATGTTGTAAAAGATGAATTTTATATCCAGCTTCCTTCTATGATGAATACCATTGGGCAAAGAAACTTTAAGCTGGCCACAGGTTCTTATTCAGCCTACTTAGAATACTGTACTGGGGAGTTGACTCCTTAGAAGCTGCTTCATAGCATATAGATTTAGCTTTGTTTGGAAGTGTATTCATCACATTTAGTGAAAAACTTTAGTTTCTTAGCTACATGCGTTCTTTTTCTTCAAAACCATGCTGCCTCTGATTTGAAGTGTTTTCTAAATCAGCTGCACAACTGGTGAAATACAAACTAGTCAAGGCTTGTGATATGAGTTACCATATTTAACTAAGTGGTTTGCGCTTGCAAAATCAGCACAAACGGGTAATGATCAAGACAACTGGCACTAGGGCTATAAACACGTCTGGGCATCAACAAGATAGGTGGAAACTCGTGCAGATTATGTCCTCAATCACCACAGTATACACAGCATATCGATTTAAAGAAGTTTTGTATTCAGATAAAGCTTTGACAAGTTGCATTTAACTTAAGAAGTTAATAGTTGTAATGGCATGTTACAAAGCAGCTGCTCAGGGAAGACATTGAAACATTTTTTGTCTCAAACATTCCAGTATCTAGTACACCTCAGAATTTCTGTAAGTACTGCTGATACAAAGGAACTTGATCTCTTTGGTGTTACACAAAAGTTGGCCTAAGCACTTCTCTTGAGAAGAATAGCTTCATTCTTTTGGAAGGGGTTTTGTTTGACAACTTGAGTTTAGATTGACTCTTGACTATAAATGTTCTTGCTTGAAATAATGTGCTAGGACACTCTTTATCATCAAGTTTTAAGATAAATGTCCTTGTTCAAAATATTTCAAAATTTTCTGACAGGAGCCAGTATGGTAAAATTAATTTTTTTAGTAGCAGTTTTCTTAAACCATGTTTCAGCAGTTCACTAGCAATTCAGAGAAGACTTGGCCTTCATTGTGAAAAAGTTTGTTGTAAAATGAGTTATTCTGCAGCATTTATCCAGATGTTTGCAGTATTTTTAATTTGCTGCTCTTGAAAAAAAATATGGTCAAGGTATATCTTCATTAAATTTATACTCTTTATAAGGCTTTTCCAAGCCAACTTTTCTTACTGCTCTATAAAATTTAGGTTATGGTAATTGGTTTTAAGTTTGCACTTTGGTCTATGGATTAATGTTTTAATCCTTATGAGTAGGTGGTGTTCGCTCTACAACTTTTATGCCTGCTTTTAATGAAGTTTAAATTCTTTTGTTGTATGGTGTGCAATGTAAGTGTTTGTCTTGGATGTTTTCCATGTCAGTCAATTTTGTTTTTGCTCTCTTGACAGAATGTTTATAATTTATAAATTTCCCACTGAACAAATATTTGAAGGCAATTCCTATTAAGGTGGTACTTTTATTATTCTAAAGCTAATTAAATTTAGTTAAATCTACTCTACCACTCTGTGCTGTTTCATGTTTAGTTTTTCTAATATTTTCAAATGTAATTTTATGTGGATATTAAATTACAGGAGTTGGAGGTTTTTACAAATTTATTAGGTTTTTCTACTCAGTTTGCTAGCCTAGTGAAACTCTATAATGTGGTCTCTTAGCCTATTTCGTTGAACCTGATTTTAAAACAAGTTAGATATTACTAATAAAATGTGTATATTTTTTTTACGATATTTTACAAGATATGCATTTTCTCGCATAAATGTTGTCATGTGTAAGGTCTAGAACTTGTTTTATTTTATTTAAAATATTTTATTAAAAATATTTACAATAGTTACATTCACAAATATTAAATGTTTAATGGTTTCATATTTAAAAGTTTCACTTTTAAACTATCTATGAACTGAATCTCCACAGGACTAGCCAAGGAGGACTACCAAGCTGGAATATCTGGAAGATCGTCAGATGAAAACCTACCCCTACAATGGCAGTGCCAGCACCAACAGTATCAGGGTTACTGCAGAGCTGAATTGTGATGTAGAGTACACATCAAGCTTGTAGACTACCACTGTTAAATACTAGTGCTGTCAAGCTTAGCACAGATTAGCACTAACACAATGCCTGCAGACGTGATGAAACTTAACAAACTCTGTAAAAGTGCACCAGCACTGAAGATTGAAGATTGCCTACTCTTTGTGATAACTAGGCAACTACAGAATATGACAACTCCAGTTTCAGCAAGCTGAACCAAAATTTTAAGTATTATCAATAAACATTTTAAAACACTGCCAGATGAGTGCAATATCCTATGTAAAAATCACTCAATTCCCTTTTCAGCAACATCTTACTTACAGAAAGCAACTAGTATTAGTATATTACAAAGTTAGCTATAGAAAGCAACTAGTATTACAAGTTAGCTATAGAAAGCACCTAGTATTACAAGTTAGCTACAGAAAGCACCAGTATTACAAGTTAGCTGCAGCTACTACTGGATCAATGTTGTTTTCACCTCTTGATATTGCTGAAGAACCATTATATGTACTTTGGATTAACCCACAAACCGTTACTTGCAAGCAGGGGAGATCTAGCATTGCAGGAATATTGAGCATCACCATAATTGCAGGGCACCAGTATTCTTCATAACCACTACCAAATTAGGCTGCCCAGTGCTGAAATTGGCCATGACATTGGTTTTCACCAAACTCACGAGTTATTGCAACTGAAACCACAACCACCACCAGTACCTGCAAAACACCAGAACTGAAAGACCATCATTGCACTAAAATGGACTGGTTTAAGGATAAGCACCATCTAACAGTCGTCATAATGACATCACCCTACTTGTCTGATGGTGCTCATCCTTAAACCGGTCCCCTTCTAGCGCAATGATGCATTTTCAATGCTGGTGTTCTGCAGGTACTGGTGGGGGTTGTTGTCTCAGTTGCTGGGACTAGTGTATGGTGAAAACCAATATCCTCATGGTCAACTTCGGCACTGGGCTGTCTAGTTTGGTAGAGCTTGTGCATACTGGTTCCCTGCAATATGGTGATGCTCAATATATTCCTGCAATTCTGGATGTTCATGCTTGCACAGTTTGTGGGTTATGCCAAAGCAATCTTCGCTGCTGGAACCCTCGAGTACAGTATAGTCAATATCAAGTTCAACTTTGGCACTGAGCAGCCTAGTTTGGCAGCACTGGCCCCAGGCAATTAAGGTGGTGCTCAATGACTTAAGCTCCACTTTACATGCACAGTGCCTGTCAGTGCAAGATTTCTCTACAAAAGTAGTTTAGCTGGTGCTGACACCATCCTTGCAGATATTCCAGAACAGACTGCCACTACCTTGAAGCATGAGCCAGAGCTGCAAAAATGGAAAATTTAATTAGTGTTATTATGCATTAAATTATCAACTTAGGTAGTCCTTTATTTAAAAGCACAGCTATCAATGTAGTCTTTTAAAAGCACAGCTATTAATGTGTGCATAGAACCCCCATTATTTTAGCAGACCCATTACCATCTGTCTTGAGTCAAAAACAAACACACAAGTTTTCAAACTTACTCAACTTTGGAATAAAATTTCTGAATACATTTCTCACATTGGATTTCTATCACTTTGCACTGCTAATTTATAAAAAAAAAAGTCAGTAATTATAACAAAAGCAGAACAATGGGATTATTATTCCAAACTACAGTTACTCTATAGGGGTAGAGGTTACAAATTTGTCAGATTGTAAAGATAGAAAATGTCTAAATCACAGCCTTTCCCCTATACCAATAACAATCAGTATTCTACCTCTCAAATACTAAACTAGACTAACTGCATGTATGTAGTACCTGCACCAGTTTAATTGTATTTGTATACAATCCATACCCAATAAAAATTCTCTGAAAAGGGAAACGTCATATGGATTTCTGTTCATATTTTAAAACTGCAACACTTACGATTCTCTAAGCAACTTCCTTTGCTTAAAATGGTTCTGAAAGGCTACAAAATGCTAAACTGGCTAGCACAATGATGCAAAAAACTTAACACTTTCAAGATATGCAATGAGATTTACCTGGATCTTCTAATCTCCAAATGTTACAGGGGGAGAGCATACTCAATCTTGATGACATCTGAATCACATGCATATTGGTTTTATTTTCTATTCTGAAATCTATTAATTACCTTTCCCTATAACTTCTCTCAGATTGGCTGATTTTTCTTTTGGTTTTGCATTTCATTGAGTCTGTCCATAAAGTTTTTAGCTGAAGATTTCAAAAGGATACACAATTCATCTGTGTACAAAAATATTACAGTAGTTCCTCATACACAGAAAACCCTATTCCACACCAGGTACTGCTTTACAATGAAACAAAATTCAATAGTTTCATTACTGTAGTTCACAAAAATCTGACCCTAAATGAAAATATGCATCTGAACAAAGGCACTACAGTACACAAATTCTGTGAACTGGTCTAGTTTCCTCCTCACCAGTTAGAACTGACTTGGAGCATTTAAAGCTTGCAAATAGGCTATTATGAGAGTTGGACAAAGTAACAAGTCAGCATTAACCATGCAATTAAGTATTAGCACTGAGAACCTTTACGACAAAACAAAAATTATTTCCATATGCATGTAACCTGACACTATAAATAATGGGTGAAAGTATTTTAAGGTTCTGTATCCCATAGCATGAATAAGGAAAACTGTACAGAGTGATACTTGTCCTGAACGGAGATTATGAAGTTGGCACAGGCGTATAAAAAAAGATGGATCAGTTATGAGATGTTATGTACAAATAAAACGAAGTTAAAAGATATTTTAGTTTAACCAGACCACTGAGCTGATTAACAGCTCTCCTAGGACTGGCCCGAAGGATTAGATTTATTTTACATGGCTAAGAACCTGTTGGTTACCTAGCAACGGGACCTACAGCTTATTGTGGAATCTGAACCACACTATAGCGAGAAATGAATTTCTATCGCCAGAAATAAATTCCTCTAATTCTTCATTGGCCGGTTAGAGAATCGAACGCGGGGCCAGCAGAGTGCTAGCTGAGAACGGTACCCACCCATCCATGAGAAATCACAAATAAAAGAAAATAATGCAGCTTCAGAAAAGGGTGTCCAACTTAATGCAGCTTCCGAAAAGGGTGCCCAACTTGTTACAACCAAGTTTGGACACTATATAAATAGCTTTTGTAATTTCTACTTTTTTCAAAAACCCTAGTCTATATGATTACCAACCAAATTTTGTTGAATGCAATATATACCACTTAACGTAAAAAGGTACCTCTACATTCTTGTAGTCCAATAGTACACTACTATCAAAGCTAACTTATAAAAATATTTTTCAAAAGTTTAAACTACACAAATGTAGTACTTTTATTCTTATCAGATAAAAAATAAAGAAACCTGGTTTCAAATAAACATATAAAATCTGTCCACTTTAGTACAGTATTGTATATTTGAATGTGGATACAAATCTTTGTCCACCTTCCTACTATGAGAGAACTAAGCAAATAGAGCTATTTTACCATAAACTTGAAGTTACAGTAATGATAGAATCATATTTAAAATTACCTCCATGTAAAACTAACAACCAATAACCTGATTGAACCCTATTTACCTTGAAACCCTTGTTACCCATGACAATTTTCTCACCAAGTACTGTACCCTGAAAGTTCAAACATAATCTATCTAACATGGATTACCATTTTATGTATATCTTTCATTTGTCAAAATTGGCACATTATTTTGTCCTAGTGGACTTTCACTTCAGATATCTTAAAAATGACTTGGATACCCTCTGCAATTTTCTTTGAAGTTTACGATCTCATTTCTACTGACAGAAAACAAAAGCTTTGTTTCACGCCATCCTGAAAGGCTAGATTTCCTAAACACCTATTTTGCATGTGTGAAATTAATCTGAACCCAAAACTCACTCTTGTGAACTAATCATTACAACTGCTTAATAAACAGTGCTATTTAAATGAACCTTTAGCTTTGCCACAATAAAATTTGCTGAGAAACTTTAAAGTTAAAAATGGCTGATTCCACCCAGGTATGAAATTCCTGTACTCTAAGTTTTGTTTCAACTTCTAAAGAGGTTAAGATTGAAAGTGACTATCTGTTTAAACTAGATCCCATCGTTTGGAAATACAGCACAATACCAACATTTTAAGAGACTGTGGATGCTGCAGATGCAATAATGCAGTTTCAATTATTCTAAACTATGCTGAAAACAACATTACTGAAATCACAAAATATGAAAGACAATTGCTACATTCACAACCGTGAAACCCCAAATTTCAGTCCCTCAACTCTATAGGAGACTGTACTGCTATTCAGCCCAGATCATATGTTCAGTATAATGCATTCTCTTATAAATTCTGACTGGATTTTCAGGTTACTTCACAAATTTCTCCAAACACTACCACCACCTTAAACAATCAGAAGTTGTAATAAAACTTTCTGGTTTTATGAATAAATTACCCAAATGTGTATCATAATAAAAGACCAATGACTAATCACTTCTGAAGTACCATTTTTAAGTTCGAGTACGGTAACAAACAAACCTGAAAAGATTCCTACTGTAGGTGAAAAACACCCCTTACAGTTTTAAATTTAAGTTTAGAAGACCTCTCGACACATTACCTTTAACATCTGCAGATCCTCAACCTACAGATTTCAGACTTCTTACTATTAAATTGCTTGTGGCTCTTTCAAACTGCAACACCTGGAATAAAAATGGTTTCATTAGGTCCAAGAACATTATTGACTTAGTCAGTGCTCTCCCTATGGCTTACAAAAATCACAATTTTTCAAATATCTTAACTTCAACAGTAGCAGCCTAATATACTTTTGCATAACCATTCAAGTAAGAGTAATACCATCATTGCCCTGTTCCTTTGTTTCAAAATATAGCATCACAAATCACACTTTCAATAACTAATCTTGTGCATAACATTACTTTCCAAGTCCACGATTCAAGTACCTAAGTGTACAATGCAAAGCAGGAGAATTTTTTTTTTTTTTTTTTTTTTTTTTAATTTGGGTTCATCTTTCATTTCGGAGTTTTTGGACAAACGTAGTTATCTCCTTTTGGAGAATATAGCCAACTCTGGATTTGGACACAGATTTATTTTATGTTGGGAATACTTTTTAAACAATCTACAATAAGAGGTAAAGGTAATTTCCAAGCCCACTCCATTCCACACATTACTACACATAGTAAAGCCAAAACAAATTTTCTCAAGACCACTCGCTTCCATGAAATAAAAAAAAATTCTACTCCATGAACTTAAAATCATACATAATTACCCTCCTCACCATCGTGCTCTAGAGAGAAAATGTACCCTCAACCATATAGACTGAGGTGCTCAACCAGCACTTAACATACAGTTAAATGGGACCAAGCAGTACGTGTAAGTGCAAAATAGCTGAGGTCGACCAGCCACTAAGATGCTAGGTGTATAAATGTAGCCTTATTATACTATTCCCAATCCTTCTAGCCATTTTAGGTTTTCCTCCCAGGCTGCTAAATGTAATAGGCTGGAGTGACAGTGTTTATTCCTCTTTAACCCTTACCCTTAGGAGTAATAACAGTTGTTGTTTGGGCCTACTTACCAAGACATCCAAAGCAAATCTCTTAAGGCATCTTGACCATTTTTTAAAATGCAAGATCACTCGAAAAAGCATGGAATCTCATTTTCTTCATTAGATTTGCAGTTATGTATTGAGCAAGACAGAATGAAAAGAAGTTTTATATAAGACTGTGAGTCTAGGGAATGTTTTCTTCCTTACGTCACATATTCCATTGTTCTGCTGTTTCCAGGGTCATTTAAATCCTCTCATCGATCTTTCATGGGATAATCCTTGCCTTCTACACTAAACCTGAGACTACCTCATATACATTTTTGTTTGTCTATTCTTGCTCTTCCCAATATAAATGAATAATTACACACACATACATACATACATACATACATGACCCGAGGGCAGCTTAACTTGATCCTGAGTCCTTTAGGAAAATTGGCAACATAGTTCAAAATTTGTGCCATGTTTAAAGAGAAAAACATTTTTGACATTATTACAGAGTGCAAAAATATTACAGGATGTCTTAATATTAGAAAAAGTACATATAAAACTATTTTAGCATGTAATAGGTTGGTAATACATTCATTCACAAAAAAAAATTGTTTACGAACATTTGAAATGGGAGAGCCACGCACCACCCTTGCTCAGCCCAAAATGACAAGAAGGGTTGGAAAACCATTAGCTAGGCATATTCTTGGCTCATGATAGAGTTTATATGGTAACTTCAAGCCCTTTCTTGTCACTACTAATTAGATTCTCCCTAGAAACCTATCAAGGTTCCTCAATTGTTCAATTTAAGTTAAATAAGATACAGTAATCTTATGTGCAGGGTCGCCACCATTCATGAGAAATGTTTTTCCTTAGTACAATGGTGTGTGCTTATTATGAAAGTGTTTAGGTGAGAATGCTAAGTACCTCTGACTCCATTATTATGACTGCCAAGTATGCTTTTAGTCCCTTACCTTACAGACCTTACAGTTCGTTCGGGTTGCCCCAGGTCCCTCAGTGTGAGGCACCTTTGATGTCTACCAGAGAATTGCTAACGCATCTTCCGGTATATTTTGCATCTTCCAATCTTGGATGGTCTGGGATGCATCTTAGATATTTGCCGAGCTTATTCTTAAACACATCTATGCTCACTCCTGTTAAGTTCCTCAGATGAGCTGGTAGCGCATTGAATAGACGCTGCATTATCGATGCTGGTGCGTGATGGATTAATGTCCTGTGTGCTTTCCTTAGTTTTCCTGGTATAGTTTTGGGCACTATTAATCTACCTCTGCTTGCTCTTAACTGCTTCCTTGTTTGTGATTGTCTCATTATTAGGTCCTTTATATGCATATAGCATTTCTACTTTATCACCATAGTTCACTGATTCAAATTTATCAGAGTTAAATACCATCCTATTTATCTCTGCCCATTTATATATTTTGTTTAGGTCTCTTTTTAGCGAGTTCCTATCTTCATCACAAGCAATTTCTCTACTTATTCTTGTGTCATCTGCGAAACTTCTTACTACTGAGTCCTTAACATTACTGTCTATGTCTGCAATCATAATCACAAACAGCAATGCAGCAAACACCAAATGAAAAGTGACGTCACTACACCTAAGTTCATTGTTGCTGATGGTTCATCTGATGGAGAAATTTTGAGGTTCCTCTCGAGGAGCTGAAGGTGTACTGTATCTGGACTTAATTACAATTTACCAACCTCTTATTTGAGATATACTAAGGTAATGCAATAAAACAGAGATTTTAGAATTTTTTTCTTCACTGTATTCACCAAATTTAGAATTTCTGGTTTAAACTTAATAGCCAATGTATTTCTGTATATTAAAATATTCCATGATCTCTTCCTTAATAAACATTAACTGTCCAAAGAGGCATGCCTTACTCCACAGCTGGCACATGTGGGATCATTGTTATCCTCTAAATTCAACTCTGGTTACAAATGAGATATCTGCCTTACCTTTTATGCTCCACCAGCAATGTGCTTTGGTGTTCCTTCATGTCTCGTCAACTGCTAAGGGGATGGATTGTGAAGTGTCCAAAAAACACCCCATATTAAATCCAAAGTTTAGAAGACCTCTGAACATATTAATTTCAAAATCTGCAGGTCTCAAACTACAGATTTCTGATTTCTTACTTTCACATTTCTTATGGCTCTTCACACTGCAACACCTGAAATAAAAATAGTCTTAATAGGTCTAAGAACATCCCCAAAATCAGTACTCTCCCTAAATCTTACAAAAACATAATTTTTCGAATAAACTGCAACAATGCCAGTACAGTAAAGTTTACAGTTACATAACCTTTCTAGCTGAGTGTATCATCATTGCTCAGTTTCTTTGATTCAAAATATAACATCATAAATCACTTATCCTTTCAATGACTTAATTTTATGCATAATAGCAATCTCCAAATCCAAGATTTAAAATTTTCCGATTAGAGTTCATTCTGAAGTTTTTGTATGAATCTAGCACTGTTTCTTTAGTGACCTCCTTTAGAAGGAAACAGTTAACTTTGGATTTACATAATCATTTATTTTAATACATATACAGTACTACATGTTGGAAATATTTTTTCTAAGCAGTAATCTATAATACAGGGTTTGAGTAATTCCCAAGCCCACTAGCTTCTGTGAAACCTATCTAGAAAAATAAATTTCTGCTCCAAGAACTTAGGTAAATTACCCTCTTCAACATGGTACCCGGAAAGATATTGCGCCCTCAACTCTACAAAGACACTCAACATGAGGTTAACATACAGTTAAATGGGACAAGCAGCACATGTACAGTACTAGATTAGCAAAATGGCTGAGGTTGACCAGTCACTAAATTACCAAGTGCACAAATTGTATAGAATGTAGCCTTATTAGCAAGGCATATTCTAAGCTCATGGTAGAGCTTACCTGGTAACTTTAAACCCTTTTCTTGTCACTACTAATCACTCTCTCCCTTGAAACCTATCAAGGCTCCATAACAAAACCTACAAACGCTCCTTAACAATTAAATTTATATCTGATGTGGTAATTTTACATGCAGGATGGTTACCATTCACGAGAAATGTTTCCCCATTGCACAGTGGTTAGTGATTAGCATGAAAGGGTTTAGGTGGGGTTGCTAAGTACTATACCTACAACTCCTCTGTCACAACTGCTGAGTAGACTTTTAGTCCCTTGGGGGAGGCAAAAGATTTTTAGGTGCCACCTGAGAAACTGACACCAGTGTACACCTGTGTTTATTGTTGCTGATGGTTCATCTGTTGAAGAAATTTTGAGGTTTCTCTTGAGAAGTTGAAGATGTATCTAGGCTAATTTGAATTTACCATCCTCTTATTTACTGTAATGCAATAAAGCAGATTATTTTAGCATTTTCTTCTTCACTGTATTCACCAAATTTAGAATTTGTGAATTGGCGTCATTAGCCGCTTTATTTCTGTGGGCTAATATGCTCCTTGAGTTTAAATGCCCTGACTTCTTCCTTAGAAAAAATTCATTGTCTAAAGAGGCATGCCTTTCTCCACAGTTGACACATTTGGGATCACTGCTATAGCTGTATTCTAAATTGTTATAGCTGTACAGTATTCTAAATTTAACTCTGGTTACAGATGAGATGTTTGCCTTACCTTTTATGCTCCATCGTCTCATAAACCGCTACTGTGAGGTCTCTCTTTGACCTTAAACCTGGGATGGATTGTGAGATGCCTCTTTGACCTTAAACCAAGCTCTTGATATTTTTACCATACACTTCATGATGCTGAAAGTAAAATACTGTATTTGTGTTGGGTCTACAGTATACAATATTCCTTACTAACACAACTTTAGTTTTATTTTATGTTTCATGTTTACTGAACCCTACAAAAAGTACACAAATCCTTCATTTAAGTTTTAAGAAATGTACAGTTAGTTCTGCTGCCATTTGGTTTCCTTTCCTTTCTCTTTTTAATTTTCAGATGCTATAATCTCTTTTAGAAAATTACTCTTAAATAATGACCACCAAATAACATAAAACCTCCCAATGCATCTTACTAAAACCTTCAGTATCAGAACTACTTTCTAGTCATTAATTGATCACAAGCAGCTAAAAAAAAAAAAATACATCTGGCATTACTATTTTCTCACATCCATTCCTCACCAATTAAAAACAGGATCTGCTTACAAATTGTTGATAATTACTGTACACATCCAGGGACTGTTATTATGTTATGTGACAGGGCCTAACCAAAAGTAACATCGGGGCCCCAAGTGCACCAAGCTCTCGCTTACCAATGTGACAACACTGATTGGAAATACATCAACTGGTGAGGATGTACAGTAATAACTCTTCTAGATCTGACTATACTTCAGAAAGTTTTTATGCATAAAAAAATGTTATTTCATTACTCTTCCTTTTATAAGACACTCATGACTGGCAGTATATAAAGACTCTAAGGAAGCTAAAGTCAACTTAAAGTTGTTGGTTAGCATAAGACCTCGTCAAGTGCCATGGTAATTTGGCTTGAATAATGATAGGCTTACTATGAAAAAGAACGGGGGTTGGGTTTCACTACTTTTATGGCATTTTTTAACATGTAAAGGGTCCAATAGGATTTGGCCCATCAGGCAGGATACTGTCCCCTATGTTGTTAGGTTGAATCAGGTAATATTTTGAAGTATTTTGGTATTCTGGTTCAGCAACTGATGTTAATACTGTAAGCCCACATTCTATAGTACAGGCTATTTTCTTATGCTATAGCTGGACTAAAAGTAGCTACCTCTCTTAATAAAATTATCAAACACTCCGACTTTGAGGTGTTTCTATTTCCCAAACTTAATCTGGTCCGGGAGTAATTAGGTGATACACTTTGATAAAAAAGACTACTGTTGACTTATCCTAATCTTCGTGTTATTACTTCTATAAAATGTCAGGGTGACAATTTACCCATATCAACACTGTTGCAATAGTTAATGTACATGGCCAATATAAAATTTTCATGGATTTTAAGTTAACATACTTTTTGAAAATATAACTCTTGGCCAGATTCACCTTGCTGAAACCATATTTCCAGCTTTATAATAATACATAAGTACAGGGTTATTTTATTTGGATTTGTCTGTATATGTAGTTGTTTTAGCAAAATTTTGCAAACTGCCCATAATTTAATGCTGCTATAAAAGTGGGTTTTCTGACATTGTGTCTAACAGTTTTGACATTCTTTTGATTCAGAATAGCTTTGTGAACTTATCCCACTAACCTCATTTATTGAACAGTTTGTGTGGACCTGTGAAACTGGGGTGTTTCGGTGGAGAAAACAAAAACCAGAGAATGTGGAATTTATTATGACTGACATCTCAGCCTAGACACAACTAACTTAAGAACCTTGGGTGCTGGGTCTTGTCATGACCCTAAGAATGGGGTATGGGCTGGTTCCCCTACAGCCTAACCTGACAAAGTACTGAACCACAAATAATGTACCAGCTTTCTAAATAATTAATTCATTTTAAATACTGACAAATTTTAAACTTTTAATGATGGATCATTAATCATCAATTACAAATGAATTACTATCACCCTGTAGTCAGTTAACTGTCTGTAGCTAGTTAAATACATATGTACATCAAATTACAGTACAATTTTCCAATGAACAGCTTTGTAATAAAACACGTAAGTGCAGAGTGGTGTTATTTCCGTTTTCTTGTACAGGCATATTTGTTTCAACAAAATTTTACAACCTGTCCTGTAACTGAATTCAGCAACGAAATAGGGTTTTCTGACATTTCTGATGTTTCAAAAATTTCTGACATTCAGTCAGAACTGCTTTGTAAACATATCCCAATTCCCCTGTATAACTAATAATTTGTGGGGACCTGTATGAAAACGGGCTTTTTAGGTGGAGTGTTGAATTTGTTATGACATGCGTATACATCCAAACCTAATCACAAATAACCTGACATCAGGCACCACAAATAACAATTTTTAAAATAGTTAATTCGTCTCAACATAGTGACCATTTCAAACTTTTAATTAACAACAGACCATAACTCATCACTTAGCAATGAATTACAGTACTATTCATCAGTTAAAGGCTGTAACTTGGCAGAATGAAGCTATATTAGTGGTGCCAATACATAATGCAAATAGCCTTTGATTAATTTTTATTAAGCAATTACAATCATCTTTCATATAATTGTGGAGAGGCTCTCGACAGCAATAAAAAAGCTGAAAGGTTAATTGAACTTGACCCACAATATCGCATACAAGTATTGTATAAATGTATTCTATATTTAAGCTTTTATATCTATATGTGTTATTTACAAAATGAAATAATCTGAATGGTCAAAATTGGGTCACATCACTCACATGGTCTTCTGTTGCAACAAAAATATGGGGTCTGCAAGTTTTCACTTAACTGTACTGCTTTGTAATAAAACATTTTCATAAATCAAATTGCATGCTTTCACTCAACTATACAGCTTTGTAATAAAACATTAAGTACAGAGCAGTGTTACTTAATTTTTCCTTAATGTTAGTTTCAGCAATATTTAAAAACTGTCCATAACTGAATTCAGCCAAGTGTGGGCCTTCACTTTTACATCTAGCCTAATCTTACAATCTGGAATGTCTACTCCCCACATTAACAGCAAATATATTATCTCGACTTCACTGGTCTGGGAAACAGAAATCGCCAATAATTCCTTTAGGACTATATGGAAAACTAGCCAATTGCAACTCAAGTTACTTCTAAAAAAAAAAGGGGGGGGTCCACAAAAAGCAAAAGCAATAGGTCGTTCCTCTATGCAACTTAACAAACCGATAACTAGCCACTGCCTATGGCTAAAATTGCTACACTCGACATACATTCCAAGTACTGCCTTTACTAAATGCATTCTTGACTAGGCAAACTATACTAAGTAGTGTTGCACATAAAATGCCAAGAAATGCAAAATGCTATCCAATCCATGCAAAACTTCCACAACACTCTCGTCCAACCATTTCATCGTTCAATGTCTTTGAAATCTGCAATACCGGCAGTATTTCAAAGAATCTTCAACTGCGTACATTAGAAGTGTAATTACGCACACTACAAAGCAAACTTACCGTCAACATTCCACAAGAACTCCTTACAGGAACTTACCAAGTGTCTGTAAAACCTCCAGGGACGATAGCCCCCATCCGGGTGCTGTACTTCGGTGTTGTCAAACCATTCGACAGTACTACTGTACTACCAAGCCGCCTAGTTTTAGGTTAGTAAGAATGTTGGTGTCTCAATATTTAATGTTATTAAACATACACTTTTATTGGTGTATAGATACCTCAAGCCTTTGACAAACGGTTTAACTGAAAACCCTGCAAATACTTTCGACTTTGTATAGAAAGGACCAAGATGAGGCAAGATCCAGAAAAGATCCTGCACAGTACATTTAAACTGATACATGATCCACAACAATCATGTTTTCAAAAGAAATTTCCCATGGGCAAAGTATCAGCTGTATTTTTGTGATCAAAACCCCAACTCGTACATAGATTTACACGGATTTTCATTCAGTTATTTGGAGATGCTAACTAGAAAAACTTTAAATAATCAAGCGATCACTGAGGATGTTAATGCTGGTTGAAAAATCGACGAATTGTTTGGTAACCTCAAGAACAGAAGACTGGTGAGTGAAAGGGAATAAAACTTGAAAGATTAAGGAAGGCGACGAACGATAATTATTCTGATATTGGCAGGCAACTAGTTTGGTAGTATTAGCAAAAGATGCTTTGAAGAAAAGAATGTACAGTATGGACAAGGGAAAACGTAACTAGGTTTAAAAGTTCAAAAGTATGTTTTTTCTACCAATGAGAGTTGTTATTTGCTCAGTTTTAATGTTCAGTACCTAGGCCCTGGCCCGTAATCATCGTGAGGTGTTAATAGCAAAAGCGAGAGAGAGAGAGAGAGAGAGAGAGAGAGAGAGAGAGAGAGAGAGAGAGAGAGAGAGAGAGAGAGAGAGAGAGAGAGTGGATGATGTATATCAATAGGATCAATGTGTTCCTGTTGAGGTTTCTGCGTAGGTACATGAAGTAGGTATAATGCCCCGCAGAAGCTTTTTAACGGGAAGTTTATCACTGATTCAGAACTACAGGTTTAGTGTTCATCTCGGAAGCAAACTTTTTTTAAAGCAATAGATAACTATTTAGAATAAAGGACTGTTAAAAGTAATGGATGCAAACATCAAGGCAGTTGCATTAAATAAAACCAACACAAGATAATGGGACAATAATAAATGAACATGAATCTTAAATGCGCTTCGAAAAAAATGTTACAGAATGAGGCATGGCAACAAAAGTTAAAATGTTGATCAGACAGAAAAACGGCTGTTTACAGATGACAATCTGGGAGGAGATACTTTTCACATCTATCCGTTCATGCAAAGATACTGTTGAGGACATTATTTTGTTACTACTGTAGCTGAATGTGTTAATAAGACATGAAAAAATTGCTAAAAATACTACTCACACAACAATGATAAGACTGATATACTGTCTTATGAGAAGTAAATGAAAATAAGTAGACATGGAATCACAATAAAACAACATAAAATGAACAAAGTCTATACTTACAATGAAACAGCAATCACTGAATCACACAGATGGGCCGTTCCATATGCTACGCCTCTCCCAAATAATAGCACAACCAAACTGTCATTTGATTCTAATACAAGTCCTGATTTTCTTTAACGATAAACATTTGGAAGCAAGTGCATCAGTCTGAAGTAATGTGCAGCAGGTGTTCTCTAATCTGACAACTGTGAGAAATATGTGACGATTTTTTGTAAGTTACAAGTAGATTAGGTTACCTAGTCTAAAGAGGGCGTGGGCTAGCCTGGTACCGTGAGGGACAGCTTGTCAACGTTATGCTACTCGTAACATAGTTATTAATGTATCAGTGGTATTATCTTTCACTTCAACCTGACACCGAATTTAACATTAGAGATGTCTGAAAAGTGGTTATATTGACATTTTTACCCATAGGAAATAAAAGCTAGGAGTAGGTGAAAAGCCTAATAGCCTATATAAAGTCTTGTATTTACATGAGGTGTGTTGATTAATTTATTGTTTATTTTTTATAAGTGGGAGACGACGAGTGTTCAATGGGGTTAAAATCCCCAAACACCTAAGGTTAGAGTAGTATAGAAAATTTAAGTTAGTAAACATCCTATGGCTGGGTATATTTCGATGGTGCTTATGTAAACTGGGTACAATTTTCTGATGGGTGCAGTTCTTCACCTTAATTTGCCTAAAAACAACCGGGCTAAAGGCTAAGCAGCAGCCTAGGCTATCACTCTAAGTGATGAATTAGTTTCTTGGCAAGAACATGAATTGTGCATATTTCAGAAAGTAGCCTAGCTTGTTTGTGTTTTTCATGACCCACTAATTTTTGTGTTTTTGCTTACCCACACTCTTCTTACAATATTGAGATACCATAGGCTCATGGGAAAACAGAGATTTTTGGTGGAGTAATACAGAAACAGGTACATTCATTAGCTCAGCACTATTGGTGGAATACACTTAGAACATTAAAGGTGTCAGAGAAATAAAGCATATGTTTATGTCTGTTATCATGAGAGAAAAGAAAGATTAAAAATCTATTATAAAAAAATTGTGACCTCAGACATACTGTACCTCTTTTGCTAAAGGCCAAAGATGTTTTGACTGTAGTAGATGTTATGGTAGAGAAAAGTTTGCAAAATGTTACCCTGGCAAAATTCAAGACTACAACATACAGTATATCTCATCTACTTATAGTTTCAAAATTAGTTTTAATACTGTGTACAAGAATGAACACATAATGTATGTCTACTTGTGCATAGGTACAGCTGCACAGGTATATTTAACTGGTCTGTCAGTTGCAAATACTGAAATACCATTCAATTAATATGATCTAATTTACAAACTAACACACAAACTGTACTTCAATTTAAGAAGAGGACTGTAGCCACTTTATGTTGTAAAACCTTTATAAATACCCATTCTAGTCAAAGTGATTATGTTACAGTACTACTGTATTACTTTCCACTTCACAAAATAAAACTATTCAAGTTACTGTTAGATACTGTATATTTATAATGAGGTAAATAAAATACAGGTATACTTTATTTTAATCATAAATATCGGATGTTCATTCAAAAAACAACTTTCTATTTTATGAGATATTCTCTTAGTTGTTATTTTAACATTCCAGATATGACACTAATGGTAACTCCATGAGATCAAAATGTCAAGCTTTGTTGCAACAATTTTTGTGCCAAAACAACTTGGGATTCGTAGGCCTGGACCACTTTATGGAAGATTTATCAGATCATCAGGTAAGATATACAAAATTTAAGTGTTTAGAACGACAAGTTTTTTTTTTTTTTTGCCTCTTGGAATATTCCCTCTGTAATGGAATACAAATCCTGAACAAATTTGCCATAAAAAACCCAAGTTCATACTTAGGATACCATATAAAGGAACTGTCTTGTTATTATATCTATGCAACATAACAAGTGTGGGAGAAAAAGTCAAGACAGCTGGTAACAACACTGGAAAAGATGGTGCTGTAAAGTCTACTGGTTTTCAAGATCACTAAGCATATTGCATGCACAGTGATGAAAACGCAAATGTGGCCCTTTTTTTTCATGGTTTGCCTCATTGTTTCTCGTGAATGTACAGAGACGGCCTCTGTTGTCTGCCACCTCACAGTTGCTTGTAGTTGTCAGTCAGGTATCCTTATCACAAAAATGGGGTGTCACACCATGTCAAAGGATCTCTGTACTTGGCTACAAGGAAGTTTCTAGCACTATGTCCCTAGGAATCCTTACTCTGACATCATATTCCAACTTCCAAGGCAGCTGATCATTGAGAAACTACTAAAGTTTAGTCATTATTGAAACCAGGATACATAGTGGGACTGATATGTGGGTCCCTCTTAAGTAGGAGATACCAGAAGAACTTTGGGTAAGAAATCAATTCTCATGTAATTCCCAAAACAAATGTCATGCATGAGAATGTGACACCAAGCATGGTGACACCAGGATATACCTGAGACAGATCAGTGTGCTCGAGGAAAGAAGATGAAAGGGATTCACTAGTAATACTGTATTAGGGTGAGCACTGGAAGCTCACTGACTGACTTTGCTTCAACTACAAGGTTGAGTGGGAAGAAGGGATCTTGTCATCTGAACGCATGCTGTAACTAAGGTTGGACTTGGTATTGAGTCTTGGAGGACAAGTCCACTTTCAGCCTCTGTTTGTTAATTAGCCTAGATCACTGTGCTGATGGATGACTTGCCAATGCATACCAGCTCACAAAACTTGATAGGTTTCAGTGCTGTTGTTTGAGAAAGATGCTTTGGATCCACTTGTACAATATCTAAGCCTGACTATATTTAAACCTATATAAGTGTGAAAAGATTGTTGAAAACCCATTTCAAAGAATGGATGGCATTTGAATTTCAAATGAAACATTATTAGGAGGAATACACAGAAGAGAAAAGTTGGAATACCTCTTTTGTGCTACTCCAGTGGAGTGCAATTTCTGTAGGCAGTATTGTTCAGTGAAATCATTTATTTAGTCAGCCTCTATCTGAAATTCTTGACCTTTGGAACAGTAGGTCAGCCCTGTCTACTGACCTGAGGTGCATCCTTTCAGAAAAACCCTAGTCTGGATGTACAACAATGCATTTTGAGGGACACTGGTATGTATCCTTTGGATGGGAACCAGCATTCACTGCAAGAGATGTAACAGATATGATATGAGCTGGTTAAATTCCTTACTATATTGTCCCACATTTTCATGATGTGAAAGAGCACCCATCATAAATAATCACCTAGAATGAAGAGGCATTGACATAAGGAGAAAAACGACCTAGACATTTAGACATATGCTGTACATACTTGTGGTGTGAGAAAATAGCCTGGCTGCACATTCTACACCAGCCAATTAATCCAGTTAACAGTTGATGATTGCAGTTCACTGCTACTCAGCAAAGTGGCAACAGTAGTAACAAATACTTCAACTTAATGGACTATGTGAGAAGGATGGATTCAACCTATTGCAGGAGGTCTCACCTACAGTAGATTCTACTTGACTATATTTCATATATACACTGGAATTATGCTCTCAGGTTTTATGTGTTTTGGCATTATGGCATAAATTAAATTAGAAATTTGTATTTATGAAACACTGATATTCAAGGAAATGTTACATATTTCATTGGAATAAGTTACTGTCCATGCTTTCTGTCAAAGTCTAGAATGAATAATAATAATGACATTTTTATTTCACAGGGTCCCTTACAGATCCAGAGAGTTTTGTTATTGTTTTGTCATCTGGAGAACTACAACCAGAGCACATTGTTGGTATCATGGGGAGCAACTTAGGAAGACATCAAAGTTTTTTTCGAAATATTTGGTTGGAGTTACAAAGTGAACCAAGTATTAGTGTTAAACGACTTAGTTTATATGGTCACAGTGTCCCATTAGAAGAAGTTACTGTTGTTTACTATAATAGCGATGAACTATGGGAATCAGAGCTTGTTCTCCAAAAATACTCCTTGAATGGAGACCAACTCTCAGAAAATGTATTGCCATACTTTGTGGAATGTGTTTCAAAAGAAAAAAGCTGTGAAGGCAGTGAAAAAGAAAATGTTTCCCATGTTGTGTTATTCATAGAAGTTCTGATATATATAATGACATTCATTCCAAATATTATAATAAGAAATATTCACTATATTCTTCAAAGCAAAGTTGATTATTCAAGCAGTGCTCTTCAACAAATAATATACAGAATCAGCCAGTTAGAAAAAATAACATTCTTGTTAAAAAGCAGGAGGAGAACTATCTTGAGTGGCCGCTTGATTACAATGATATTTGTGGATGTGTTCTGTGGAATAACTGTTGCTTACTTTATTGGCCATCATGCATCAGTAAATGATATGTATGACACCTTTTGCAGCTGGACAAAGGTAAGGAACTTGATCATATGCATTTCTCTCATTACAGAGATATGCCTGTGCTGAGATACAGGACTATTGTAAAATGTGCATGTTTTTGCTGGAGGAGAGATTTAAAAATTATTATCAAACTATTATTATCAAACTGAAGTCCTGATTAATACAATCAGAAGATTTTTTGAGATTGTGGCTCTTCAAAGCTAGGAGAGAACTAGCCATTACAGTTAATCATAAATATTAATACTGCAGCTGATTTGGTATACAGTAAACCCCACATTACGTTCTCAAGGTTTATGGACTCAATGATTCGCAGGTTTCTCTTGTGGAACATATCTAGCCATTTTTCAGCAGAAAATTGCCCATTCATGTATTTTTCACTGAGAAATATTCACTAATTACTGTATTTTCATATAATTTTCATGAATAAATGCACTTTTTGTGATAATACTATTAAAATACTCAGGTATAAGCATTTTTTACAGGGTTTTTCTGGTTTGCCATCAAAATGGGCAGTTCTATGTTTTTAGAGGGGTTTTTTAGCATTTGCCGATTTGACCTATTTGCGGGGGGGTGGGATGCATCCCCACGAATACGGGGTTCACTGTATTACTTTTTGGTTTAATATCCTTTTTATAGGTATAATAGCACCTTATGTGGAATATGTATGGAGGATTTGGTGATTGTTGCAGAAATTAAAAGCTGTTGACTATATACTGTATATACAGAGGTAAAAATCATAAAAAAGACTAGGTGAAGTTCATGAAAAAATAGCAAAGATAAATATACAAATAAAGATAAAAATCATTCACAAATAACAAGACAAGAACCATACAAAGGAATGGAAAATGTGATGTAGAGAAATGGAGAATGCATAAAAGGTTAAGACACTTGAAAAGGAGATATTAAGCTGATTTTTAGAAACCTGACATTCACTGTAGCCTCATTCAGCAACACCAGTACTTTGTTTGTTGCAAATGATGATTTTTCTTAGTCTCGAGGGAGGTACAGTGGGCAGAAAGGTGAGGCCTTTATGACCAAGAGGCAGAAAGTGCAGAGATCTGTCAAATCATCCTGGGAATGTTATCACTACTGGAGGAGTTCTGGAATGTTCATGGGTAATTTGACATTGTAAGAAAAATTGGTTTTAAGGAAGATGCAAGATGGAGTCCTTATGATTCCAGCTTTCTGTGGATTAGCTAGCAGCCTGCCATGTGGCAATGGGAGGATCTTTATAGATGTGTACAAAGAAGAGAAGCAATCCATATCTAAAATAGGCCTCTTCAGGGAGGATCTAGTGTAAACCTGTGATGCAGTTTGTTGTACCTCCTGAATTAATGTTTAAGAAATAAAAGTTAATACATGAAGTAACCATTAAAGCAGGCTCCTCTAGAAAAGTTTTGTGAATTAAATCATTCTCCAGGTTATTATTGTATTGTTGCAGAGCCCATAAGAATTTCTTTTAAAGTTTGGCAATTGTTATTGTGCACAGAAGTTATCTAAGTGTAACATTTGAACCTTTTATTTTACTCATATTATTAGAAAACTCTTACTTTTACTCAACAGGTCTTGTCTTCCTGTGTTCAAGATCTCTTGGAGTGGCTGAGTGGAGCTCCTGCTGGTCTTAAGTTAAATCAGCCACTTACACAAGCACTGTCTGCTTTCTTCTCTTACCATGTGCACCTTTGGAGACTGTATTTAGGTATGTTAGGTAACATTTTTTTTTGTAAACATTGATTGTGGCTTATGAAATGTAGAAATAAATGATTAAATAATTTTGAGAAGGAACTATACATGCTTTGTTTCATTACATTTTATACCATTTACTTATCTGTGTCAGCATTGTAAGTTTTTAGTCTTTGAACTGCTTGTAGGTACTATCTTTTTAGAGCTTAAGTGTGAAAAATGGCATAAAGCTTAAAAACAGGGTTTGGGTGGACAAACAGTGCTGTAAATCTGGTTGAAATGAGGAAAGCAGAGGGGGAGCCCTCAGTCTCACCTGCCAAAAGATTTCACCTCTCAACTTTTTTACCCATAATGTATGTGTGGCTTGTACAGAAAAATCATTATCTTGTGTGCAGACTTGTGCTTCCTTCATATTAAAGCCTTTAACCTCCATTCTTTCCATGTGACCGAGTATTCACAAAATAATCTGATCCATCTTTTCACCTATGCTGTTTTTTTATCACTTCTGTGTATCTCCATATTTCTAACCTTTTTCATTTTTCTCATGCCACATACAGTATACTACAACTTCCACATTTTTGTTTCATTTGGATTCAATACAGTATCAATATTTCATCTCTAGAGAGTAGAGGTGGCTCAAAAATTCTCCAAGTACTGTACATTTCAAACTTGGCTTTCAGTGAAAATTCTTTTCACAGTCGTTTGCAAACACCCCTCTACCTTACTTGCTTTACCTATTTGTTGACTTGGCTTTTCTCTCATTCTGACATCATCAGTTATATTTACTCCCAAATATCCAAATAAATCAACTGCTTCCATCCTTCCACCATCTACATCATTCACTACATTATATTCCTGGTTGCTATGTACAGTAGCCTCATACCTTTACTCTTCCTCACATTTACAAATTTTTTAATTTCCTCTTCTTGCTAATGCTTTCAAACTGGTTCACTAGTTTTTGGAGGTTCTCTTCACTTTCTCCAATAAGTACTATATCATTTGCAAACATCAACTATTCCATACTCCATCATTACTGTATTCATTTTTCAACTTTGCACTACATGTACTGGTTTTCTCTGACTTCTTACTTCACGATGTCCACAACAATATTCTTGATACTCTCTTTTTACTTCAGTTATCAGTTTTTGTGCCTTTATTCTTTTGGCTGCCTTCTCATCTTTCTGTTTCTCATTAAATCGGCCTGCAGCACTATGTTGTGTTAGCAAGCCTCACCAGGTATAACAGTGCAATCCTTTGTGTATTTTAATGTTATCTGCACTTCTTATCATAATAATATCAGTTACTGTCTCAGCTTCTCCACTCTTGTATACTGTATTGTCAACTTCTAACTGAGGGCAAGTTTGGACTTGAAAATCCTCTTGTAATTTTTTCCTTTATCCCTTTTTCTCTCTCCCCACTGGGAGTTCAACATTGTCAGCATAGTCTTGCTCCAATGTGTATTCTTTGTTAAATAATGAATCCTTTGGACCAGTCTTATTAGACTATATAAGTTGCCTCACTGTGCTATTTAAACTATTTAATAATAATAATAATAATAATAATAATAATAATATAATAATGTCAGTGAACCTCATGTTCCTGTTGGTATCACAAGGACACTAGGTTACAGCAGGAGTTATCATAATCTAAGAGCAATACATATAACAAGAAATTAGAAAAAAAATTTTGCTGAATGGATGTTTTTCTCCCAATAATAATATTCCGGTTCTCCATGGTATAAGGGGTGCCCCAATTTTCTGTACTTTATCTGTTTCATTTGATAAGCAGCCTACAGGATGTGGTATTAAGAGTATATTTGACTGCATGTATAAGTACTACAGGTACATACATATAGATTTTACACAGTTTGTTGATGAAATACAAATCAGTGATGTTTGGTACTGCTGTGGTTTTACTGTTTGATTTGCAGCTGATGGAAGTGTATCCTGGTTTAAAAATATCTGTGAATGATCTTTATTTTCAGAACTGGCTGATCCCCTCTTGAAAGCTTTAGCTTGGATCTTAGTATGGCTTGGAATGTTTGGATTATCAATTCAAGTGGCCATTCTGTCAGACCTCCTAGATCTAGCAACTCTCCATCTGTACTGTTTTTATGTTTATGCTGCAAGGTATGATTTTTAAATTTCATTACCTCCAACAAGGTTATGTTTTGTGCACACTTTGTCTTGCTGTTGGTTTTTACAGTTGATGACTGAAGTGAGTTTATTTTTCATATTTATATTTCCAATGATCTTGTAAATGTTTCCTGTATGCATATTGTATATAAAAGATTATTAAAAACCTAAACCTGGTCATTTAGGGTCTAGTGTGGTAAGCAGTTCTGTGATCAAAAAACTTAAAATGATTTAAAAAAAAATTGTGTATGCATCAAGCAAACTGTGGTATGTAACTACAGTACTAACATACATTTACTTGAAGGTAATCTCAATTCAGAAGTCTTTATATTCTTTACAACATAAAATTCATTAGTCCTTCATTGAGTTGTTAGGATGTCTGGCTTTTTTCTTAAGTTCAGAGATACCCATTATGAAATTATATTGCCATATTTATCCACAAGTTTATGATACATAACTGGATAAAACTATACTTTGTGGAAAAGGATTACTTATGTGATTGAATATCAGTACAGTAAACCTCCCCCCCCCCATTCGCTGTCTCACTATTCACGGACTCACGTATTCGTGGCTTTCTCTGTAGAACATATCTACCCATTATTCACGGAAAATTCGCCCATTCGTGGAATTTTTCGCTGAGAAATATTCACTAATTACTGTATTTTCATATAATTTTCATGACTAAATGCACTTTTTGTGATAAAACTATTAAAATACTTTAAAAGGACATTTGTTTTATAGAGAAATATGTTAATAATACTGGTCACAGTATCTGGAAACTTCTTAACTTTATGATTGTTAAAATTTGTATTACAGGATCCACATGCTCCAAATATCATTGTTAGGATCTCAGTGGAGAGCATTCCGAGGTCGGAAATGGAACCCTTTAAAATTAAGAATAGACAGTGACACTGGAAAGCATATGTCCTTGAAAAGAGTTCTGACTGCTGTGGTTTTCACACTTGTAATATTCTTGTTACCCACAACTACTGTCTATTACCTTGTTTTTGTCACGGTAAGTCAAGCCATACTTACATATTGAAAATCTACAGATACAAAATAAGTCAGATATAAGTTTTAAGAGTTTCTGAAATACATATGAAGTTCAGATGAGAGATTTCCTTCTTACTTTTGATCACTGAATAAAGGGGAAGCTGTGGTACTATTTAAAAAAGATAATGTTCATCAGCATCATTTTGAATCAATTTTTCTTTTACAGCTTCGAGTCAGTCTCAGTGCTCTGCGAGGTATCCTAACTTCATGCATCTGGCTTTTGAATTTTAATCCTCTGTATTTAGTGGTCTTGAATTTGATGGGTTCTAATCGGATTAAAGGTAGTATATATAGTATATAGTGTTTTTATGTAGTTCAGTTAACATAAAACATTTTTCTTCATATTTGTGTAACTTAATGTACGTGGTTTGGTTTTAATTTTTAAGCATATTGTACTGAAAATTTGCCAAAAATATGTTCTTTTTGCAAAGTAGCTTATCTGCTGTACAGTACTAGTTCTTTACAATAATTGAGTTATTGTACTTATCACAGTTCTTTTAGTGTATAATGTACATAACAGTTAAACTTTTATCTTCTGAAAGGAGTGTTTGCCTGTATTTAAAGTAAAAAGGAAAAGTTCAAATGTGCTCATACAACTTACAAGCCTCATCACTTTGTTTGGACATCCAAACACAGGATTAATCCCCAGTTAAAATGCTCACTTCTTGATTGCTTTATCCATGGCAGGTCCATGCAGTTAGTGCGGGTTGATTGAACATCCTTTTTCTTTTCACCTAATTCACTATCATTATCATCATAGGCTACATTGGTAGATGGTTGTTAATATTTTTGCATAAATTTACTGCACCTTCTATCAAAACGCATTTTTCTATGCTTTCCAACATTGTTAGCAGAGCTAAGGAATCATATTGATTGGGACTTGGAGATGGAAGGTAACAGGTAATACTGCCAGAAATACACAGGTTAGGAGCTTGGTATATGAACTTTTATGAGTTGAGACCTGTGCTACCAGGAGGGAAGAGCATCAAGTCAGATATTGTGCTTCCTTTGGTTTCTGATTCAGAAAAGCCTGTTGCACACAAAATGGAAAAGGAGAAAATCCCACTCATATGATGAGTCATGGGATAGAAAATAGAGAAACAAGCAGTCATGGAGAGAGAACAGCCCTGAGTAAGACCAACAATAAGCAGGCAGCATGAGAGCATGTTTATGGCCTCATCCATTGCCAGGGATAAGGGCAAGTCTTCACCCAAGATAAGAACCAATCTTTGTCAAAAATATCCCTTAAGGAGGAAAATAACAGTACAGAGAAAATTTCAACTGCATTATGATGACCTTGAGTGACCCTCTGGCTTTGCTTTGAGAGCTGAAATTGTTATTATTATTATTACATTATTATTATTATTATTATTATTTTACATTAATAATAATACACACACACAATAATAATAATAATAATAATAATAATAATAACAATAGGTTCTATTGAATATTATTGCTTCAGCTTGCATTTATTTTATAGAAAAGACTTTTTCTATTTTCCTTGTTGTAGACTTCTTTCAGTGGAGGTGCAAAGTGTTAACAGCTCGCCTATATTTGTTATCATGGGGAAAAAAGTCAAAATCTGATTCTGCTTCTTATATATTCTATACAGGTGGTTCATACAATTGCTGCCGCAACGCCGCTTCAACAGACTCTTCTCATCTTCAGCCGAGCTAGAGGACTGGCAGATTGCAGGTCCTTCTGAATTTATACACGGGCTTGAATGGGGGTCATGGATGGCGAATTCGACTGGTTGCAGTCAGCCGTAACTTGCCAAATTTTCAGGGGCTCGATCCTGACAGATCTTCGCGAACTCCGGGGAATGTTATCTGGTTCCAGCGCCCCATTGGCCTGCCGCGTTGATGTCATGCCGGCTGACATCATCGGTAGTTTGGCTGCTATTGGCCTATGGATGAATGATGTCATTATCTACCTTTCTGTCGTGAGTCGGGGATTGTCTGGCGGCGCCGCCTCATCAGGGGCATCTCCATTCTCAGGGTTGTCGTTTTCAGGTATTCGCTGGATTTGCAGGCAGCCAAAACTACCGATGATGTCAGCCGGGCATGACATCACCGCGACACGGGCAGGCCAATGGGAACGCTGAATGAATGACATTCCCAGGTTGCAAAGATCTGTCAGATCGAGCCGCCAGAGAAATTTGGCTTGAAGTTCAAGGATCGGGTAAAACAACCAGAAATTGCCATCCATGACCCCACTGAAGCCTGTGTATAAATTCAGAAGGACCTATGCACCAAGGTCCTCTACTAACTCCTGCTGGAGAATGACAGAAGAGTCATGTCGAAACGCTGGCCGCCGCAACAATTGGGTATAGAACCAACTGTATAGAATATATAAAGAAGAGAATCCAGATTTTGACTTTTCCCATGAAATGACAACATAGAAGTAGCTGTTAGCACGCACCTCCACTGAAGAGAGGTCTGCAATATGAAAAATAGAAAAAGTTTCTACAAAATAAATGCAGCTGAAGCAGCAATAATATTCAATAGAACCCGTTTAAAAAGAGGGTCACAAGCAACACAACAATAATAATAAAATGATGAACCAGCTTGTATTTTTGCAACACATTATTTTAAATTTAGCTATAAATGCTGCATTTTATCCCCGAACTGAAAGTAGCAATTAAGGGCACAGTGAAGGAGGGGGAAGCATGCCCCACTGAAAGCACCAGAATTGCTACCCTTCCTCCCAGTAAGTTCCTGTTTGTGACAAGAATCAGGGGTCATAGACATCTGAAGGATTTTAAGATTCAATTTTGTTTAAGATGTTTTGTAATATTCCTTATTCTTCTCTATCATAGAAGTGGATAAAGATAACACTCCTAAACCAAGCCCTGTTGCTTTAGCCAGGTTGCTGGTCTAGGATACTACATGGACATTATCAGGCCCTCTGGATTCTAGTTTCCTTTTCCAATTTCACAGTACTCCAACAATGGGAAGTAACAACACTTGGTGTGGAAATTGTCTTCAAGAGTCTGAGAAGTGGATAATTGAGACTATGTCAGAGTCTATCATTCTCATATGTTGCTTAGTCACTAGCAAACTATCCAAGTTTCCCACTAAATATGATACTAGTCTGGGATAATCGTAGATACTGAAGAAGAAACAAGAATAACTTTCTTCCTGTTTTAGTCAGATTAGGGTGAGGTGAGTAGCCTTCTGCAATAAGCGGGGTGAGACTGGGAAATGCTTGCAACATAACACATTACCCATGGATTATACAGTCTACAGGTGTAGTATATGATTGTTATTTTTATCTGTAATAGTTTCCCAGAGGTAATAGCCAAGCAACGAGACTTTTTAGCCCTGCCTTCAGAAATAACCAATATGAAGATTAAGGGTGGGTGATATAGTTAGTTCAAAATAGGTTGTTTAGATTCTACATCAGGCTCCTTATAGTTTCAAAGGCTCAGAGGATGTATATCAGGGCTTTATGTGAAACTCCTCAAGCAGTTTGTCGGCAGAACCTTTACAGGGACTGCAGCATCCATGAACATATATATCTTTATTAAGTAGTTTAACTAAATCAGACTATTGAGGCTAAATGATGCTTACTTCTAGATAAATGTATTCCTATGATTTAAGAATTGTTGGTTCTTGAAGTTCAGGCCTTCTTATTTTGGCATTTCCATGACGTCCCCAAAATTACTAATGATCGTTGTATCATTTAGAAAATTTCATTTTACTCTAAAAATGACTCCAGTGATGTCAACACAGCCTGTCCGTAACTGGTATCAGTCTTGGTGGGTACATTTAGTAGGATACTATACTATATCATTCTTCAAATAATATCTAAATTCAGAGTTAAGTTACAGGTACCAATACTATATCATATCATTCTTCAAATAATATCTAAATTCAGAGTTAAGTTACAGGTACCAGATACCAACTTGATAATGTTCAGCTGAATGAAAATAGCTAGTGGAGATCCTGAAATCATTGGCCCTCCAAAGCAGCTATTAAGCTGTAGTGTAAATGAAAGGCTTGAAGTTACATAAAATTCTAACCCCAGCAAGTTTTGTTACAATACACAAATAAAAAATCTTTTACCTATACTCCAGTTGCCCTCCCTACCTCACTCTTAAGCGTCTGCCTTTCACCCTTTCTGATTGATACACATCTTAGGATCAAAGCAGAATTTAGAAGTGTGTTTTTGGTTCTTATGATGGAAGCTTCCTAGTAGGAAACTCATTTTTCTTCTCCCTATCACATCAATTGTAACCAGTAACTTATTTACTTTGTTTTCCCAAAAAATGGGTTGAAGCTCTAGTGTGAAAAAAGTACATTCAAGCACTACTTTGAAATGTTTTTGATTACATGCATTGAATTATTCAAAATGTATAAGGAAGGACGCATGCATGATTAAATAATTTATAGTCCACTGAAGGGCGTTGGTGTAATAGCTTTAGTGGTTCTATTATGGTAATATCTGTGCTTTTTGTTCATTAGTAAGGAAAGGTTTTTTCTTAAGGCCAGTAGTATCTTTTTATGATCAGTGATGGTGTTATGTTCTACATACTAGCCTTGGTAATATTATTTCCTTAAATTCCATAGCAGTAGCACAGTGTCACTAACAATTTGTCATTTACAGGTGAAATATGCCTCCAAGTATGTAAGAATATTGGAGACCAGCAGTCATCGATATTAAAATTCCATTTATACACTTGGCCTACACCAGTTAGTGAAGCTTTGAAATATGCCCAATGTGAAGTCTTACCATCTCCTCCATCTCTAAACTGGAAATCTGTTCTCTCTAGTGTTGTGTTTGGTAAAGATTTATTGTAAAACAAATTTTTTTAATAAAAGATTCATATTAATATGTCATTCTCTGATTTTACCTGTTCAAAATATAACGTTACTGTTCACAATCTTTAGTTTGTATAAACATTATAATTCAAAATGGAGCTAACTGTGATGAAATTAGTGTTAGTGATATGCTTTGTTAAGTGATGGACTTTATAAAACTATACAGTATCTTTGGATCCAAGATTAATACAGAATCTAATCCTAAAATATGAAGCTCTAGTGTGAAAGAAGGATTCTTACAATGATTTATTTATGTCATAAGTAGTTTAATAAGGGCTAAGACATAAGTCATTTATAATGTATATTCTCATTTATATATATTATATATTATATTATATATATATTATATATATTAATATATATATATATATATATATATATATATATATATATATATATATGTTACATATATATATATATATATATGTATGTATATATGTATATATATATATATATAATATATATATATATATATATATATATATATATATATATATATATATATATAATTATATATATATATATATATATATAATTATTATCACTTTTGTACGTGATTCATTTATCACACATTACCACATTACCTGACTGGTTTCCGGACTTTATTTCCAAGCCATTGACGGCTGACTGATACAGAGTATAAGAAGTCACATATATATACAGTATACTACAGGAACAGTACTAACGAACATACAACCGTTAGAGACTACATATATCCACCCACTGCAGTGTTTGAGGTAGGAGTGGCCTTCAAAATTCATTTAGCTAAAAATCACAATATACTCCTCAGGGGATAATAATGATAAACATGCCAATGATAGGCTAATTTTAGACCTCACCTGACAGGTGTCAGGGAGGCGAAGTTTAGAAACTCATTAGTACCATGCCCTGTACTGTGTTTCATAAAATGATAATCCTATATTCATACATCTCTACTGCCTGCCTTAAAACTTAAACAATTTACAAATTCTTTTTGATATTAAAGGATCAAGTTTATACATCCCTTGACTGATATTCATATTATGGTTGTAATCTCTTTTACAAAGTTAGATTCAATGATATTCCTTTCCAGTATTATTAGAATATACAATCCTTTTGCCCTTCCCAGTTGACAGCATGATTGTTCCTCACTAACATGTGTCAAAAAATATCACTGTTCCCTATGCATATCTCACACATTTCTTATGCTGTTCAAATCTTTTTTCCAATGCTTTCCCCATTTGGCCAATATAAAAAACCAAAAAAAGATAAAAATATACACATGACAAAAGCAGATAAATCAGGCGCTCTTGTAATTTTAAATAGAAGTGAATACATAGAAAAAATGCAAAATCTTTTGGGTGATGATAGCACATATAAAGAATTAAATAAGAACCCATTAGACAATGTGAACAGTGGTTTCAATAGGAAAGTGAAAAACTTGTTAAAAGGTAACGAAAGCATTATAAAGAAGTTGTGTGTGACCTCTCCACTGCTACCATACATGTACGGTACAATAAAAACACACAAAACAAACTTTCCTGGCAGGCCAATTATCAGTTCAGTTGGTTCTGCATATTACAAGTTTTGGTAAAGTACCAAGTAGATATTCTCAACCCATTAGTAAGTACCATCTCAAAATGCTAAATATCACGAATAATGTGGACCTGATAAAAACAAACTAAAATGTACAGATTAATAGTGAATCCAGGCTTGTAAGTTCTGATGTATCACTGTTCACAAAAACCAATTGATGATCTGATGGAGTTTTTATCTGAATTGGTTGAGAACACAGCTGATATCCTCTATTTTCAAAAGTACTTTTAATTAAACTGATTAAATTATGTGTGAAAGAATGTAAATTTGAATTTAATGGTAAATTTTACTTCACAAAATTTTGGTATGGCAATGGGAAACCCTACACCCCAAAAGTTAAGTAACTTATATATGGAATTTTTGAAAAGAAAATATTACAACATAATCCCATGCAAATGTAACATGGTTTAGGTATGTTGACAAAATAATTTGTGTATGGCCAGGGAAACCAAGATGTAAATATTTTTTTGCTAAGTTAAATCAATTAAAACGCATCAACATTAAATCTACTATGGAAATGGAAATGATGGTGCTTACCTTTTTGGATGTCCTCTACGAAGAAATAGTAGTGGTTTAAATATAGTGTATAGAAAACCCACTAATATTTCTTCCTATGTGCATTTCTATTCCGACAAGCAACAGGTAAAAAATCAGTGTTTTTCTACAGTATGTTTTTAAGAGCATTGTGGGTATGCAGCCCTGAATATATTGATGAGGAAATAGATAAGATTAGAATGGCAAGAAATTGAAATATCCTGACTGTATTAACTGCATTTAAAGGGCAAAAAGACTATGTGTATCAAACTGGCAAGAACCTCACAACACAAAAATTTGCTTGTATGGCCTTATAATAATATGAAAGACATCCCCCATCTTCTTAAGAATTTTGGTGTTAATGTCGCATTTAAGAACAATAAAACAATGAAAATGTACTTATCAAGAACTCTGACAATACTAAAGGGTGTATATAAAAATTCCATGTAAGTCTTGTGACAACTTATATTGGCCAAATGGGGAAAGCATTGGTAAAAAGATTTGAAACAGTATAAGAAATGTGTGAGATATGCATAGGGGAACAGTGGTATTTTTGTACATGTTAGTGAGAAATAATCATGCTATCAACTGGGAAGGGGCAAAAGGATTGTAGCCTCCTAATAATGCACTGGAAAGGAATACTGTAAGGTTGTCCAAATAAGATAACAAGAACAATGAAACTGATTTATTAACAAAAAAGATATACAACTTTCTAAAAGGATCATAGCCAGATTCAAAGGAAGGCCCAGTATAAAGGGCAGATGTAAGACTCAATAACCAACTATGCAGATACAAAATATACAACCTATAACCAAATCTAAGGCATGGAATATGACCTGCCAGACAAAATGTTACAACAATAATAATAAGTTATTAATGCCGACTGGCCTTGTTTTTACATAAATCATCAGCAGAATACTCTGGATGATCACACCACTTAATTGGTCGCTGAGCCTTCCATGAAGGCTGAAGGTCCCTTACAGAAAACGGAGCGGAGGAGAACGAGTTTCAGGGGACTTTACAGTACTCCCCAAGACGTTTGTGACGGCTGATTAGTTCCTGTAACGGGAGGGAGGGCGGAGGGTTCCCTGGATCTTGAAGTGAAAACTAAGGGAGGGGTACCGTCCTCGGTGTCCTCCTGCAGGATACCAGCCCCTTGGTGGCTCTTGGGGAAACGATTGCTCTGGGGAGGACGTCCCGTCCCCTTCCTTGCGCGCTGACGTGCGATAAGGGGCGCCTGGGTGGCCCATGACCCTCGACACCTTCTGGATCAGCTTGTCGGGCAGAAAGGCTGGTTTCAACCAGTCTATGGAGACCCAATCTTCCCTCCCATGGATGTGAAGCTGGTAGGCCTTCCCGCTACGCCTCAAGTACTTTGAAGGGGCCCCTGTACGGATTTGTTGGGGGGGTCATCTGCATCGTCCCTGACGAAGACCTGCCTGCAAGATGATAAGGCTGGGGGAATGTAGACTGGGGTCCTTGCTTGGAAGGATCGCCACAAGGTACAAATTTGCCGGCAATCTCCGTAGCCTCTGCATGGTGATGTCCTTCCTTCCTTCGACCAGTTCTCCCGGCACGGTCAGCGTTTCCCCATAGACTTTCTCGGCAGGGGACGGCTCGCCGTTGGCCCTGGGGCGGTCCTGAGGCCGAGGAGGACCCAAGGTAGCTGGTCTTTCCAATTTTCTCCTGAACACCTTGCTGTAAGGAGGCCTTTAGTGAACGGTGAAACCTTTCCACCATCCCGTTTGCCTCGGGGTTGTAAGATGTTGTGGTATGGTGTTTGGTGCCCAGGAGCTGGGTCAGGGCGGCCCACAGCTCCGACAGGAATGCCGAGCCCCTATCCGTGGATATGTCGTCCGGGACTCCGAACCGGCTGATCCAGCTGGTGAGGAGAGCTGCGCACGCTGTAGAAAGTTGCAGGACATCGGCGTTGCCTCTGGCCACCTGGTGGAGCGGTCGACGACTGTCAGGATGTATCTGGCTCCTCCTGAAGGTGGTAGGGGCCGACGATGTCGACATGGATGTGGCCAAGCGTCTCGGCTCGGGCGGGAACTCTCCTACCCCTGATTCTGTGTGCCTGCCGACCTTGCTTCTCTGGCAGTGGAGGCATTGCTTGGCCCAGGTCCTGGCGTCCTTTCGGATCCCGTGCCACATGAATTTTTCCGTCAGAGGCGCAAGGTGGTACGGCCTGAGGGGGTGGGAGAGGCCGTGGATCACGTCGAAGACCTCCTTACACCGGGAGGCCGGGATTAGGGACGGGGACGGCCCGTGCTGGTGTCGCAGAGAAGGGTGAGACCTGAATTTCCGAAGGGCACGTCCCTCCACACCAGGGACGTATAGGCGGTACGGTAGGCAGGTGTCTCTGGGTCGACAGCCTGTTCACGGGCGCGAGGTCCTCATAATCGATCCCGAGCTGGATGGAGTTGACCTCAATCCTGGAGAGGGCGTCTGCTACTGGGTTGCTCTTGCCGGGATGTAACGGACGGAACAGGAGAACTCCGCCAATGCTGCCAGATGCCTCTGCTGCCTTGCCGACCAAGCGCCCCCCGCCGTGAAGGCGTGACCAGGGGTTGGTGGTCTGTCCACAGGATGAAGGGCGCCCCTCCAGGAGGAACTTGAAGTGTCTCACCGCCACGTAAGCGGCGAGGAGCTCCTGTCGAACGTGCTGTATCGTGCCTCGGTGGGACTAAGTTTCTTGCTGAAGAAGGCCAGGGGTGGGGTGTGCCGTGGATTACCTGTTCCAGGACGGCGCCCAGAGGCAACATTGCTGGCGCCTGTTGTCAGCTGCAGAGGGGCACTGGGGTCATGGTGTGCCAACGCGTTGCTGCCTTGGCGAGGGATGCCTTCGCTCGTGGAAGGCCCGGTCCTGTTCTGGTCCCCACACTAAGGGATTTGGGGCGTCCCTTCAGGGCCTCCGCCAGGGGGCCATGGTGTGGGCAACACCCGGGATGAATCTCCTGTAATAGTTCACCATCCCGAGGAACTCCTGAAGGGCCTTGATTGATGTGGGCGTAGGAACTTCTCAATGGCCCTGACCTTAGAAGACAGGGGTGGACGCCCTTGGTTGAGATTTCGTGGCCCAGGAATTCGATTTTCTCCACCCCGAAGGTACACTTGTCGAACCGCACGACGAGCCCGTTGTCATTCTGGCCGTTTGAGGACGGCCCAGCAACTCTTTCTAAAAGGACTGGCAGCCATCTGTACGAAGGCTCAGTGCATAAAGGGCAGATGTGTGATCTGGTCAACCAATTATGCAGATACAAATATACAACCTTAAGAACTAACGCAAGGCATGGAATATGACCTGCCAGACAAATGTTATAGCCAATAATAATAAGCGGTTGTTTCGACTGGCCTTGTTTTTACATAAAATCTGTTAGAACATTTCCGATGACCGCGACCCGACGTATTCTCAGGCAGTGGAGCCTTCCAAGGTACTGGAAGGCCCCAGAAAAACGGAGCGGAGAACAACGAGTTTCAGGGGGACCTTACAATATCACTGAATCAGCTTCTTTATAAAAGAGTTACAACCATAATATGAATATCAGTCAGGATGTATAAACTTGATCTTTATTATCAAAAGAAATTTGTAAATTGTTTAAATTTTAAGGCAGGCAGTAGAGATGATATGAATATAGGATTATCATATTGTGGAACACAGTACAGGGGCAGTAGTGCTAATGAGTTTCCAACTCCGTCTCCTGACACCTGTCAGTGTGGATCTGTGGTCGCCTACCGTTGGTATGTTTATCAGTATTGTCCCTGAGTATATTGTGATTTTTAGCCAAATGAGGTTTTGAAGGCCACTCCTACCTCTACCTCGACACCGGGCGGTGGGTGGATATGTAGTCTCTAATGGTTGTGTATGTTTGTCAGTACTGTTTCCTGTAGTATACTGTATATATTTGTGACTTCTTATACTCTGCATCAGTCCTTCGTCAATGGCTTGAAACAAAGTCAAACTGGTCCAGGACCTACACCCCGTGTCTTATTTTTTCACCTGTAATGTGTGATATATATATATATATATATATATATATATATATATATATATATATATATATATATATATATATATATATATATATATATATATATATATATATATATACTATATATATATATATTATTAGGGAAAGGTGTAACCGCACGACCATCTGACGAGTTAAAGCTGAATACTGAAGAAAAGATGTTTCCCCTATTGTCATCCCTACCTTAAAAGAGGCCAGCCAATGCCGACAGATGATGGGTGGCATATTGCGATAGCATCGATAAGTTAGTATTTTGTTAAATTTAAACGGTGGCCCTAAAGATTTTGAAGTGCGGAGAGCTCTCAATAAATTTACTTTGGAAGGGATGTGTTATTAATATACTTTGGTTGCCTTTAAATAATCCGGGTAGGTTTTCTATACTGTCTAGCCTTATTTCTCTGCTGTCGTTTTAGGGATAACTTCATCTAAATAAATATCCACACCTCTCCTCTCTCGTGACTGGAATATTCGGTGCCTTTTGTTTTATGGTTTTATTTTTGTTTATGATATTTACCTTCTTTTGCTTTTATTTTTACATTCATCCCCAAAGGGGGCTGAAATTTTAAACACAGGAACCTATTTTGAACAATAAACTGGCAGCTACCGAACAACAAGCGCAGTAATAGTCTGCAGTTTTACCAAAACATGATGAAACATATTGACTGACACTCCGAATTTCTTACATATCACCATACATTAGATACTATAATGTCAAATGTAAGATAAGGTTAATTTCACCAGGCATTCAGGCTAAAAATGTACAAAAATGATGCTAAATTAAAGCCAGACGATACCTCCATATAGCATCATATATTAGCAAAACCTCAAATATTAAAATGAAAAGTGAAATGATTTTTTCCAACTGATCTCCGCTGTGTAAATCAAACCACTTTGTACGATTTTCGTTAAAAATAGCGAAAAAGTGCTGGATCACCAATGAAATATTCTATACCTGATTTCCCTGAAAGAAAACAAGGGCATTGAGATACGGTTAAACATATCAATCCCAAGATTGCCAATCAGACCATAGATATCCTATTGTGTTGTGACACTGAAGGTACACTTTTAAACCTAGTATTTAGTTCCATTTTTAGAATCTTAGAAACACATAGAAATATATATAAAAGAACTTCAAAACTCAAAAATTCAGAAGTCAGTTCTATCTAAAAACAGAATCTTGAATTAAATGTAAAAATACAATAATTTCATATATACTGTATATATATGTGTATATATAATATATATATATGTGTGTGTGTGAGAGAGAGAGAGAGAGAGACAGAGAGAGAGAGAGAGAGAGAGAGAGAGAGAGAGAGAGAGAGAGAGAGAGAGAGAGAGAGAGAGAGAGAGAGAGAGAGAGAGAGACAGTAACTCCCTTTAGTTTACCTTAAAATAAGAGTACGTTTTCTATATTTCAGCTTCCTTCAATTCTCATTAGGTTCATTTTATGGGTAACTTACTCTTAATGAAGATTTCTCTCTCTCTCTCTCTATCTTCTATGTGCTTGATTCTAATGGCTAACAGTATTTTGACTGACATACAGAAATTCTTACATACAATTGCTATGCCAAACCAAATCAAAATTTAAAGGTATGGCTAGATTATTAATAGGTTAAAATGTGTGCAAAAACTAATGCTAAATTGGATTTCATGAGTGTTTGACACTATACATAATCCTAGCCCACTGCTCATTATGAGGATTTTAGTTTTCACCTAGAATCTTAACATTAAATATAGTAAAGAATAACTTATCATTAAAATGGTAAACGATTCCATCAGTTCCTAAAGTTATATCAACACTTGGAATAACCTTTCCCGTTGTTTTTTCTTTTTATTTATTAATTTTTTTCTGAATAATCATTGAGAAGTACGGATCATTTGACTGAAATAATGCCCAATATTTGAGATAAAACGTATCTCCTAAGAGTGAATGGTTTCAAATATCTTTACATAGAGCTCTTGTACATACTGAATTGAAGATGGTAAATTCAGTAGCTGTTAGAACTGCAATGAAAATGAGGTAGTAGAAATTTTATTATTGCTCCAGGTGACACTGAAACTACCATTTTAAAACCCACTATTCAGTTCATCTTAAAAATAAGTCTTGGGAAAATGATGAAATGCAGTAAAATAACAGCACTTCAGATTTCTATCAGAGCTCTATCTTATGGAAGATATAATAACAACGAAACAAAATAACTACCATAGTAGTTATATAACCACTATTCTGTTCCCTTGTTGAAGCTCTCAGGAAAAATATTTCTAAATGTAAAAATATTGTTGCTTTCTTGAATTTGATTACTCGATGCAAGGATGCCTTAAAGCACTCTTTTCCTATGTACATAAAAATTCTAAACGAGTTTATTTTATAAGATAATAAGATAAAGACAGATTCTCTCTCTCTCTCTCTCTCTCTCTCTCTCTCTCTCTCTCTCTCTCTCTCTCTCTCTCTCTCTCTCTCTCTCATTCTGTACGTTGTTGCTTTGCATTTTTAGAATTTTTCCTCATTTGCCTAACTTGCCGAGGTCTCCGAAAAAGCCAGCATATTTTGACTCACATCAAATCAAACTCAGCCTACAAATTTTATACAGATGCATTGCTCTTCTCCTGAGAGAGAGAGAGAGGGAGAGAGAGAGAGAGAGAGAGGAGAGAGAGAGAGAGAGAGAGAGAGAGAGAGAGGAGAGAGAGAGAGAGAGAGAGAGAAGAATCTCGGTGTAAATACACAAAGAAAAAACACCTTGGATTGATACAGCATATAAAAAAAGCCGTCAAAGAACAATATATTTACTCTGCTGGAGAGCTTGCTGAATTCTTGGCACTGAGGAGCGATGTGGCCACCTGGTGGCACCGGCGTGTCTCTTCCTCAGTGGGAAGAATGCAAATATTCACTCCTCCAGTTCATCTCATTCCGTTAAATACCGCGGATGGGACGGGTTACGCCGACGAGAACTGTGGCAAAGACACACTGCTCCGAACATTTAGAGCGGAAAGGGTCGTGCACAGTAATAATAATAATAATAATAATAATAATAATAATAATAATACACAATAATAATAATGGAACTAAGACAATGATGTAGTATTCCCAAGACATAATATAAATTTAATTTCAGTTTATACACACACAGTTGTTCCAGTGATTCAGATCGACCCACACCCATGTGGGAGCCTGGATTATGAATCCACATGAGCAGATGAATACGGCACGATCCGTTAAAACCTATATTGACCTAAGCAGTGAGTTATTTATCTGATAGTCAGTTGATTACAGGTGGGTCGCATTGAGGTAGGGATAGGTTCTGGGGCAACACCTCAGGATACAGCACTAATGGAGAAAGTTTGTATGTGTAGTATGTGTGCATATGTATATAGGTATATATATATATATATATATATATATATATATATATATATATATATATATATATAAATCAGTTTGACGACATAAAACAATGGCACCAGTAGTAAAATAAAATCTTCAGAAATGAAAACAGAAATAAAGACGCAGAATCAGAAGTAAAGAAAATAAATGATAAACATAATAAAATGATAAAACATAAGCTGAAAAAACAAGAAAATACCGATGTCAACAGAAATTGAAACAAAAAATGAGAACAAAACAATTCCAACAAAATACAAAAGTATTAGAGAGAAAACTGTCGAGGAAGAATTAAATCTGGTGAGGGTTATAAGATGTAAAACAAACATTAAAAAATAAATTGAAAAAATTAAAAAAAGGAAACGTGAAATAAGACATGACGACAAAGAATAAGGAAAAAAAAAAAGAAAGAGGAATGTAAAAGCACGAGAAAATACAAATGTCCACAGGCTGGATAAACATTTGAGATAAACTTCAAGAGGAAAAAAAAAGTTTAAAAAAACAAGTCACACAATTAAAACAAGACAAAACAGTCAAGTATTCTGCGTTAGTCTCTTATTTATAAGAGCATAAACAACGTCTTACCTGATGAATTAACCTTGGAAAACGCAAGGGGAAATACCTCACGAGCACGAAGGAAAAAAGGGACTCCAATGAATGGATGGCAAGAGCTCATTTTCCTCTGCATCTCGTTCAGTTGCTTGAAATAAACCACAGGGGAGGAAATAGGGAAAGCTTGGGTAGAGTTTTCCTTCAATTTGAGTCACGGGAAATATTTTCGTTCATGGCAAAATGGTTTCGAAGAAGTATTCAATGCAGGTTTTTTTATTATTTCCTGAATTACTGTTCTCGATTTTATTTACTGATGTTGATAGTCAATACAAGCTTACACACACAAACATTTCATGCCAGCAATGCACGCGCGCACACACACACACACACACTTAAAATTATTACAGTATATCACACTTAAAAATTATTATTATGGTATATCATGACTAAAATTATTACAGTATATCACACTTAAAATTATTACAGTAATTCACACTTAAAATTATTACAGCGTATCACACTCTAAAAATTAAGTGACAGTATATCACACTTAGAATTATTAAGTATATTATTCTGGAATAAATAAAGTAAGAACGAATAGACATGGCGTTATCGATAACATCAATAACTACAAAAAAAAAAAAAAAAAAAGATTTTTAAGCGTGAAATGTAGATGCTGTGAGGTGCAATTTCAATAAAACAAGTATTACCTTTCTTTTCTCACGTATATGTAGAGTGAATAACATTACTGGAAGGTTATTGATACTCTAAAATTGCCACCATCAGTATTATTATTATTATTATTATGGCTCTAAAAAGCTGGTTTCTTCGTACATAGAAAGGTCACAGGAGCTTAAGAGTCTGATGCCCGTGCCCATCTCTGGGGGGCTGGGTATGGTATAAACGGCAACGGGTCACACCAGGCTTGAAATCAAAGAGAGAGAGAGAGCACACCAATCAAGTGTTAATCAGTTTCTACAAAATAACTACTGCTTCTAAAGAATTGGTTGTGAAGGCGGTAAGCTCTTTGTTATGAAATGAATAAAAATTAAAGAAAAAATAAATAATGAGTTTTTCAAATTTTTCCTGATTTTATTAAAATCCTCATCGCTTGAAAAAAAACAAGATGGAATCAACTGTTCTAACTGAGAAAAAGGATTAATTTCACCCCAGTTCTGTGCAATATTCATTTAAATCTGTTTGTCAGATGCAATGTCAATTGCTCGAATCTCACTTTATTATTTTCCTATTTTTCTTTATCTTCCTAATCTTTAATTTCATTTTCTATTCATCAGAATTTTTTTTCTTTCTGTAACTCTCTGCTTCAAGTGTATGTATTTACAGAAAAAAAAATTCAAATGAAGATAATGTGCACAAGTACAACTACAAACAGGCCACTTGAAAAAAAATAATATTAACAATAAACTCGAATAAATCCTTCAACATATTTTTATTTCAGGAATAAGAATTCTCGCAAATCTTGGCTTCATAACGAATGTAGCATCGCTACATCTAAATAATTCTTACTCGAAAAAAAAATTTCCCTAAAAAATGTGAAACTCATCATAAGGCTTGATTCCGGAGATTACTTGGAGATTACTTAAATAAGCTTTAGCCTATAAAGCGAATCCAGAAGATTACTTTCTGTGTTTGGAAGGGGGGAAATTCCTTTTCCTGTTCTCATCGCAAAATTCTACCTTGATAAAAGCAGATAAAATCAGGCGAAATGAAAAGCCAAGAGCTCTTCGGAAGAAGAGAGAGAGAGAGAGAGAGAGAGAGAGAGAGAGAGAGAGAGAGAGAGAGACTGTGTTTTAAGGGGAGGAATTATTATAAAGCATCGTTCACAGTCACAGAAGAAAAAAAAAATGGAAAACGACATCAAAGGAGATTTTCCAGAACGAGATCTAATTTATGCAAAAGCTCCGAAGAGCCTTTTGCGATGTAAGAGCTCATCTGCCTGAAACAAGAAAACTCATTATTTTATCCGAAAGAAACGAGGAAATTAAAGAGACTCCTGCTTACGTGCGCGCTTCGTGCTTTCTGTAGTGTCATGTAAGATGGTTGGGGAGAATCTGGACGTCAGATGTCTGAAGTGATTCTCTCTCTCTCTAAACTAACATAATTCCTCTCTCCTCCAACATAATTCCTTCTCATTCATCCAACATAATTCCCCCCCTCTCTCTCTCTTTAGAAACGACTACAGCAAAACATGATAAAGTAATAGGGCAGTTTTTAAAATTACAGACTGGCGATTTACAGAAAAGGTATAGCCAAGCTTTCACACAACTAAGTTAGAAGCTTTCGATGCAAGTTGCGACACCACCATTTTCAAAAACTCGGCCTGAAACTTAATTTTCCATTTACAACAAAAAAGAAAAATTAGTCTGACATTTAGTATCAGTTTCCAGAATATGATCTTGGATTCTTTTAAAACAAGCATATTTCACAATTCCCAAAGACACTTACTCTGGGGACCACAAAAAAATTACTTGAATTTTCGAATGAAAATTTAGTTTTGACACTATAAAGAGAGAATAATTTAAATGCGGTGTTTTAATTGAAAATTATACTTGAATTTTCTTATATAACAGTGAGTATTTTGACAGGAATGATGCTGCAATTTTTCTCGCAAATAAAACTAATTCTTACAAGCGATATCAAAAGTGTCTAAAATCAAATCTGAGTTTTTTACGACACAAAATAGATAAGAAATTACGTCTGAGAACTAAGTGTTGTCATTTTCAAGAACTAGGACTAAAACCTCAAACGAAACCTTAGCGTGAAGAATTTCAGTCATAAATAAATAGGCAATTTCTGTTCAAGTTTAAATCTGAAGTCTTTCAGTACCTAAAGCTTTGATAAACATTTTAACGTCCCGGTGAAAATAAATTCTAGAAAAGGATGAATGTCAGAATGAAAATAAAGTCTGACATGTAGTTTCATTTCAAGTCCTCCATAAAACTTACTCGTAAGTCTATTACTTTTAAAAAGATTTAGATATTTAGTTTATGGATGGAAAAAATCTAATAGTCTTACAAAATCTGCAAAATAATATTGTTAACAGCCTGGCTGTTAAGTTTCTTACTTTAGTCTATTTTCTGAAGAATTTAACATTCGGAGTTTAACGTAACACTGACACGTGGAATATGAATCACACTGATTCGTTCGTTTTAGTGAATTTAGCAGAATATGTAAAGTATCGTGATGAGAAATTTAAAACTGATTGCAAATCATTATTCATCAGAAATAATACAGGACTTCATGTGTCCATATTGTTGGAAGTTTCTGATTTTGAATTCCTTAGAAAATTCTGACGAAAGTAAGGTATTCAATTCTATTGTAAGTTACATACAGATAAGTGTTATCTCTTGGGTAACAAGTGCTGACGCCAACTCACTGGGCTTCCAAGTACTGCGTAGTACTTCCAAGTACCTGTAGCCTTAAAACCAGATAACCTCGTACTTTGCAACGCACGAAAAGAGAACATTACAGATTATCTGCATAAAGAACAAAAGGGTGACTCATTTCTATTCTTTTTTACTAAGAGTTGATTCACAAACAAAGGTGCTTCAGACTGCAACCAAAATTAAAGGACAACTCTTACCAATAGTAATGATCTCGAAAATAAAATACACTCCTAAAAGAAGGTACCTCTGGACCAATGGAATAGAACAAAGCTTTTGCAACCCTTTAAAGGAGAGAGAGAGAGAGAGAGAGAGAGAGAGAGAGAGAGAGAGAGAGAGAGAGAGAGAGAGAGAGATCAGTTAAAATCGGATGAGGGTGCGGTAGAAAATGAGATACAGTACAAGGAAAAAAATGAAGAGGGGAAACTCGAATTCTTTTCACAGCCTTTTACACGGAAGCAGTTTATTTTCCCTCTAAGCAAAGTGCTTTCCAGTCTGCTTTTTTGCTCGCCATTTCTTTTATCGGAGCGGCTGTCATTTGTCAGAAAATACAGTGTCTAGCTTACGTATTATTTTCCGCGTATGCACAAACGGTAGAGGGAACAAGCATTGAGTTTCTTTTTCCAGTGAACTAATAAAAACCAAAACTTCCACTGAGGACGGATCTTGCATCTTTTTTTTTTTATGTGATGTATTTATGAAGATTCATTTTCTGCTAGCGTTGCCAAGCAATCAATAGTAAGCTATGAAATGTCAAAACTACTCGTAGGATATTTCCCCACAAATCAAAAACAGAGGTCTTGCATTTGAACAATTTTTTTTGTATATATAAAACGAAGATAATCCTTTTGGGGATTAGTTTTCGGTGAAGAAATTATGACGAGAGATATATAATAACAGTTATCATGATTACGAAATGAGCTACTGACCAGCTGCAGTAAAGAGGTAAGAACTCTTATTATTCTTAATATCACGTTGTTCTTTTGTGTTCGTATTCATTACAAATGTCGACACTTCATTACAATGTATATATAGGTATATATATAATATATATATTTATATATTATATATATATATATATATATATATATATATATATTATATATATATTAAGAGCCTACATATTTATAAATTTGCAACTTAAGCAAACGTTACTGGAAAAGAACAAAATACTCAAAACACTGATAAATAAAATTACGAACACTCGTCTTTTAGATTTGTACAAAAATATCATAAGAATTACTATTCATTTTGAACTATTAGCAATATTGGTATTATGGCTTCTGATAACAGTAAATACCCAGTGAGCAATGCATAATAACAATCTCTCCGGTTACTGACTTAAATGAAACAGAAATCGATTATAAACGATTAAAATGATCTTATAACCCAATCTGGCATCTAATATAATGGTCAGGATCAGCGATATTTTCTAAAGGAAATGACGAAGCACTAAATCGAAATGAATAAAGAGATGAATGAGAATGATCAGACCATAGAGAAATTAGAGCTCTAGCAACTTCATGGAAAAAGAGTTTATATATATATATATATATATACATATATATATATATATATATATATATATATATATATATATATATATATATATATATATATATATATATATATATAGTGTATATATATATATATATATATATATATATATATATATATATATATATATATATATATATATATATATAACTATATGTAGAGCATATATATTATAATATTTATATATATATATAATATATATAATATATTTATATATATATATATATATATATATATATAATATATATATATATATATATATATATATATATGTATATATATATATATATATATATATATATGTATGTAATGAACAGTGGTATTTTCTATATATTATAATATACGTATGAACGTCAAATATTATAATAGAAACTATAAATATATCATATATATATATATAATTGCATTTAATGAATAGATATAATAGATATATAACGATATATATATATATATATATAATATATAATAAAAACCATTAGTTTGGGATTATCTGCACAAGAACGCATTAAAATACTAAAGGTTGAAATGTTCAAAGCATTTGCATTTTAATAGGTCAGCGTGGTGAAGAATAAAACAAGCATCTGGCATTTTACGCAGAGGTTGAAATGTTCTTAGACTTAGCTCAAAATTTTACATAAATAAAAAACGTGAAATGTGACCAGCAGATTCATGAAAATTTTATATATATATATATTTATATATATATATATATATATATATATATATATATATATATATATATATATATACTATATATATATGAAATGGACAGTAAATGGAATAGAAGCATGTGTGATAAAATACATACACATATAACTATAATATTATATATAGAGAGATATATATATATATATATATATATATATATATATATATATATATACATACACATATATACACACAATATCAAATAATAAGCACGGATACCCCATTAATAATTGAACTATGACTTGATGCATTCATCCACCAAAACAGTAGAACTGGTTGTGCATTTTCCCGTAAAATTCAGGCACTGTATTTAATTTAAAATAATCACCATGATTGCTCTATAGGCTACTAAGTTTGTACAGTACACGCAGGTAAGTATATGTATGATGAATATTTCGTCACTAACTCTGTACATGATATTTTCATGCAAAGTTTATGATAACTATATTTATGATAATATATATATATATATATATATATATATATATATATATATATATATATATATTATATATATATATATATATATATATATATATATATATATATATATATATATATATATATATATATATTAATACATATATATACATATACATATATTTATATAATATATATTTCGTGATTATTCTGTACAGAATAATACAAAATAATACCCTACACAGATGTCCTACACGTCTGCAGAGAATTCTCAAATCCACCAACAAACCTTATTCTTGGTAAAATTCTGTTTTTATAAAAGGGAACTCTCTCAACCGCATTTGTTCAGATGTTCAAAGTCTGGCCTCACCTCTTTCAAGATCTTCATTCAGGAGAGCCATGTCTACAGAAAAAAAAATACTAAACACTCAAGAACAAAAGCACGGCAGTAATGGGTGTGTGTGTGTCTACTAAACGCCAAGGCAGCTGCACTGAGATGCGTATAGAAGTCTACGCCGGAAATACCACTTTTAACTCCTAAATGAATTAACTGGCCTGACATCACTAAGCTCAGGACGAAACTGGGCACAGCTGGTATCTTTTCTTTTCTCTGAGGTGTAAACCGACTGATCTGATTCATAGGCTGGATTTACAAGAGCAGTGTTAAAACTTAAGCAATTCAACTATAAATTCCCCTTAATTAAAATCCCTTCATGTAAAAGCTTTAATCATCAAATCCACAGGTACAAAGAAATGCTCCCATGAAACACCGTTGAATGTTCCGAACAGAAAGCAAAAAGCTAAAACACAGAACGATCGAACTACATTTATGAAGACGTCTTTCTACATGAATGCTAAAAATCACGCTGAAATTGAAAATAATTCCCTCAGTAAACCGGAGAAGAGGGTTAGGTAAGTATTATTCTTATCCCAGATCTCAACAGAAAATTCCTTCTCAAGCCGCCTAAGACTAGGTCACTCGAACATGCAAATCCCTACAATTACGGGGACGAAGTAATTCCTGTAAAAAGGCTGCGGTTCACCGCTAGTCATACATACGTAGATTCTCATGTAACGAAGAGCGGTTTCCCCAACTTTCGGCGTATTTCTGTAGCTCCGCGGGAGAGATGACCTGGTCATTTTCAGCCTTTACTGGCTACCGCTAGCCACACCTCCCCCTGGGAGCTGTTACGTTTTCTTTGCATTTGTTTTGGTATAAATATTTCACTTGCTGCAGAAGTGATGACTCTCGGCTCGTCATTAAAAATACGCTTTTTTTTTTCAAAGTTATTATTCACTGACAGCCAAACTTATATGTGTCGACACCCATCAAATATTAGGTCTATACATGCCCGACAAGCAATAGGAAATGTGTCCTGATACTGGCAATAGAATTTAAGACTGGATCAATTATGGATCCAGTCTCTTGAATTTTCTTTAACACAGCTTTGGAAATGAAGCCCACGTGAGTCCTAATATCATCTATACTCATATGCTGTCAATGCAATAAATGCCAACTTTTACTCTTCCAACTTGGTTAATTATGGACATAGAGGTTTCATGTCTAACCTTAAACACAGACACTGGTGCGCAATCAGTACCTTACATAGTGTGCGAGAAAGCTTTTAATAAGTTAAAAGACTTTAGGCAGGTACTAGGCTTTCCGAGATACCAAAGAAATTCATTCGTCAAATACCGGCCAGGGGTATCTTGCCTTTATCTGTTTTATACGTGTTTGAGTTTAGGTTACTTCCTCACATGATAGAAATAGATAAGGCAATTTTCTCATTATGAAAATGTGAATGGCTTCAACAGACCTTACTGCTCATGATGTGAGCTCAACTTGGTAGCCTCAGCAGGACTGAACGGATGTTCCAGTCCCTCTTCAAAACCAATGGCCATCACACTGAGGCCTCTGGAGCACACGTCTATAGGCAAAATCTATCAAGGTCTCTAGTTGCCATGGATTATCCTGTTTCCAATTAGATGGTACCTTGTCCTAACCAATAATCTCTATTAGTCGCAAGCTGTACGTATGGTTTGCCGAGTCACTACTGTGTGTGAAGCAATAAATAAAAAAAAAGTCATCAACAAACAATGTACGTACAAAATTGGCACAAATTGTCATACGATACATGACAAATGTAAACAAGGTTGCATTTGGGACACTCGCCCCCGAAACACGACCTTGACACAAATAAAGACAGTGAAGTGACGTTCTTACTTGCATTTCGAATCTTCGATATTTTTAACACTTTTATAAACAATGCCATTTCTTATTTTAAATCATAGCAGTAAGGATCTTGCAAAACATGCTTCATGGTATCGTTAAACTCTTTGAATGTTGGAAAAGACACTCGGGTAATGTTATTCTTAAGTAAAAGTTTTACGTATAAATAATTTCGTTCGAACTTGTACACTCTGCCGAATACATATTTCCGAAGCCACAATGCCGCTAAGTTTGACGTTGTAACACTACGATAGAAATAAAAAAAACAAAATTGGCTAAAGAGATATTTTCCATAATATAATTAAAATATGAAAGGTTAAAATAGTGAGAAATGTCGAGACACAAAGAATTGGTAAATAGTTTAGCACAGACGAAAAGATGGATTATCGTGTTGAATTTCCTTGGTCATCTGGAGAGAACAGAGGACGGTACAATGATGAAATGTGCATTATCAGGAAGTACTTGGAGAGAGGGGAAAAGGAAGACCAAGAAACTGATTGTTACAAGGAGCTCAAGAGGTGCTGGAGTGGGAGGGTCTTTCATTCAAGAAGGACGAGACTGTGTGAGTTCCCAGTGTGTGTGGATGTAGGCTGGGGGATTTAAACGCTAATGATGAGGCTTCTGAGTAAGTATATGTAGCAACAGATGCTGTGGGAGTTATACAACACTCTTACATTTCCCGTCATAACACCAGTCGAAGGACACACCAAATCTTCAGTAAATTACAGTAAGTAGCTGTTCAGTGAGAACAAATATATCTTATGCCTCAACAGTATGCTACAGAGTAACAGTGACATCCAAGAGGCCTGACCGTGAATTTCAATTTTATGATTCTTATGCATATGAAAATCTTTAATACCTTTTCAAATGTCCGACACATCTATTTTATATTATGTATTAAAAGGAAATAAATGCGGTATTTTTCGTACCCTTCATTTCAACACGTCATCATAAATCGTTTTCCAGCTGGCAAGAGCGCCACCTTTTCTGTCGCATGGGACACTCTAGGGTCCCCTTTTATTCTATTTTGTGTTGTACCATTATAGTTTATTCATAATATACTCACAGTCAAGGACTTTAAAATGCTATGCCCTTCAGTATGTCAAACATTTTCATTAGCTGAGTAAAAAGTAGACGAGTATAATAAAATTTTACTATCTCATCTAATGATCATGTAAATTTAATGTTAGCGATATAAACAATTCTTCTCGTTCTCTCTCGCACAAGGCAAGACACGAGTTTATATATTTTCAGTGGCGTGCCAGAACTTGCTCCATAAACGACAAAAGTTTGTGGTTGTACTGAGATACAAAGGCATTTTATAAAGACATATTACTATGAAACATATGGGCAATGTCACAGGTGTGGCGTATAAATACACGAGAGAGAGAGAGAGAGAGAGAGAGAAAACAATACCAAGGTCGATTCGTTTGTGACAGGAATGGTATTCGGGCAACTGCTTTCGAATCACAACACCCTTTGGCTTATACCACGGTCTTTAGAAAGACCGTGGCTTTTACATACCGGCGTTTCGTGGGTCGGAAAAATGATGACGGTTCAGGTGCATCAACTTGCAGTTTACGATCTCAGTATCGTCATGTGGGAATGAGATGCTTGTTTGATGAACTCCATATGATCGAATGACAGTATGATGCTATGAAACAAGAGAGAGAGAGAGAGAGAGAGAGAGAGAGAGAGAGAGAGAGAGAGAGAGAGAGAGAGAGAGAGAGGTTCCTTTTAAAAACGAGAGAGAGAGAGAGAGAGAGAAAATATTATGAACGTTCCACAGAGCAAATGAAAATATTCAGGATTTGACATATATATAGAACTAATAAAACCAAGGACACACTCTACTAACAGAACTGTCTAGAGAAAATTACACATTTATGCACTGTACATATAAGCAAAATGTAAATAGATACTTAGTCCTGCACGAAGTTGTAAACATATATGTATACCTGTAAAAGTATTTATATAAATGTTTTACAAAATATTATAGCTAGCAATATTGGGTGGCACTGACGATAATAAGCAAGGAATATGTACTGACAGGATCAGTATCCTTCTTCTCTCTCTCTCTCTCTCTCTCTCTCTCTGCCATCCCATAAGTTGGCCCTATCAACTCCGGGCTGCATCGCTGACCGAGAAACTATGCAAAGCAGTTCATAGACCTTGTAGCAGAGACACACAATGGATATCAGACGAGAGGGAAGCTGGCACCCTTTGTATGCTCCGAGGCACTCGGATTATTGGGAACACCTGCCGGGTTAAAGTCACTGTGAACTTGTCAACAGATACTGCAATAATTCCTTCCTTCCCAACCTCCCATCCCCTCCATCCACCTTCCACCTTCCACCTTCTCCCACAATCATCTCCGGTGCCTTCACCCTTCCTCCTCTTCCACCCCTAACCCCCCTCCCGTGTTCTCTCATATCAGGTGGTGGTGACAGATCGAACCCCAGCGAGGCTCTATAGAGAAACTGAAAGTTTACTATCCGGTAAAGGACGTGATGGGAAATAGTATTACTTGATAACAATGAGAGTTGACGCTGGAAGGAAACGGATTTAGTTACGCTTCTGCATCCATGCAGCTGCTAAGACCTTGCACTGTAGGTACAACATAAGTTTTCTGCTTTATGTAAAGAATGTAATTTATATATATATATATATATATATATATATATATATATATATATATATATATATATATATAATTTCTGTAGTAGAATATATTCTGTTTTCCAAATGAAAACTTTTATAATATGAATATATATTATATAATATTCCATAATGAAAATTTTTTATATATATGAATATATACATATATATATATATATATATATATATATATATATATATATATATATATATATATATATATATATATATATATATAACAGTTTACTAAAACTAAATGAAAAGAGCAAAAGCATTAAGGACTGGGATAAAGAAAGTCTAACTGTTTCTGGTATGGCAAAGAGACGCAGGAGTAGGGTATTACCTAATGTCAAATGGTTATGTGAAAGCAAGAACTGCCCAGCTAAAGCCGACGGTAGCGTTAAAGTAGTTAGTATTATATGAATATGATTTAAGGACAGGAAAAAAGATTGAAATAAGATTTCTCGAAATAAGGTTTTAGTCCAGTTAGATGCGGAGAAGCGGAAATGGTGATTGCGTAGGGTAATTCGAATGCAAATGAGAATGGAGAGACACTCTTGGGTATTAAATGAGAGTTGAATGTTGAAAATTTGGATTGAATTGAATTGAATATAGAATTTATGCCAGCGTCAACACTGGGACCTATGTTTCATTCAGTGCTGAAAACGGAAACTGACAGTAAAAGGTTTGAAAGGTATAATAGAGGAAAACTCGTGAGTTGCACTACGAAACAATTGTTAGAGAGGGAAAGTAAGACGGGAAGAATGAGAAAATGAAAGGAGGCACAGTAAAAGAATGAAAGGGGTTGCAGCAAGGGGGCTGAAGGCACGCTGCAAAGAACCTGGTGCCCACAGTGCACCGCATGAGGTTGTACTTGACGGCACTACCCCGCAGAGGGATGTTAATAAGCATAAACTCGAAAGCGCAGAATGTGAGAAAAGAAAATGAAAGTAGGTTTCGAAACAGTTGGAAAGAAAATGAAAGTAGGGGTTACAATGCAAAATGGCCATGAAGCAACTGAAATACGATACAGGAAAAAAAAACAGACTAGCGTAATCGAAAGGTTTATGAAGAATGTCCATTTTTATGGACTTTCCTCCATTCCTTTCGAATCTTTCCTTCATTGAAACATACCTTCCACATACTGGTCAGACATTAAAAAAAGCTTCATTTTAGATATCTTACCATTCTTCAGCATTTTAATTGCCCTTCTTACATCCTCAATTTTTTTTACAGCCATTTCAGGATTCCCATTAATAAGTTCCCCCTTCTGTACCTGAGCTTTGTTCCTCTTCCACCAAGTATTCAAAAGGTCATTAGACTTTATCCTACTAATCCAATATTCCCCTACTTCTGATGGCTCCCTTAATTTTTATTTTCATGCTTTTACTCACACACACACACACACACACACACACACACACACACACACACACACACGCATATTATATATGTATATGTGTGTGTGTTTCTGTTTGCACGCTCGTGAGTGTGTGTTCACTTGTATTTAAACATCATATACTGTTCGCCTGAGTGCATAATTATACGAAGAAGAGTACAGTTGTATCTGAAAACGCATTATAGTACACATATATATAGATCTATGTATGACTTCTTAACAAGTCGTCACTGGATATTTTGAATGAATTGAAAACTCTGAAACATCATGAAACTCACTAAGAACCATTTACAAGCTATGCAAGCTTCGCTAGTCTCCATCAGGTACAATAGCAGAGAGGTTCCGAACAACTCTACAACAAATACTGTCAGAGAAAGGGTGACATACACTCTAGAGGCATTAGAACACCTGCTTTCAAAAATCACTAACCTTTGCGCTCTGAAATACACTTAACGTGCATTTTTGCATTGACTTTCGGGGAACGAGCATTTGGGACAGCGCGTGAGTATAAAATGCTGCAAAAGCTCTTAATAATCCTGTTTTTCATTTCAAGGCCTTTCCTGTTCTTAACGGAGCATTCCGCTAATTCAAGGAAAGTGTATGTTTACGTTGACTTTACGTGTCTCGGGGATTTGGGCCTTAATCCCCGCTTCTGCACCACGCGAAAAATACACCAAACACGACTTTCGCGGACAAATGCGCCAAGGTTCCAACTGTTGGTGTAGATAGCTTGAGATTCTTGAGGACTTTCGGATTTAAGCGAAGATCGGTTATTTTGCTTCCTGTGTGATTACAATGAGAATGAAAGTCTAGAGTGGGTAGGCACTGCGGGAATGAAGCTATGATAATAAAAATACTATCTAACATGAACAAATGAAAGACTATTGAGATCTAGGGACAGTTGACATAAGCGAGTTTAATTATGGTAAATTTGATGTAGACGTGTTCTTCAATGCCATAATATTACTTACAAATAAAAAAATAAGCATCCAAGGAAGCAGAATTGGAAAAAGGCCTCATTATTCGTAACTCAATTTGCAAGTGAGCAAAATAAACCGGCAACACACCTCGTTAATGCCAACATAATTCTCATGATTGTTTCAATAATCATTCGATGAATTTTTCGAAAACTGTAATAACATGACTCACTGGAAATACTTTAATTAATTCTAATCAGGAATCTAGTATAATGATCCAAACCCTTACCAAAATTTCATGGTTTTTCTTTTATTCAAAATATACGAGGCAGCATCCAAATTATATCAAAGACTTGTCTGTTTCATGTTGAATTCTCTGAACTTATTCGATATCCTAAATCCCAAAATTAAGTTCTGGATTTTCACCAACATTAAGCAATCTCTTTCTTCCCTCTCTTTCAACTGATTATTAAATGTTATCCAAGTATATCAGCAACTTTTTGGCAACAGACACAAGCAAAGGGACATGGATAAAATATCACCCGACTAATAATATTAGCTTAGATTAATAAGTGTCTCGGATCTTATCAAAAATGCTTCTGCTAGAAAAATGTCATACATATTTCTGGGAGCATAGTGATGTTCTTACATTATGAGAAATCAAGTACCCTGTTAAAAAAAATACAGTTTGAAGCATTCTATTTTACATCAATCTTTCTCATAAAATTCTGATTAACTGACTGACTGGGTGATTTGTTTGCATAATCTTATGGAGCCACAAATATGGCCATCTACGCCGGAGATATGATCCTGGGTACAAATAATTTTGAATAAAAAACCTTTCATATGAAATTCTTAATAAATTCCAAGTCTTATCCAAACATGCTTTTTGAATACTTTCATACCTCCCAGTCGTAAGATAATTTCTAAGAACTGAAAAACAAATACATCGCATCTTTTGTAGAAGACCAACTTCCTCTACAAACTTGAAATAATCGAGTTTTCAATACTCTGTTAACGTGATGGAGGCACGTTTGTTTTGGCGAGGGTCAGGGTCATAAAAAAAAAAAATAAGACTTCACAGTTAATGAAAAGTCAATGCCAACGTTCGCCATAAACTTCACTCTCTCTCTCTCTCCCCATGGCAGACATGTACCCACTGACTGAATTAGTAATTGTAAGAAGGTACAATATCAAAAAATGGAAGAAATCTCAAATTCTTAACAAACTTAGAACTATCTGGATGTAAAATATGGAAAAGTAGTGCTTTGCTGATTAAGGGTTGGTCATGCTGAGTTAAAGCAAAGCTTTTTAATGCGTAAGGCACCTCAGGTTTTTTTTTTTTTTTTTTTTTTTTTTTTTTTTTTTGGTAACTGCCTGGTGCCTGTACAGTACCATTAGATATTGCTTGACTGAATATTCGAGTCTAGTCGACGAAAGAGAGATCTCTATCAGCATCAAGAATTTTAAAACACAGTTTTATAATTTTTCTTAAAAGAAGATAAAGATAAAAATTTCGTGCTTAATCTTGCTTCCTAGTAGTTGGATATTTTATCTATTATCAATTTGCTTTCGTTCCGCACTTATTAGAAGGATTTAATGCAGTGGCATCAGTGACCTCTGCAATTACGATGCAAGAAAACTTTCCATATGTAAATTAAATTGAAATATCGCTCTTGCTTCGATTAGTGTCTGCGGAATATAGCTAAATGTTCATCTGACCAGTTAGTGAAAATGCCGGAGATTTTATTAAAACGGTCGTTTGTTTTTTTATAAGAAGCTATACATAACGATCACTGAGCCTTTACTTATCTAAATTAAGATCATTCATCGTCATTATTATTAATCATCATTATTAGTGAAGACACATATGATTCATGTTATACTTATCACAAGAGCAATAACTGCTATTATTATCAAGCATTTTCCTTAGATGGGGTGTCAGCATTCAGGTGCTCAGAAAGTCCTCTAGGATGAGGTTACTAGTCCCAAGCATCAATTTAATAATGGCTGCAGCCCGTCACAGTCATCTCACTAACAGATGCCCAAGTCACTACTTAGGGCAGCGACAGCACAAAGGGCTTTTAGGGCGCATTCCCATCCTCCCGTCCTAGGTCCTCTGCTTTGTTAGGCGAAGGTGCTACTGATCACACCACTGTACCCATTTTATAAATATATAAGAGAGAGAGAGAGAGAGAGAGGAGAGAGAGAGTAGAGAGAGAGAGAGAGAGAGAGAGAGATACTGATGACCCATATGCATGAAAAAAGGAAATATTAAAAACTAATAGCAGACATTAAGACTGGTCATCCTGAGTTCCTATTATAAGACGTATTTTGTATACATGCGCATGATCACGTGCGTGCTTGTGAATTTATTCAAGTGAACGTATAATTAAATGTGACCAAATGTGAACAAGAAATTTATCTGTTCTGTAATTTGCAAAAAAATAAGAAAAAGTCATGAGATTAAAAGCGTTGGATTTCAAAGAAGATGTACGTTGGTCTGAAGCGAAACCTGACGTTTATAGAAATTCAACCGATTCTGGCTCTTGTCGTAACCTTCTCCTGGGCAAGATAATGGTCATTCTAATTTCATGTAGCTAAATAAAATACAGATGACTTTTCGATATAATGACACACTTCATCAATCACTTAATGAGTGTCTGTCTATCAGCAGACTAAATGAGAATAGTTAAGTGTCCTAAAAGGAAAAAACCGACCCCCGTCACTTGATTTTTTGTCACTCTCCTCGCATCTGTTCACTCCACTTGCCATTATTTATATCCATTTGGCAGGTAATAAGAGAATTATCGAACGTGACGTCGCGAGAGGCGGATTCGTTCCAAGAATAACACATTGGGAAGGTCAGACTTCTTTACCCCCTCCTCCTCCTCCTCTCCTTCTTCCCCCTCCTCCTCCTCCTCCTCCTTCCCCTCCTCCTCCCTTCCTCCTCCCTTCCTCCTCCCTCCTCCCTCTTCCCCTCCTCCCTCCCTCTTCCTCCACCTCCTCCCCATTCTCCCCCCTCCTCCTCCTCCTCCCCCTCCCCTCCTCCTCTTCCTCCCCTCCTCCTCCTGCCCTCCTTCACTCCCCTCACTCACACACAACTTACGACACTTCCCCTCTTCTCCTTCTCCCTCATGCAACGAAACCTTGCTCTCTCTCTCTCTCTCTCTCTCTCTCTCTCTCTTCCTTCCCTCATTCTAAATACTTATAACATCATTTACCTCTTTCCCCCTTATTCCCTCACGATCAACTCTTTAGCCTTCTTTCCTCTACCTTCGTTCTCATGACTCGCAACAATTCTTTTAGCTCTCACTATTTCCCCATACTCATCAACTTTCTCCTCTTTCTCTTCCCTCAACAACACTTCCGACTCTCGTTATTCCCTCATAATCAGCGACTTGCTATTCTTCTTCTTAAAAAAGGAAAGAAAAATGTTGAAATATAACTCCTTCCTTCCCCATGGCTCCCTTCCTCGAAACTACTAACATATCACCCACGTGCTCCGTGAACCTCCCACTAAGCTTGCCAGCTAATAATAATGATGATCCTAAAAAAAAAATGAATAAAAAAAGCCAGTGCTGTGTTTTTTCCTTCCTATAACTTATTTTTCTAAGATGTGTCACTAGTAGTGAATGATATTTTACGTGCGGAAGATATAAAGGAAAATATTTCAAGATTTATTTTGAGGGTGTTTGGTACTACCTCTATGACAGCAATAATTTACAAAAAAAAAAAAAAAAAAAAAGTGCTGAGTGGGTTTTTTCATTTCCTATAATTAATTTTTCTAAGTTGTGTCAACCGGAGTACATGATATTTTACACCAGGAAGATATAAAGAAAAATATTTCAACATTTAATGTGAAGGTGTTAGGTTTCTCTATGCCAGCAATATTCTATTCCTTGTGAATATTAGGAATGATGTCATTTCTTAACATTTGCTAGTAACATCAAAAAACTTCAGTTTCAATTGCATTTTAACAAATCTGATCTCCTATGAATACGTTATTTCTTTTCTTTTTCCAAGATTAATATAATTTCATTCTGAGCCGAATTTACACTTTGACGAGGTGTACCTAAAAAGACTTTTTTACTGTACCCATACTTTTATTGACTTTTATAAAGACTGGTTTTATTTTTCAACTGTCTTTACTTCGGGCTTGCCATGTCTAACAGTTAACTCCATGTTATTATTATTATTATTATTATTATTATTATTATTATTATTATTATTATTATTATTATTATTAGTTAGACGATAAACCCCTATTCACGTGGAACAAGCCTACAGGGGCCAGTGACAAATGCTCAATTTTTTATGTGTTTAATCTTTAAGACCAACTGACCCCTCATGAATAACATGAATTTGTTAAATAAGGTCAAAGTGTCACCAAATTTTATATCAGTTTTGTATGTCGGGCTATTACTGTTCATTAAAGCCAAGAGTTCTCACATCTAATTAACTGAAGACAAAGCTCTAATAAAAACACATAAGTTAAAACTTGTTAAACAAATGCAGTTTTTCAAGTGCAAAAGTCAGATTAAGTTCATCCTAATGATCAAATGGCGTGACTTACTGAATTAACGAGTCATCGGATTTAGGAAAGCAACATGGCAAGGCTGAAATTTTCCGAAGGTGGTTTTATGTTATATAATAATAAGCATAACTGCTGTTCCATGTAAACACACGATATACATATATAGATTTGTGTCTATATATGTATATATATGCTTGTTTGTGTGTATGTATGTATATCTGTTTGTCTGTGTATATATATATATATATATATATATATATATATATATATATATATATATATATATATATATATATATATATATATATATATATATATATATATATATATATATATATATATATATACACACAAACAAACACATTCCACTCTTCTAACAGCTAACAAAGACGCCGAAGAAACCTACCCTTTGCAACAACCGCTTCTTCTGTTACTTCCCTCGCGCCATCATCAACAGGTAGCTGCGTATGTGATATTCTACCCGTAATAACTCTTCTGTTTATTTTATCATTAACGTCATCTGATTAGTAGCAGCGGCCGACTCCCTCTGGGCAGTCAGCTGCACCAGACGTTACTGGGAGCTCATAATTATTTCCCAAGGTGCCTGGATAATGCGGTGTTTTGCATCAATATTCGGGCGTTGCCATGGGGATGCTCCGCTCGCCTCCGTTGGCGTTTTTACGTGGGGGGGGAGGGAGAAGGTGGGGTGTGGTGGGGAAGGTTAGTGCTATGGTTGGCAAGGGGTTCAAAGAGACATGAGCTCGATAAGAAACAATTCATCATAGTAATGAATCGAACATTCGTCTGAAGGAGCTTCCGGGTCAAATTGATGGTCTGTTCAGTGAGTTAATTTTTATTTGTGACGTCACATGCGGGTCAGTAATTCAAATATAAATACTTTCTGTCAATTGACCTGTTTCTCGAATTTCCTAAAAGGTCGTTTTGAGTGCGACGCCAGTCTCCAGAAATCAAGCAATCAATTTATTTTCAATTTAATTAAGTGATCATTGGAAATTCTGTTGTCTATTTTTACATTATATTGTATTATATATATATATATATATATATATATATATATATATATATATATATATATATATATATATATATATGTGTGTGTGTGTGTGTGTGTGTGTGTGTGTGTATGTACACACACACATATATGTATATGTATCTATATATATATATACATATATAAATCATTAATAAACAGTATCCTTAAGATGGAGTGGATCAAGGTAGAAACAATGTGGCAGTCCAAGCAAACGTTCTTCCTTTAATCACTAATTACAATACCAGCCCAACGAAACTTATAATAACAACCAATACAACTTTAACATCTGCATCTCATTAACCCCTAAACGGTGGTGACCACCAACGTCTTCCTTTATAGCCTGCCGACACCACTCATTTACATTTCACGTGTCTCCTGCCTTTGCAATTAAAACGTTACGCTAAATCTTACATGTTCATCTTTTCCTACTTAAAAAAAAGTTGTAGTTCAATATCCACACGTTGAATGACATTGCTTAATTCCATAAACTAAAACACAAAATAAATGCACAGTTTAATAAATAGATTTCAGGTGCATTAACTAGAATTTGACGAAGAAACTACGTGCTGGCGTATCCGAGTTACTTATCACTTTATTACATAAGACAAAAAGAAGAATCCAACGTTTGGAGAATCCAACGTTTGGAGACCAAATATACTAGACACCAGGACCTGTTTTCTAAACGTTTTTACAACAGCCAACAACTAAGTACTAAATAAGGATAAAATGCATTCTCGTGAAGTATGCAACTCGAAAGTAACCCCTGGTGATGGTTACTCTTCACGATATATTTTCCAAAACTTTTGCTGAATAATGACGAATGCTTAATGATGCAACTGAATAAAAAAAAATACAGCCTGGATGGCTTTCTAATCTGAACTATTCTTGAGATGGAGCCGTCCTTCAAAAGGGTTTTCGGAGAAGCTGAATAATAATGAATGCTTAATAATAATACTGAATAAAAAAATACAACCTGGATGACTTTCTAATTTGAAGTAGAAAGTCATCCAGGTTGTATTTTTTTTATTTATATTATCATTAAGCATTCATCATTATTCTTGAGATGGAGCTGTCCTTCAAAACGGTTTTCAGAGAAGCTGAATAATGATGAATGCTTAATAATAATACTGAATAAAAAAATACAACCTGGATGACTTTCTAATTTGAAGTAGAAAGTCATCCAGGTTGTATTTTTTTATTCATATTATTATTAAGCATTCATCATTATTCTTGAGATTGAACTGTCCTTCAAAACGTTTTTCAGAGAAACGAAAAGAAAACTGAATAGCTGTAAATAATAACTGAAAACTATCTCGAATGACGAAGACAAACTTTCAAGAGCACAACTTCAGAATCGATGGACCGGACGGTCCAGTGACTGGCATACTTTGCTTCACATTCAAAATGAGCAACTCGAGGGCATCCAAATGGCCAGAGCCGTAATAGTTCTGATGCCCTAACAGAGAAATATTAATAAACTTGCTTCTTGAGTATGTAATTAAACTAAACCGTAAAATCTCCGAGTTAGGTATCCGAAATTTCAGACAATTTAGTCAACAGTGAAGATAATGAAAATAAAGCAGAAATGTTTACAGGTGTGTTTATGTCATATACATTTTTTTTTCACCTTATGCCTTTTTCCCCTCTAGAGGGTTAACGCCAGAAATGTACAGCCTTCTGGTTTCTTAGCAAGTCTTTTACGATGAGGCCGTTGGTCCCGCGTTTTCTGTTTTGGTGGGTGATAGACCTGGATCCCCCTCTCTCTCTCTCTCTCTCTCTCTCTCTCTCTCTCTCTAATACATGCATATATATAAAGAATAAATCCTTTAAACCAGACCTATGAGTCTACGTGATTCAGTCGTCCGGTTAAACTTGCATTAATCAGTTAAAAAATAGCACTCAGAAAGTTCATACTTCCGCTAATCGACCAGAATTGGTTCGTTATCAGGATAAAAACGAAATCTTAGGAATTAAGAGGAGATATAACCTCCTTCGAAAAGCCTTTGTCGGACCATCAAATCTATGGTGATATTTAGTGAGATATCTCCCTAAAAGTTACATTTGTATGCTTCCAAAAATCTGACAATTTGTGGCCAGCCACTCAATCCACCTTTGGTAAAAATTTTCGTAAAAGTCCCTCTGACACACAATCAACAATCAAACAGAACAAAAACATAACCTGATTTTTTATTTGATCTCTAAGTGTGACCCTGACCTCACTCTGCACATGGTCATCGTTACTGGATTATGCATGCCAAGTATGAAGTCTATTTAAGAGATTATGGCCAAAATTGAATTCATATTTGACCTCTGACCCCATGAAAGGTTAAAAGTTGCATACCTATCTTTCTTATAATGTAACTAGTTTTTTTACCAGGTCGCGATGAGAACCGGCGGTGGAATTTTCGTAAAAAATTCTTAAGACAACTTTCTGCGTAACCTTTCAACAAACACAAACAAACAGACGAACAAACCTGACCCAAATATAACCTCTTGGTAGGAGGCAATAATAATAATAATAATAACAATAATAATAATAATAATAATTAAGGCCAGTGACTTATTTCAGAACCGTATACCTATACACACACACAAGTGAGCCTATCGTGATCAGCGTAGATATTCTGAAGACAGCACTGCTTTATCATTAAGCGAGGTGGATAAAATAAGATGGGGGGAAAGGCCGATCAACCATATAAATTTCGAAAAAAAAAAAAAAAAAAATCCTGACGGCGCCGGCAGCGTCTTCGTCATGTTTATGACTTCTGGGGACTGGGCGATGACGTCACCAATCGCTGCTTATAGGAACTGCTTTCACCGAAATCATTCACAGCAGTCTACATGAATTTAACAAATGACGGGACCGAACGGGAGATACAGGGATAGCGGAGTAAATAGGAAAGGAAGGTTTGTGGGGGACGAGAATGGAAAAGGTGGGGGTGGGTGGAAGATGAGGAGAAATGGAAACAAGAAAAAATGCGCCGAAGTTTTTCTTCGGCGCAACTGAGTTTTCTGTACAGCCGCTACAGCTTATAATCAAGGCCACCGAAAATAGATCTATCTTCTGGTGGTCTCGGTATAATGCTGTACGAGCCGCGACCCATGAAACTTTAACCACGGCCAGGTGGTGGTCTATTCTATATCGTTACCAGAAGTACGATTATGGCTAACCTTAACCTTAAATAAAATTTTAAAAAAATACTGAGGCTAGAGGGCTACAATTTGGTATGTTCAATGACTGGAGGGCAGATGATCAACATACCAATTTGCAGCCCTCTAGCCTCAGTAGTTTTTCAAGATCTGAGGGCGGACAATAAGAGCGCGGACAGAATAAAGCGCGGACGGACAGACAAAGCCGGCACAAAAGTTTTCTTTTACAGAAAACTAAAGACGGAAAGCATATACAAACATGAAGTAGGGGAAAAAACGAAAGAGGGAGTAACGTGAGAGATACGGACGACCAAAGAAAGCAAATTGTGCAGATCTGCGAAAAGCAGAAAGGAAAAGGTGAAAAGGTCGAGGATAAACGAAAGAAAAATGTTGGTGGAAAAGGATGGAGGAAATGGATTTAAAGGGATTATGGAATGGAAGATGAGGGAAAGATCAAAGATGAGAAATAGGAGAGATGAATAAAACAATATTTATACTTAGCCGTCCTCACTATACGAAGAAGTGCATAAATGTCTTAAGGATATGTCTCATTTAGGCGTCTACTTGATTAAGAATGTAAACCAAACTAAAGGTATAGGATTTTACCGGCGTAAATGCCATTAAATAATAAAAAAAAAATCTTGATACTATTTGGAAAACATTACTACAACATAGCAAGACACGACTATGTACATTTAAAACCGGAGGAGCGGCATACCAAAAACACAAAGGATTTCAGAAATGTAATAACTAAGATACCTCCGTAGATACCAGCAATGTGGAATGGAATGGAATATAGAATTGAGGCCAAAGGCCAAGAACTGGGACCTATGAGGACATTCAGCGCTGAAAGGAAAATTGAGAATAGAAAGGTGTAACAGGAGGAAAACCTCGCAGCTGCACTACGAAATGATCGTTGGAGAGGGTGGAAAGTAAGATGGAAGAAAGAGACTATAAACAGCGGTACAGTAAAAAGAATGAAAAGGGGTTGCAGCTAGGGGCCGAAGGGACGCTGCAGAGAACCTTAAGTAATGCCTACAGTGCACCGTATGAGGTGCAGTGACAGCACTAACCCCCCTACGGAGACCAACAATGTGATATCTTACGGTGATAAAACCATTAAACAGACGTAGTTATTAGAGTAAGATTGACATATGATCTTTGTGTTGATAAAACAGAAAACCTCAAACAAGATATTAAATCAACCTTTTGATGCTTTTTTTATCAGCACCCGACTTATTCTGATCAGTACGGCCTTTCTCAAAATGCACAGAATATCGAGAACAAAATATTAAATTTCTTTCTATATAAATGAGGTCTGATTACTTAACGGTTATAAGGCATCGCAGCTGCTTAGGTCACTGACATCGAGATAAACAAGCAACGATCATTTCTGCTAAAAAAAAAAATAAGAGGTTTGACTGATAAATGGTTACCTGGCGTAACAACTGTGGGGGGTTGCTGACTCCGATATAAATGAAGAACATTATTACAGTTTAATATCAGGGATTTCAATTGAGTGCAATGATAAAAAAAACACGACATTCAGAACGTGCTTAAAATATAAATACGTGGATAAGTAATAAGTAGTTCAAAGTGTATTGTAAAAATAAAATCCAAAGTATCGGTGCCGTAATGAGTGCGTGTTTCTCTTCCATTGTCCTTATATATATGTATGTATATATATATACATACAAATAATTATATATGTATATTATACACATATGTATTTATATATTCGTCAAGAGCTAATGCAAGCATAGCACCTACAAATCTTTAGCAATATATCTAGTATATTCAGTGCCATTTCCAGTCCTTAGGCTGAAATCTTCAAGGAAAAAAAAATATGCTAAATACGTTACTATGTTGCTCAACTTAGTCATTCCCAAATCGACAGCAGTTTCAGCTATGAACGTTAGGATATTTTCATGACCTGAGAGCCTTGATTTTCAATAGAAAATAAATGAAACATATGTATATGTATATATATATATATATATATATATATATATATATATATATATATATATATATATATATATACATACATACACACACACACACACACACACACATTATATATATATATATATATATATATATATATATATATATATATAAATAATAATATCTGCATATACTTATATTTAGCTTTGTTAATAGGAAAACGAAACACTGGGTGAGAATCCCGACCGGTTTCGTCTTTGTATCTAAGGCATTTTCAGAGGACTCATTTTCCCTGTGGTTAAGCTGGATACACAAATCACGTGTCAGTGTGATTATAATAATACCTATGCGTATTATTATAACATGATTAATAACAGGACTTCACTTAAACAGGATGGTATATCTAACGTAGATTTTTATTCAGAAAAGTTACCAGCTTTCCAAGACTGTCTGTCTTCACTGTCTGTTTAACAGAGATATTGTTATTAATATATTTATATATTATATATATATATATATATATATATATATATATATATATATATATATATATATATATATATAAATATAAATATATATATTTATAATATATATTTATATATATATATATATATATATATAT
>NC_089793.1:11525323-11540323 GCF_040412425.1 Macrobrachium rosenbergii | reverse complement strand
GTATCTCATCAACAGCACATCGGTTCCTCTTCATCAGCAACTACATTTAACTTTCAACATTTATTCAACAGTACATTGGTTCCAATCCTTTATTGTGGCACTCAAAAAAAAAAAAAAAAAAATACAGTTTATATTGATTCCTCTCCTCCACAGTGGTACTTAACCCACAGATTTGCTAACCAACAGCGCATTAGTTCCGTATCTTCTCTGCAGCATTCAGTCCTCTGATTTGCTCATTAACGTCTCATCGGCTCTCCTCACTAGCTATAGCACTTAACCAACCGATCTGTTCTATCACCAGGATCACAAAATATATGCACGTTTATACAAGTTAGGTAATAATCAAATCAGAGATTAAAGTAATAACATAAGCTACTTTTCAAGACAAAGTAATAACACCAGCTACTTTTGAAGGCAAAGTAATAACATCAGCTGCTTTTAAAGGCGAAGTAATAACATCAGCTACTTTTAAAGGCAGCCAATGTCCCCTTGTAGTCCAAAAATGTAGGAAGAGACTGACTTTCAGCCTCTGAAAGGAAAGGAAAAGGTTAATAGCAAGAGTAAAAGAAGAAGAACTAGAAGTGAATGGAATAGGAATAGAATATAGGATTTAGGCCAAAGGCCAAGCGCTGGGACCTATGAGGTCATTCAGCGCTGAAACGGAAATAGACAGTAAGAAGGTGTGAAAGGCGTAACAGAAAGAAAACCTCGCAGTTGCGCTATGAAGCCACCGTTAGGAGAGGGTGGAAAGTAAGATGGAAGAAAGAGAATATGAACGGAGGTACAGTAAAAGGAATGAAAGTGGTTGCAGCTCGGGTACAATTATATCATGGAAAATTAATTTTGTAATAAACATTTTACACTTAATCCTTGCAGCAAGGATCTTGTTGACATTCTTAACAATAAAACTATTTTCGTTAAACGCGAAATAACTATATGGATGGCATTCATGCAATTATTTTCAAAACCTTCGGCGCGGATTATCTACAACAGAGAAACTGTAAATTGTTGAATGCATTTCTTACTCATGATAATGATTTAAAATATTAAGAACGTCTGCATAGATTTAATATTTTTATCTTTTTTCTTTTTATTTTTTTTCTGATACAAAAATTGACTACTTTATATTATCATACTTCAGCCCATGAAGAAACCCTGAAAGCAATAGCATAATTACATAAAAATATAACTTTTTCATAGCTAATGGACAAAAAATCTAAATACAAGAACATCTGACAAGGAATTATAAAGTGTAGGTGGGCTTTACGTATGTAAATTAGTGGCATGTAAAGTTTGATATAAAATGCAATGTAAATAGAGGAAAACTAGTGATAATTCGGGATATAAGACAATTTATATATATATATATATATATATATATATATATATATATATATATATATATATGTATATATATATGTATATGTATATATATATATATATATATATATATATATATATATATATATATATGCTCTAAATTACTATGGGCAAAAGGTATTTCAACTCCTCTTATTTAATTAGAAAATTTAAGCAATCTATATCAGCTACTGAGGTTTGCATTTTCTTCATGCTTCAGTTTTCAGACTCATAACTCATAACCTTCCGGTATAAGCCAGACCCTTCACCTCCCTCTCCTTTTTCCTTGTTTTCTTAGTTCCTGGGCTAGCAAAGGGCACCGGATTGCCCATCCCACTGGCCTCTACACATAAAACTGTTTCAACCCTTCTGCAACGGGCATCTGACACGCGTAAGGGATCGGAGTAATCAGAATGACAGGCACTTTACATCAAGTCTCGTATCTGTTGTTCATCTAACTCGGAGATAATTTTTTTTCTTTTCACTTCTTAATGGATCTTTCTCAGTATGTGCTTCGTCTACAAACTCTCTAAGTATGAGCCACCTAAATCACTTCTTTAAGCGTAGGATGATGATGATGATGATGATGTAAAATGTAGGAAAGAGGTTTGAAGCTTGTTTCTAATTACGTTAAAATGATAACTACAAACACACAATTACATATACAAATTCATACACACACATACACATACAGTACTCCAATTACTTTTAAGGGCTGAAGGAGATTATATATTTATATATATATACAGTATATATATATATATATATAATGTAATGTATATATACATATATAATATAATGTTTATTTATATATATTATATATATATATATATACATACATACATACATACATATATTATATATATATATATATATATATATATATATATATATATATATATACATATATATTATACATATATATATATATATATATATATATATATATATGTATATATATTATATAAACACAAACACACACACATATATATAATATGTACTGATATATATATATATATATATATATATATATATATATATATACATATATATTTATATATATATATATATATATATATATATATATATATATATATATATATATATATACATATACTGTATATATATATATATAAATATATATATATATATATATATATATATATATATATATATATACATACTGTATATATATATAACATGCACATGCACATACATATACATACACTTGTACTATACATATACATATACATGTCTCTGACTCTGGCAAATCTCCGAAGCGCCGTGGATGATTTAGACATGCGCCAGGAATGAAGGGGTGTTCCTATACAGGGCAGAGCAGCTGGGGTCGCTGCGTGGTTGTCTGCCTCCGTTGATGCCGGTTCAAGTTAGTTCTGTGAAGCCATCAAGCATCAATATTCGTGCATCCGCTGGATCAGACACACTTCCAACAGGTCACCATGACTGGGCGACTAGGTATTCAAAAATCGTTAAACGTCAGGTTTTGCCGAGACTGTTTTGTTGCTGTTTCCTACAGTACATTTAACTACAGGTTAAAACGAGGTCTCTTTACCTTCCCTGACAGTTTGTTTTGTTGAATTGAATTGAATATAGAATTTAGGCCAAAGGCCAAGCACTGGGACTTATCAGGTCATTCAACGCTGAAACGGAAATTGACAGTAAAAGGTTTGAAAGGTGTGTCAGGAGGAAAACTTTGCAGTTGCACTATGGAATCAGTTGTTAGGAGAGGGTGGAAAGTAAGATGGAAGACAGAGAATACAGGAGTGTAAGAAAAGAACGAAAGGTTGCAGTTAGGGGCCAAGGCACGCTGCAAAGAACCTTGTTAATGCCTGCAGTGTACCGCATGAGGTGCACTGACATCACTACCCTACTACAAGTAAAGATGTTCTTTTACTTTCACAGATTGCAAGCAATATATCTCTGCTTTCCCATACCTTTTCCTCAACTGAAAAATGAAAAGCAACAGCGTACACGTGACTTTTAGCGAACATATAATCCACGGCTGAAATCTTGACCCTAAAATTTGATGATCTTAAAAGCTGATTACGTCCTACAAAATTCCATAATTTAATCGAAAACACAATTAACAAATTAATTACCCTCCAGAACAAAAAGTCACAAATAACAGTCAGTCCCTTAGCTTTTGTTTCTTACTTTCTATATCACCAGTCTCAATTACTTGGAATCAAATGTCAAGAACACATTTATGCGTCCAATTGTCAATGAAAAGAATGAATGGTCTATTTCTCAACATCTCCCTTGAGTTGTTTACCAAATCTCATTTTCCTTCACTCAGACACATACTTCTCTATCATACTAGACAGACTGTTACTGTACCAGCTGTCTCCGAATTTTGATATGAATTTGCCAACGTAGCGCAAAACATGGCCAAAGTTCCAGGTAGGACTGGGTATTATCAGTTTGTTTTATAACATCGGCAGCTTTTATTTCTTCATCCAGATTCAGTGCCTTCATTTGTTTTTTTTTTTTTCTGTCTTTCCAACCTTGCATTCCTTTCAACAAGAACCTTTGGATTCGCAATCAATTAACTTTGCAATCTAATGACTTTGCAGTCTACTAAATTTGCAATTGACTAACTTCGTAATCTATCAGCTTTACAATCTATTAATTTTGCATTCTACTACCTTTGCCATCTATCAATTTGGCATTCTACTGCCTTTTCAATATATTAACTTGATGTCTGCTAACTTAGCAGCCAATTAATTTTGTAGTCTACAAACTTTGCAATATTCTTACTTAACACGCGAGCTCGAGGTTTTGCAAGACGGACGGCATATTAATTTTGGGATTTCCGGAACATGTTGGGAAGATTGGAGATGCAAGTGCTGTGAATGTGATTTGATGTCACTAACGTTGGAGGAGAAAGACCCTTAAGAAAATTAATACGTATACATTCATGATCTGACATTTGTGTGTGTGTACGTACACATGCATGCATGTATATATATATATATGTATATATATATATATATATATATATATGTATATATATATATATATATAATATATATATATATATATATATATATATATATATATATATAATATATATATATATATGAACAGAGACACAGAAGGAAGTGCTCGAAATACATGGTTGCAAATGTTCAAATAGTGTTCTATGGGCCTTTTGCTTCATATTATACTGCTGTAGTACGGTAAAAGATATTCATATATATATATATATATATATATATATATATATATATATATATATATATATATATATATATATATATGTGTGTGTGTGTGTGTGTGTGTGTGTGTGTATAATCGTATATATGATTGTGTGTTTGTGTCTCTGTGTTTGTGTAACCCTAATCTAGAGAATACTAAGCAGAGCTCACAACTTGAAAATATATTGTGAGACATATTTCTAGATTTTAAACTGAATTCGATAACATTATTCATGAGCGAAGGAATGAAGAAAGATCAGGAGAGACAGCAACTTAGTAATGTCTATTCTAACAACAGAGCCATGATGACACCAGAAGGTGTCAGCCTCTAAATTCTTAGCAAATCCTATCGGGATGAGGTTGCTAGCCCCATGACCTCCTCCAGTCTGGGTGTAAGTGACTACTGGGTACTTAGTTCACTGCTGAGATTAACAGTCACAATGCATCATTTTCTTACCTAGTTCCAAATCGTTTCCCCAAATGTATCAGTTTCAAGAATCCATTGGAGGACATACATGCAAAGAGAGCCACAGACACAAGCCTATATAATACACTGAGCAATGTCGGGCACTTCCCAGCAACTCTGCATAGCACAGTTTTAATAAGGATATTACACCAACAGTTTGGCATCTAAATAGGCCCTTGTAATTCGGACGAAGTATTTGCAAGTCCCCTTCAGCCTTCTAAGAACCTCTTGGGAAAGGGGAAGGATTTCATTATCATCACAACAAGCCTAATCATCTCCTTGTTAGGTTGTCTTTACTTTTTGTTGGATTGTTTCCTATTTTTTCACACGAGTACTTTATTCTGGGGTAGCTTATAATGAGGTTAATGGCTGTTTTAATCTATTTCATACTATTAATAATGATAGTTAATTGTGGCTGATGTGAACAAGAACAATAAGGTTGTTGAAAACATTCAGAATTCTCTGGGAGCTGAAGCTGGCTGGTGAGCACGGCTTGGGCAACTGGGTGTTCGAAAATGAACGACAGAAATTCTTGATTTACAGGAATATGGCAACAGAGGGAAATTATTGGAAGACTAAGAGAATAATGGGAACTCTCCATGACTCTACATATCAGGCGTTCAGCGTTAGAAGGGCTTCCTCAACTTTTGCAAATGGGGTTTTTCGCCTGATCATCTTTAAAATAATCCCCCTTTTTCCCCAAAAAAGGGGTGGGGTTGAACTATAATTTTTTGTATGCATACTATTCTATTCCTGATCGCAAATACTTCATCTCAAATAAAATTCAACTTTGTATCTTGAAAAATAAAGAAATTAGAGCAGGTCGAATTTCCAAAACCTTGAAGGCTTATAACTCAAAAATCTTTTTTGTGGCGAGAGCCCCTTCTAATGCTGAACGGCTCATATCATGAGGGGTGGTGTTAAGAGAAAATTTTCGACAACTAGTTCTATAGACTTTAAACTAACCATACATGCAATTAGTTTAGCACATAAATAATAAGCTTAACGAAGTATAAGTGAAACTGTGGCAGCAAAGGTCCAAAACTGGACTTTATAACAAGCATAAACTAAGAACCTTAGAAATCAAAAAATATTTCCATAAAAACTTTGCAATGCTTTAAAAAACCTATAATGACCCCCCGAACGACAATATGCATTCGACAACAGAGTTCTACTCACCAGTTCTGAAGCCACTGCAGTCATTGGAAACATATGGAGTGGAACTGAAAGAAAGAAAGAATTATAGATCAATCCACATTAACTGCAACATTCCTGCCTTAAAATTATATTAACAGAGAATCTATAATGTATAGAAACCTTTCTTTTTATGTCAAATGTTCTAGGTGTAAATATTAATAATCTTTTGTGTACGAGCAAAAAAATAAAGTTAAAAGGAAATTATGAGATTAATGATCTCAGGAGAGGAATGGAAACTATCGGTAATAAAAGAATTTACTGACTGTATAGAAAATTTTAGCTCATGTATCTTATATATCGTACGACTGAAAATTTTAAATTATTGTATTTTCGTATTGGCTGATTTTATCAGGTCGTAAGACCCAAGGGTTAAGTTATTCTATCAATATTTATATTCTTGTATTTTTTTTATATGTTATTAATTGCATTCATAAAAATCAAGTTTTTAAATTTAAATCTGAAAAAATATACAGGAAAATCGAATTTCCATTTCTGTCCGACCTTAAGTAATTGTATGATTTTGATGAATTTTTTAAACCACGGGCTCTTGAATTGAATTGAATATAGAGTTTAGGCCAAAGGCCAAGCACTGGGACCTATGAGGTCATTCAGCGCTGGAAAGGAAATTGACAGTAGGTAGGTTTGAAAGGTGTAACAGGAGGAAAACCTCACAGTTTTTAAGAGAGGGGTGGATAGCGAGATGGAAAAAAGACATGAATGGAGGTACAGTAAAAGGAATGAAAGGGGTTTCAGCTAGGGGCCGAAGGGTCGCCGCAAAGAACCTTTAGTAATGCCTACAGTGCACCTACCATGGGCTCTTACTCCTTGCGCAGCACACAAAAGGACAGCCTTTTTACAGAGAGGACTTGGGAGATTATACTGGGAAGGCAAGACACCACAAGAAATCGGTGTAGGGAAAGTCTACGGCCACCATCTTGGCACTCGAAATTTAGCCAGTACAAATTAATAATTTTGAAGTGAGCAACTTTATTAATAATAATATACATAGCTATGACTACTGAAAGTTTAGACTAAATGATAATTTATCTAGTGTATCACTGGCGACAACATCAGACTTACCGGGCCCTCCTAAGGCATGTAGGAAGCAATTTTTGAGAAGATCAGCTTTATGATGTGGCCTAATACTGTACTAAATAAATAAGTTGTTGACAATCAATCAGTTGAATCTCAGGGAACATAAAGGGGGAAAAAAAAAGCCAAGCAGCTGAGGGACTATGCAGTCACCGTACATAAATTTCGTAATTATCATTACTATGTAAAATATGCAAAGATTCACATGATCCGAGACTATGTCTGAAGGAAGAGAAGCAACAATAAAAAGGTCCGTACAAAAACAACAGCAGTATAGGTCAGAAAAAATAAAGTAATCTTGCATGATACTAAGGTCGGATTAAAACCTCTCAAGTATTAGTATCAGTGACTTGAATGGTTAAATTTAAACAATTCTGGATCTAAATTTATTGTCCAGGTAATTTGGACGCATCTAATGATGATGACAAGATTCATCTATTAATATTAATGGTACCACCCATGGACGCCAAGTTGCTCATGAACGTCGGGAACCAAGGTTACTTTACTGAAACTAAGCCTCGTTCAAGTAGTCTCTCTCTCTCTCTCTCTCTCTCTCTCTCTCTCTCTCTCTCTCTCTCTCTCTCTTCTTTATTCTTTCCCAGCCTCTTCATTGTTTTCCTCAGGTTTGGGCTACAAAAGGAAACTACAAGTCTCACTGGTCGATTGGGAAGCTACTCCTGTCAATGATTTCTCAATTAAAGAAAACGTTCGACTTTAAAACTTCATCACAAGTATTGGTTTTTTGTATATATAGGCTATATATATTCACTGTCAAGAAGCAAGTGCCCAAATTCAAAGTTCTTATATAAGGGCTTAAATGTCAAGTCTTCAGCATCCTTAGAAAGCGTCCGAAGGATGAAGACTTCCCTGCTATTTAGTTACACTCAGTTTTAATACCTTTTGTTACAGGCACCACATGACACCATTTCCGCTCATCTGGGTATGAAGAATTTATTTAGGAAACAAAATGATAAAATCTATCAAGAGAAAAATATCAGCTCACTGACAGTTTTACCAATTAAGTCCTTTTATTACATGACAAATTTGGTAGAAGTTGCCTAAGATACGAGTATAATGAAATGGCGTAGAATGCCAACCAAGGACTGTTTAGCTCGGCTTTGCCATTTTGGTTGTTTAGTGTTTCAAAGACAAAGAATAGATTATAATAACTTCTAAGAAGGAGGATTTTAACTCAGTCCACCGATGATGAGGCTGAATTACTTCTCATTTTTTTTTTTTTTTAATTATTAGTATCGAAGTATCGAAGCGTCTCTCAGTCAATCTATAAATGGTATGTCATTCTGACTCGTGAAAAAGTTCCGGACAATGAATAATCTTCTTCACGTCACGATGACGCATGACACTTTTAAAGGAGTCAGCACATAAAACTACAAATCAAAGAATGAAATATATATGGCCACTCATACTCGCCCTCCACATTGAATCAAACCGCGCAGAACTACCCTGCAGCCCAATACGTACTTTCAAATTCCTTAAAAGTTTTTCCAAAACACCACTGTCAATAAATATTCGGAAAGTTCGATTAGATGAAGAGAAAAGGCGAAAATAAAAGCTTTTATATGACGACATAAAATCTCCACAATCATGCACGGGGGACAGGCTAATGCCTCGCAAGACAAGACGTCACACCTTCGCCATAAATAAAACTAATGACAGTTGGCGTCTGACATCAATGGCAGGAGACGTCCCGTTTTTATCGCCCGGAATAAAATGGGTATTCAAGTACCTATATGCCAGGACCACTTAAGAAGGGAATGGGGTATCGGGAGAGGGGGAGGGGCGAGGTAGGTGTATCTGTTTAATAACAGGTGGCTGTGTAAGAGAGAGAGAGAGAGAGAGAGAGAGAGAGAGAGAGAGAAGCCGAGTTTAGCCATGGGCACTTAAGCCTCCTAAGTCATGTTGTTGACTGTACTCTGAATCTAAAAATAAAAGGCTCTCCATAAGACCGGTTTTAAATTCACTGGGTTCAAATTATTTTTGCTAAGATATCTGGCATCGTAGAAACTGTGACGCCTTAATCGTTTTCAAATTACTTGTGTACTTTTAAACCTCTGATGGAAGCAATTTTTCTCGAAGCATAAGAATTTTAAATCCCTAATGGAAGCAATATTTTTCGAAGCACAAGAATGCGAAATGGGTTACAAACAAACACACACACACACACAAACACACACACGCAATCCCATTCCCACATACATTTGTTTAACGGTAAGTAAAACAAGGTTTTCGAACGTCAATACCCTAAACAAATAAATAACCCTATGCATACAGAGCTTCAGAGAAAGCAGTAATAGTGATGATAATGAGTCACTATGTGGCTGAAGAATAAATGACACCATAACTAAACCATAATTTAACGCGTCAGGCTCAACAAAGACGCTACATATAAATTAAGGCAATAAATGTAAAGCTTAAGTGGAGGCAGAACAACACAATAAATCTCTTTTGAGGCTGGATAACTTTTGATCCAATCTGCCTCTAAACTTCACATAACTGACTTAGTCTCCTTCCTGAAGTGACAGTAAGGAGAGAAAGAGGGTATAATATAACAACACAGAGAGAAAATGTACAAACGCAAGAGAGACATTGGAGAATGAACAAAAACATCTCAGCCAAGCAAATGTTTCCAATAGAACAGAATATAGGACAAAGGCCAAAGGCCAAGCGCTGGGACCTATGAGGTCATTCAGCACTGAGAGGGAAACTGACAGTAAGGAGGTTTGAAAGGTGTAACAGGAGTAAAACCTCACAGTTGCTCTATGGAATAATTGTTGGAGAGGGTGGAGAGTCAGATGGAAGAAAGAGAATACGAACGGGGTTACAGTAAAACGAATGAAAGAGGTTGCAGCTAGGGGCCGAAGGGACGCTGCAAAGACCCTAAGGAATGTCTACAGTGCACCACGTGGGATGCACTGACGGCACTACCCCCTTACGGGCAAGCAAATGTTCCGGATAATTTTGGATTTCATGACAGATACGATTCCCGGATTCTGTGACGTATTTTAACAGTCACGTGATGCATATTTTCACCAATATTTCTTACTAATCATTCTATATGATAAAGCGACTAATATGGTCAAAGCAAAGAGAACAATTCCATTCATATGGAAGAAGCTTGTCTAACTTTTTTTTTTTCTTTTATTAGAGAAAATATACAATATTTTAAAGTTTTAACAGTATTACAAGAAGAATTTTATTAAAGTTGACTTAAATTCACCAAAAATTAACAAATATAATTTTATGCTACCGTTCGGGTTGTCTAACTGAGGTAAAATGACTGAAATCACCTTTATACGGCTGCCCATTTGCCAACGGATAAACTGAAGACGCCCAATGTTTAAGACAAGGACTCAGGAATTAAACGCCAATGCTTTGGGTATGCAACCTACATCCAAAAGGTCTATGATAAAGAACAAACAAACCAGGATCATTCAAATTTCGTATGTAAAAGCTAGCACCTCAACACTCAGTCCTTTCATATATCATTAGATAAGTCATTTCGGTAGCAATACTGCCCTAAAATGGAAAACTGCAGTGTCTGCAAAATTTTCGAAATTGAGATATGCCACCTACTGGGTTCGTGAAATACTAATGCATAATTTACTGCAGTTTCAGAATGATTCTTCGATGCTTTCCACGAGTATTTAGGGGGTCCCATTTGCAGTATCTGCAAAACCAGTAATAAGGCAAGGGAAAACGTACCATTTTTCTCAGTTCTGTACTTTTGCAGGTAATGCAGTCTACTATTTCAGGGCAGCACATCCCAGCGATCATCTAGAAATCGCCAAATTGCACGGAAAGAATCTTACGGAACTTACCCGATATAAATCAATAGTTACGGGGTTATCTGGCGTTGCGACTCCTAATTTTTTGCAAATGAAGGGACCTATGACATTAGAAGAGCATTTCTTATGCGCGTATCCTCCCCACGCGACGCGTTCGCATTGTTCTCAATTTAAGAACCCTTAAATTAAAAGGGTGAGTTTGGATACATCCCGTTCAGAATTGTGAATTAATGTACAGGAATTATGAATTATGATATGGAGGGAGGGAGGGAGCGAGAAAAAGTTATATTTTCAAACAAGCCGTGCGGTAAGCATACGAAAAATCGAAAGAACAAGCTAAGCAGCAAAACATTATTGCATACGAACCGAAAAGATAATTCATTTATCCACTAAACACAGAGCGTGTATTCTGACACCAACGCTGCAGTTACAGAGGTTTTCTCATTTTTGAACGAGAGTTGGTGCAAGTTTTTCTCAAATTAATCATGACAGCGTCTTGAATGATTCTTTCACAGTTGAATTAATAATGCAGATCAGCTCAATAAAGAAAGAACAATTTAGTTTCGACTTGACAGAAATATCCAAGGCGAATTTTTAAACGTATAATCTATTTAATGTAAATGCAGTCACAGTTCCCTTGTGCTTCATCATTTATAGAGAGAAAATGCGTGTGTATATATATATATATATATATATATATATATATATATATATATATATATATAATATAAATAAATAAATATATATATATATAAATATATATATATATATATATATATATATATATATATATATATATATATATATATATATATATATATATCTGTATCTATCTATCTATTCTGACATATGGTGAAAGGGTGCATGGGCCAAAAAAGGTTGGGAACCACTGATCGAGACCATCTCCTGAAAACACTGTTTGGCCGTCTTCTGTCAACTCTTTTCCAACTGGAACTTATATTAGTGCATTCTTGTCCGCATCATAAGCACCAGTCAGTGGTACAACTTGCTTTTCAGACGTCTCCCTTGCAGTGTTATGCATGCCGATGCACGTACAGATTAATGGTGGTTACTGTTTTCTCGCACCATTAAATTTTCCTTTAGTTATTCCGTCTCATACTGATGATTGTGCATGTATACAGTTGTCTGCTTATTTATCTTTATCCGTTTGTCAATCACTCTCTGTTTATAGTGTATTTACATGCAGGCAATCTACCCTGTGGGAGCTTGCTTTGTAAGTTGGCAATCTTCGATGCTAGTTTCGTATGAACGTTTGCTCATTTGGAATAATAATAATAATAATAATAATAATAATAATAATAATAATAATAATAATAATAATAATAAACCAAGTGAAATCGTTTCCTCTTTACAGGAAATAATCTTATGACAAAATCTTTCAAGCATTTGAAGTCTTGTAGTGACACTGTTTCTCTAGAACTTAGATGTAAACTTTTCCTCCGCCATCTTTTCATCCGACGATTCGCTGCTTAATAATTTTCTGTCAAAATTAAATCATATAAGAACTTCACGGGGAAATTATTTACGAATGCAAAATGTTTACTGGGAGGCTGTCCCTTTGCCCGACTATAAAACTTGCGAGTGAAAAAATAAATGAATCATCTTCCCTACTGGAAGGTCTTCGCTGTATATCATTCACGCTGTTGATGTTTGACTTTCTGGTGCATTTGCTACAAATCGGATTTCAAAATCTTTACCAGTGTCACTAATTTCTTTGGTTCTGAAATCTACTAAGTATTCTAACTCTATATTTTAACGTATATTACTTATCCTATAAATGCTTTTGCTGTGCAACCGTTGCTGTAAAAGCAGGATTTTATTTCGCAGTGAAAATACACAAACTTGGATATCACCCAACCGAAACTTTTAATAGTATAATCTCCTTAGATATCAGATTTCATATTTCAGCACATCGAAAATACTGTATATTATACATGAGTTTATTTGTTGGAAGGAGCTGAGCAAATACTTAGGACTTAGCCAGTTGAAGGCAGTTGGGATGTTAGTTTGAAGGATTCGAATCACCTTACTTTGGGATGGTGGTTTGAAGGATTGCAGTGAAATCCATTCTATGACTAAATGCATACTTTAAGTATTCAATGCACTGGATCCGGTTTGCCAAAACATTCGTCCTGTAAACGCATTTGGACACTATTCCAACTCTAATACCATTAACTACATTCTATTGCTTTTGGGCGAAAATGTCCTGGGCACAATCCCTTAACCCCAAGGTATTTTCTATTATTTCAAGGTTAGCTACAGAGATTGACTTTCCCCTCACGTTACTGATCCGACATGGCAAGTCAGTGCCAGAATTCCCATCTGATGAGTCCATTCTGTTCTGAGCAGAGTGCGGGACCTAGTTCTAACATACGTTTTAGCCACATTGAGTTAACTGACGCCCCTGATTACTGATTCACAGTAATGGGCTTCTCAGTTATTCACCATTTTGCCAATAACTTTATTGCAAAAAAAAAAAAAAATTGGGCAAGAGTTTCGTGCCAGCTGAGAAATAATTGAACATGACTGTACAGTTACACAGATATTTGAATTTAAAAACGAACCACATCTGTGGGGGCACTGATTTGGACTATATCAGTGATTTAAGCTTGTTCCTCTTCCTCCTCCTTCTTCTTCGTCTTCAGCTTTGCCCATTTCTGTATGGGGTCGGTGCTTCCTGTCAGCCTTCTCCACCTTCCTCTGTCGAATGCATCCTGACATCTTTAACCATTCCAAGGTAAACAATGCGCCGAAGTTTCCTCGGCGCAATCGAGTTTTCTGTACAGCCGCTACAGCATATAATCAAGGCCACCAAAAATAGATCTACCTTTCGGTGGTCTCGGTACAATGCTGTATGAGCCGCGGCCCGTGAAACTTTAACCACAGCCCGGTGGTGGCCTATCCTATATAGCTGCCAGAAGCACGATTATGGCTAATTTTAACCTTAAATAAAATAAAAACTATTGGGGCTAGAGGGCTGCAGTTTGGTATGTTTGATGATCGGAGGGCGGATATAGAAATGGACGGACCAACAAAACAACAGTTTTCTTTTAAAGAAAACTATGAAAAACAGATTTTACAGCTAGACAAGCATTAAATATTCGATTGCCTGAAAAATCTAAACATCCATTGGTGTCAAGCCTTGTGGGCCCATGTGAACAAGCTTCACCAAAATTCCTACTGGGAAGAAAGGTGGCGCTTTGAAGAACATTTCAAGTTCTTTAGATTAACAACGTAAAGCACGTTAGGTCTCGTCAGCACTTGAATGGGGTACCGCAGTAGAAAGACGATCTTTCGGGCATCTGTATGGGAGTAGGGGGGCAAAGACAGGAACCTTACTGAGTTTATCTTAATAAATATATGCATCCTTTATAATACATACAGAGCAAGCTTCATGTAATTTTGCGAAGTGAAAGTTACAGAAGAACAGTAACGGTAATAAATGATTATCACCACTGTTATCAACACCGTCTGTAACAGAAAATCCCATTATTTACGAAGTTTACTTGTCCATTAAACCTGATGGGAATTATTCTTGTGCAGTCTACTACTGTCAGCAAATCCCACTGATTATTACCTGACTCCCTTCCCGTTCTCAGGCTGTTGCATTTAATCATTACGCAGAGATAACTTTGTAATTTTCAATATTCTAATTCATTTTAGGTCCTTTCTAACTCGCTTTTTCGTTTGCATACTAGAGTTGACTATTTTCTATAATTCAGTAACTCTTCATAGTTCTCCTTCCATCCTCTGTTATCCATTCCTGTGAAGAACGCCACATCGTAACGCTGTTTCCCCACTTCCTTTTATTATCCTCGTTCCTTATCTCTCTTTCTCGCCT
>NC_089793.1:11467823-11517823 GCF_040412425.1 Macrobrachium rosenbergii | reverse complement strand
TTGTTTTGATAGACACGGATGAACTGTGCAGGGGAATAAATTGCGTAAAAATGACTGGGTACAGTGTAACAAACCCCTAATAAAACAAATGACGCATCAATCATTCAAAAACAAACAAAACATGGAACAAATAAGCATCGAGTCAAAAGAAGTAAATGAATGAAACAGGATACAATTCATTATTCACGTACAACCGAAGGGTGCTGATTGCAATCGCAGACACATGCCACGTCAAGCCTTAATGATATTGACAAGCAACACCTAATCGCAGAGGGGGAAAGAGCAAATGGAAAAGAGAATGAGATTTAAGCGCTAATCGGAGGAGGAGGAGGAGGAGGAGGAGGCGGAGGAGGAGGAGGAGGAGGAGGGAGGAAAGGGAGGAGGAGGAGACAGGAATTTAGACGGAAAGGAAGGGAGACAGGAATTTATTCCTACTCTAAAATTAAAAATGTTCAAGACACGAAACCCACATCCTTCGGGAGGGAAGGTTTGAAAACCAGAAGGCGTTCCCTTTGAATCCTGGAATTCATACGTCATAAAAACACGTCAACAACTTATAACATCCACATCACAACTGGTTGACAACAAATCAGAGACCGTAAGTGGAGAAAGATCCTTTGGCAAACGCTGGATAATCATTTGAAGTACTGGTTAGGACAACTAGTAAGTCGATGACTTGTATTCATCTTGTTTGTGATGTATGAGCAACAAGTTACCGACATGTGTTTCTGACATTATGGAAATTCAATTAGGGTATGAAGATTCCAGGGTATTATTTTTTATTTTTGCCGAATAATGAAGAATCCAGCTGGATGATTCCAGTTAGGATATGTGGAGCTCAATGTGGAATTATTTTACTACAGTATGGAGGCACCTTAAATAGCACACATGATTCTCCAAAAACTAAGCTATAATCCAGCAACACTTATTAATTCCTGAAGCTGAGCTTAACGACTGAAATTCACCCGTTTTCATCCAAGATACCCAATTTAAAAACCCACCATAACTTTAAATATCCCTAGGTTAAGAGAGGCAGACTTTAGATCACTTGGAAAATCATCCAGAATTTTCAAGAACGGACATAGAATCTCATAAACCCCAAAATACCTTAAGGTTACAAGGAAAAGATCTGAAATCGCCTTTATACAATACTCTCCTAGTTTGAAAACATATGAGTGGAAAGAATAGGAAATTATCAAGGATATCCACACTGGGCTCCTACCTGGAATCATCCAGCTGGATTCTTCATTACTCGGCAGGAATAAAAAATAATACCCTGGAATCTTCATACCCTAATTGGATTTCCATAAAAGAATCAAGGGTTTAGACTTTGGAGGATAGATCAGATACCATCCGGAACATCCCTGCTGGCTTCTCAATGACATCGGTGACCTAAGCGGAAATCTCGCCCCACCCCCTACCCCCATTCCACCAATCACACTCGTTCTTCCCCCCTCCCCCCAACCCACCAATCACACCATTCCCCCCACCTCCCTCCCCAAAACCCCCACCTGTTGTAAATGATGTCCCATTCGAACCCCAAATGGGTTTCGGCCGTCCCATTCTTCACCCTCCCGGCCTCTCTCTCTCTCCTCAAACCTCATCCACCTGATTAAATCTGCTCCTAAAAATTCCGAATGGTTGCAATCGCCGCATTTTCAAGTTAATGGCCACTATGGTAGGGGACGGCGAAGATGGCCGGTCGCGATGGGGTGCTCCGTGACAAACTGACAGTTGGTGTTGTTTTAGTTTCTCTCTCTCTCTCTCTGTCTCTCTGTATATATATATATATATATATATATATATATATATATATATATATATATATATATATATATACATATATATATATATGTTATATTATATTATATATATAACGTATATATTTATATATATAAATATTTACATATATAAATATGTATGTATGTATATATATTTGTTATATATATATATTAACTATTCCCTTTTATATATTCTATACAACAATCATATATATTCCATATATTTATTATATAAAGTATAGTTATGTATGTAATCCATTTTAAAGTTACTTCTAATCTATTAACTTTCATGCCCCTTTGTCGTTTATATTCTTATGACGTACAATCATTCGGGTCATTCCATGTGATTCTTTATTAATGTCTCGAAGGTAACCTTGCGTCCAAGGCACCAGAGATGTGCTATGCCATTTTTACTTTGTACATTATCTGACTAATAACTTTTCATGCCCCTTTGTTTATTCATATTCACATGACGTACACGGCTTACGGTTGTAATTCATGTTCAAGGGATTTTATTCTAATGTCTCGCTTCACTAACCTCTTCAGTCCAAGGCCAGAGCCAGAGATGTGCTATGCCATATTTTACTTTGTACATTATCTGTCAAGTTTCTATTCATGCTATACTGCTTATTCTGGTGTTATTTGAAAGAAGAGTACCTTTAATTTATTGTGGAATGACTGACAAAATTCTATCCATACTATACTACTGCTTTATTCTGAAAGTTGAATTATTTGAAATGATGAATACTTATACTTTATTGTGGAATGATTAATGAATGATTGACAAAATTCTATCCATACTATACTACTTATTCTGGTGTTATTTGAAAGAAGAATACCTTTAATTAATGTGGAATGATTGACAAAAATCTATTCATACTATACTACTTATTCTGGTATTATCTGAAAGAAGACTACCTTTAATTTATTATGGAATGATTGACAAAATTCTATTCATACTATATTACTTATTCCGGTGTTATTTGAAAGAAGAATACCTTTATTTTATTGTGGAATGATTGACAAAATTCTATCCATACTATACTACTTACTCTGGTGTTACTTGAAAGAAAAGTACCTTTACCTTTTTGTGGAATGATTGACAAAAGCAAAAGAGTAGAACAATTAGTTAGAACAGAGTAGAAAATCGGCGAAAATAACGCGTCAGTGCGGTGTAAGTCACGTTATACAGGCAAGTCATTTTTAGTGACCGAAAGTTATTATAGTAAAATAAAAGGTAATAATGTCTTTTCAGCTAAAATGCGCACTCACTCACAGAGGTTGTGAAGTAGCAAGGCCTACCTACATGAGGCTCCCCAGGAAGAATAGATTTTTACAGGTAAAATGAGACTTCAGTGCTTTATCTATTTTTAGCTGGAAAGAACAAACCTACACAAAGTTGCAAATGCTATGCTAGTATCTGATAAGGAAAAATCCAATTAATAATAATAATAATAATAATAATAATAATAATAATAATAATGAAAGGTATGATACCGATTATACCATTGTGTACTCTACTAGATTTATTTACATGTAAGTTACTTTAGTCTTTCATCAGTGAGCAGATACTCATCAAGAAGAGAAATAAAAAATGATGAAGTATTTCTACACCAAAAGAACATACATTTCGAAACAAAAACAACAACAACAACAGCAACAACAGCTAATAATAATAATAATAATAATAATAATAATAATAATAATAATAATAATAATAATAATAATAAATATAAAAATTTTCACTTGAACTTAAATGATGACCCGATGTTCTTACAGCTAAAACATATTACTGTGACATCAATAACTACAAGTTAGTGCTTTAAGTCAGAAAACTGACTTAAAGAAACCTACATCAAGCGAATTTTACCATTTTTACAAGAAGTCAAGAAAATTTTTTACTGGCCGACTGTTAAGCTCTAAGAATTGCCGGGAAAAAAAAAAAATCTGGGGTATTCTTGGCTTATACTTTTCTTTACAGCAGATTTAACATGTAATTTTGTGGTACTTTCGTGAGATTACTTTTCCTTACGACTAACCGAACATCCATTCCCTTGCACTTTAGTTATAATAGGTTTCCCAGAAATTCATATAACGCACTTCGTTATATTACCTAGTCTCTCATTTATTACAGCAATTTCTATCTACAGACTGTCATGAACTAAAATCTAACCTAACTCCACACGGTAACACGCAATTTATGCCTATAAACAAGTAAAAAATGTGCCGAAGTTTCTTCGGCGCAATCGACTTTTCTGTACAGCCGCTACAGTGTATAATCAAGGCCACCGAAAATAGGTCTACCTTTCGGTGGTCTCGGTATAGTGCTGTATAAGCCGCGGCCCATGAAACTTTAAGCACGACCCGGTGGTGGTCTATCCTATATCGTTGCCAGAAGCACGATTATGGCTAACTTTAACTTTAAATAGAATGAAAAATACTAAGGCTAGATGGCTGCAATTTGGTATGTTTGATGATTGGAGGGTGGATGATCAACATACCAACTTGTAGTCCTCTAGCCTCAGTAGTTTTTATGATCTGAGGGCGGACAGAAAAAGTTCGGACAGAATAAAGTGCGGAATAGAGCATTAATTACAGATCACTTCAAATTATCTGAAGTGACGACGGATGTAAATCAATATCACCACAATTAAATTAATACCACAATTCAGTAATAAGGCGGTATACCAGTATCTTTAAATTAAGACTATATCTGCATTAGCATGTAGTAAAAAATAACAATGTAGCGTGTAATTCTAATGATCTAAAATATAACACTGAATGAAAGTTGGCAAAGAAAGGACAATATCCAGCGCTATTCTGCATGTATAGAAATTACATGATAATATGCACAAATATAAAACACATGCAAATGAACTTAAGTTATTACGGTAATAAGACAATTACCAAGAAAATATTCTAAGCTGGGAAACTATGATATTCTGAAGATTCAGTGAAACACTGAAGAATTATTGCAAATTTTCTGGAAAAAGTAGTATTCTACCACAAGGTAATTTGGCACAAAGAATGAAAAAAATCGAATTTCATTAGTGCTTAAAGAAAACCCATCATCAAATTGTATTTTGACGAACGAACGAACAAAACATCATACGGACGAACGTTTTTGCACAAAAACACACCCATGGATGTGCTTTAAGTATAACACAATTATCGTTACGGCATTTTGCAAGCCAATCATGATGCTCATTATAATCTAGCAGTCAAATTATAATCAACAGCGAGATGAAGAAACATAACTCACGACTGAGGGCTTCTAGATATAACTCCATGAACGCCATGTTTCGTTTTGCTAAAATAAATAAACGGAGCAAAGGTATTTTGTAGAAAAAAAAAAAATTTAATAATAACCTAGCCCTCATAGATATCTCATTTTGCTCCTGCTTAAGGGAAGGATAATATTCTATGATATTTTGAAAATACATAGTAACAGCAACGTTGCAACAGACAATAGTTAGTATTTGAGGCGAGAGGGAATTGATCCAAATGTATTTTGCACTGAACACAGACAGTAGGAGAACTCTGTAGGCTTAGGCAAGAGAAATAAACACTTCACCCCCTTATTGTAGACGGAGTGTTTATTACGAAAGAAGAACACGGAGAGTGTAGGAGTAAATCGAAAGGAAAAATACTCACATATTATTGAAGATTTAAGGGTCAGCGTGCGGCTTAAGAAGATTATAATGTAGGTAAATAAAGCATCTGGAAGTCTGCCAAAAAAAAAAGCTATGCACTTGACGTTCATCAGTGTTGAATACATAAAAGATTTATACAGTTCCATTACATTAAAAGAAAAATATTGCAATTGCAAAAATTTAAAAAGAAGAAATACCTCGCAAAGCTGCATGGGCATCACATTCAGTTTGATTACCTAATTGTTCCAACTTATTCTAATACACCTCTCTCCACCTCGATATTATTCTAAGATATCTTTCTCCACCTCGATATTAGCCTAGTATATCTTCTAATTCTGAGAAAGCTGCTATTTAAGAAAATGGCCGAAATCCCAAAGCTCCAGCCCTGCGTTTTGCATGGCAACATCCATTTAGCGAGATGGACTGGACAGATCACTGATCGCAAATGGACACTCCCCAGTCTGATGATACGGACGGCATGAACCCTAAATAAAAGCGATTGACGGCGCTGTGGATCATTTTATTTCCATGGGGCTATGGGCAAAAAAAAAAAAAAAAAAACTCGCATTTCTCCAAAATAGCGAACATGAAAATTTGGTTTCAAAAGCAAGGCATCATAAAATTCAGCCTGAGTGAATGTTCGTTTGATCCCGTGCTCGTGAGTTATAATGACGTTGAAATGAATGGGTGATAATTTAAAAATTAGTATTGATATGCTTTTACAGGTATATATATATATATATATATATATATATATACATATATATATATACATATATATTATATATATATATATATATATATATATATATATATATATATAATATATATATGTGTATTGCGTGTATAAACATATATATATATATACACTATATATGTGTGTGTGTGTATATATATATATAAACATATATACATATATATAAAATATATATATTTATACACCACCAGATATGATCATTTTGCATGATAAAACAATATAGCAAGCAAGCTACGAGAATTAAAAAACAGGAAATTCTGTGAACAATCGAGAACATTTATCAAGGAAGACATATTCAACAAGACAATTCCGACGAAATGTTCCAATTCCATAATAAAAAAATTTAGTTACAGTATAACAACAAAATGATCTTCAATAACAATACAGTGTTGTGTAATGCGGTGCTGGTAAGATACCACCATCTCCCCTAAGACTTAAGGATCATGATAAAGATTAGGTGTTGTATGGTATATCTCAGTGGTTTGGGGCCATGGCCCACTGACGGGTGTGCCACGGATTAATTCTTCAAAATAGCATTTAGAAATGAAAATCATTTACAGTAAATGCAGCAATGTTCATTCATAAATGAAATGGCCAAAAGTGTTCTGAAAAATAATCACTGAGAATGGAAACAAAACTGAAAAATGCTTTATAATAAACATGAACATTCTGAAGGGCAGTGGCCATGAGTATTTAGGAAAAAATGTAAAAAAATGCATTAAAAGCATCAATGTTTGCAAAGGTCCAAGTCTTTAAAAGGCAAATACATATGAACATTCCCAAAATAAAAAATGTAAGTAAATAAATAAACAAATAAATAAATAAATAAATAAATAAAAACAAAAAGATAAATGAAAATAAATAAACAAATAGATAATCAAGCAAACAGTGATAAACAAAATACTGTTAGAAACCCTCGGCAATAGCGGATGGCGTTCGCAATTAGCACTGCATCAAATACTAACATTAACAAAATCAACATTATTAACACCACATGGAAGAATGTTCCACAGTTTTGCAGTAACGGTAATAAAATATTTCTTGGAATAAATACAAGTGGCATCTTAACATCTCAATGCAGAAGGAAGAGTTCTGTTGAAAAAGAGCTTATGAACTGAACTGAACTGAATATAGAATTTAGGCCAAAGGCTAAACTAGGACCTATAGAGGTCATTCAGCGCTTGAACGGAAATTGATACTGGTGCCGGGAGGACAACCTCGAAGTTTGCCTCAGCAGGAGTGACACAGCCTCACAGCTAAAACTCTGAATCAGTTGTTGGAGAGGGGTGGAAAGTAAGATGGAAGAGAATATGAAAGAAGCTACAGTAAAGGAACGAGGGGTTACAGCAAGGGGCTGAAGCACTTTGCAAAGAACTCCATGTGCCTACAGTGCACCGCATGTGCACTTGACGACACTATCCCCTACGAGGCAAAAGAGCTTAATGAAGGTAAAACATATCTTCGGATGATGACCCAAGTCATACTTATTCGGAAAAAGGGATTACCAACTTTGGGCAGATTTCCATTATAAGACGCAGATCCCAATATGCTGTAACAAGATCCGAAGATTAGGGCATTAGTATAAATACCTCTGTGCACATAAAAGCCTTTGTGAACAATGTCTAGCTTCCAGGTAGAGAAGAATTATGAAAAAAAAGTTTATGAAGACTGCAAAATGGATTCTTTATTAAGTGCTAAAGCACATGTGGCGTTTATTGCTGCCAGGCAACATTTTTACATTTCAACATTACTGGGTTTAATACGAGGGCAGTTCCAGAGGAAAAATAAGACTGTGGTCACTGACACATTCATGCATTCATACTTTTGGTTCATACTTTTGGGAACTGCTGTATTGAAGATTCACGCGCGCGCGCACACACACATATATATACATACGTACATACATTATACATACAATATACATATTTTGAAAGACCTGGGTTCGATCCCTATGCGAGTCAGAAATTTATTTCTGTTACACTCTGTTACACACGTGATTGTGTGTTGAATATTTCTGTATGTATGTATGTATGTATGTATATATATATATATATATATATATATATATATATATATATATATATATATATATATATATATATATATATTCAATATGTACATTTCCTCTTATGTGTATGCGTGTTTATACAAACTTTCCACATCAATAAAACAGAAAACACACTCGCAAGCATTCCCGACTCAAACACGAAAACAAACGCGCTGCGAAAACACGCACGCAGTACACCCCCGAAAGAGGAAAACATTGCGCGGTGGCCTCCGAAGAAATGCATCATCCCGAAACGAATATAAAGTCATCCGAGCAGAGAGCGCAATGTGCCCCAGCCACTTTTTCCTCCCTCTCTCTTTGGGCTCTTCTCTCTTTTTTTCTCTTTTCTTTTCTTTTTATCTCACGGTCATATATGCAACTGGAACGCTTGTTAACTTCGTGGTATGAGGGTGCTCAGTAAAGGATCACGAGGAAAGAAAACTGAAGGGTTTCGTTATTTATTTATTATTATCTTTTTTTTTTTTTGAGGGGGGTAATACAGGATGGGGTTCTGGTGAAATTTTTGAATTTAATTTTTTTTGGAATATGGTTTTACTCTGATTATGTGCTATTAGAGGGTTTTTTGTTAAGTTGACCTAATATTTGGATGACGAATTTTTACAATAAAATTTTTCATTACATTTGGTTGAAAGTAATGTGTTTTTACTGACATAAAATCCTATAATAAGCGTTACTAAAGATTAATAACATCTCAATAACGATTAAAATAAAAAAGAAAAGACCAGACCACTAAAATTCCGTAAAAGCTTTGATCAAAGCATTATTTTTTAAGTTCATCGTGCGTCCATGTTGATCAGAAGAGCGTTATTTTCAGAATTATTTAAAAGGGAACAAATAAAATCGCGAATAACGTGAAAGCCATGCTGCTTTAAGGTTCCTTTATGGGACAAAACGTCACGAATAACGTTACAGTCAAATTGCTTCTAATCAAGAAAGTTGCAAATAACGCAAAAAATCAAAATGTTTTGAGATTCGCATAAAATGCCAAGCAGAAAGTTGCAAATAACACAATGATCTTAATGCTTTGAGATTCATATAAAATACCAAAAGGAAATATGCAAATAACGCAAAAGTCAAACTGCTGCAAGATTCATATAAAAGACCAAGCAGACAGTCGCGAATAACGCGAAAGTCAGACTCCTTTGAGGAACTCATATAAAAGATAAACAAGTAAAAAATGTGCCGAAGTTTCTTCGGCGCAATCGAGTTTTATGTACAGCGTATAATCAAGGCCAACAAAAACTGATCTCTCTTCTGGTGGTCTAGGTGTAATACTGTCTGAGCCGCGTCCCATGAAACTAACCACGGCCCGGTGATGGTCTGTCTACTTGTTGCCAGACGCACGATCATGGCTAACTTTAACCTTAAATGAAATAAACTACTGAGGCTAGAAGGCTGCAATTTGGTATGTTTGATGACTAGAGAGTGGATGACCTACATACCAATTTCCAGCCCTCTAGCCTCAGTTATTTTCAAGATCTGAGGGCGGACAGAAAAAGTGCAGACAGAAAAAGTGCGGACGGACAGACAAAGCCACCTCAATAATTTTCTTTTAAAGAAACCTAAAAAAAAAAAAAAAAAGTCTCCTAAAACGAGAAAGTCTAGACAGAGTTGAAACCGGCCGCGTGATTGACCGGATGCCAATATGGTCGTAATAGCTACAAACCGAGTTATCAGAAATTAATCCCATTTGCACAGAGCTTAGGCAATATGCGTGTGACGGCGTTAAATCAGGCTCTAACGGCGGGAGATCAATGCCGAATAATAATATGACATTTGCTCTGTAACGCCTCATGGGCTGGTTGCGACAGAGATTTGGTCACCGCCGTTTCAATTAGGCTGAGTAAAGCGTGTGTGTGTGTGTGTGTGTGTATTATTATTATTATTATTGAAACCATTGCTGTTTCAACGGCATTTAGCTTGTAGAGTCTTCCCTGTTCTTCTTATTATACTCTTATTATTATACCATATACATGTAGACGAGAAGAATATGATGAAAAGAATAGACCAGACTCTTTACAAGCTAAATGCCTTTGAGACAGCAATTGTTTTCAAAAACACTGCTCTTAAAAGGGTCTCCTTCCATATCATTATTATTATCATTATTGTTATTGTTATTATTGTTATTATTATTATTATTATTATTATCATTATTATTATTCAGTGAAGGGATGTTCACGTGGAACAAGCGAGAGAGAGAGAGAGAGAGAGAGAGAGAGAGAGAGAGAGAAATGTACACAAGAAAATAACAATGGAATAGCAAGATATAAATGTCACCCCCTTCTTCACGAAAAAAATAAACACACAAGAAACTACAATACAAAACGAGAACTACAGCAGTGATGCATAACGCCTCTACTGGGGAATTCTAAGCGTTTTTTTTTTTTTTTGTAATGATCGTAACTGCCATTGGCTACATGTTACATTATTTTCACCATTACCACTGAAAATTATTAGTAAAATGCGGTAGTATCAAAGACGTTATATTGTAATTGCTCATATTCTTATTTTACTCCAGGATTTGATTTTAAATAGCTTCTACAATAGCTCCATGATGGGAAACGAAAATTCTAAAATGTCATCTATATCACTGTAACATCTTTCCCTTCCGACAAGGACAAAACACGGAAAAATGTTTATTTCGGTAATGCAAAAATTCTCGAATGGGCTGTTGATAATTATTTGTCAATAAGTGCAGAAGTGAGTTTAGTGCAACTGGATCAGATTTCCATCTGTTCATTAATTGAATAATTACGAATAGTTCAAAGGTCAAAATAGCAATTCTGACCAAAATGAGAGAAAATGCATTAGTAAAAAAATATGTTGCCAAGTGGATTTTCCAATAGCTGATATTAATCATATTAATCATCTGAGAAGAATTGTTGCAGCAATGTTCTAGTTAACCAGATTTATTTGGATTTTGAACCTGAATAACTTCGACTGTTTTGGAATATAAACCATTGAAATTTAGACCACAATGGGACCAGGATGGGGGAACGAAGGTTCTAAATTTAGAAAAAAAAAAAAGTAGCTCGCAAGTTATCAAATGGCTTGCATAAAATTTTTAAAATGAAGTAATAATTCAAGTTGAGTTACAGTACATTAGAGGCAACAAATTTCTAAATGTCTGATATCTGTACTCTGTATATCATTAGGCAATAATGAAAACAAGTAAAACATAAGCCGAAGTTTCTTCGGCGCAATCGAGTTTTCTGTACAGCCGCTACAGTAAATAATGAAGACCATCGAAAATAGATCCATCTTTCGGTGGTCTCGGTATAATGCTGTATGAACCGCGGCCCATGAAACTTTAACCACGGCCCGGTGGTGGCCTATTCTATAACGTTGCCAGAAGTACGATTATGGCTAACTTTAACCTCAAATAAAATAAAAACTACTGAGGCTATAGGGCTGTAATTTGGTATGTTTGATGATTGGAGGGTGGATGATCAACATACCAATTGTAGCCCTCTATCGTCAGTAGTTTTTAATATCTGAGGGCGGACAGAAAAAGTGCGGGCAGAATAAAGTGCGGACGGACAGACAAAGCCGGCGCAACAGTTTTCTTTTACAGAAAACTAAAACGAAACATGGTTAGATCATTGTGTAAATATTTCATGGTTTTCAACTTGCTCACTCAATAAGATAGAAAGGACAGAGTGAAGATTCTACAATATCCTGTAGTCATCAATATTACCGTTAATCTCTACTAACAAAGTCAGAAGGCTATTATCTCCACCAATGTTCATCTGTCTATTTATCTGTCTGTTGCCACAAAAACTCTCAAATAAATCAAGGATCTGGACGAAGGTTGGCGGACAGCTTGCTGATAAATATAAGAAAGGATTATCCTAATTTTTAAAGATTCAAACTTTTCATTCTCTTTAGTGCTGGATGCAAAGTAAAGTTCTAAGACAGTGGTTTGTATTCGTCATACACATTCAGTCCGTCCTGTACAGAGAAAAGGAAAGGAACGGCTCTATACTACTTAAAATAAGTCGAAAATTTCTGTATGTTTCGATTTCATATGTAGTTTATCTACTGATCCTGAGTATGTGGCTGGTGATATTTAGCGCTTGCCGAGGTATTTGCCCTATCACGCACACCCTCTCATTATTACCCCTTTTATTATCAACACCCAATGACACAATTTAAATTTTCTGTAAAGGAAAACTATTGTGCCGGCTTTGTCTGTCCGTCCGCACTTTCTGTCCGCATTTTTTCTGTCCGCCCTCAGATCATAAAAACTACTGAGGTTAGAGGGCTGCAAATTGGTATTTAAATCATCCACCCTCCAATCATCAAACACACCAACTTCCAACCATCTAGTCTCAGAAGTTTTTTTATTTGATCTAAGGTTAAAGCTAATCATAATCGCTCGTCTGGCAACTACATAAGACATGCCACCACCGGGCCGCAATTAAAGTTTTATGGGGCGCGGCTCATACAGCATTATACCGAGACCACCGAAAGACAGATCTATTTTCGGTGGCCTTGATCATACGCTGTACAGAAAACTCGATTGCGCCAAAGACACTTAGCCGCATTTTTCACTTATGTTATTATTTTGAGCTTTTCAAGAACCATGTTCAAAAAACTTTGACCTCGATTTTGAAGTAGGTTAAAGGCAATGAAATGACGGTTGCGCATGAGTTGTACCTATATCATAAAAGTGAGTGGTTCTGAACCGCTTAAGTCCTCATTTCCATAACAATGATCTTCCATCTTGGATGAAGTTGCTAAATACTTTCTCTCAGTTGGAGAGCATAAACGGATTCCTCCAGATAATTACTTTAATTTTCACTCTTTCTTTATACAGCTAACATGAATGATGACATATTTTCAAAGCAAAAGAAGTTACGACCTTTCATGGTTTAAACCTTTTCTCAAAACAAAAATGGTTCCTGGTTTGATACTGGTGCGTTCAAGGTTCTTAATGAATAAATATAAGGTCAGTGAAAAAATACAAAAAAATGTTTAATATCTTGATGTCCTGAACTCAGGATTCTTTCAATATTTTCAAGTTGTGAAGCTTTATAAGTCTTAGGTGTGACGGAAGACTGACAGTGCGCTGTCTTGTTAAATATTAGTAATATATATTAATAACATATAATATATATAATATATAATATATATAATAATATATATGTAATTAATATTATTAATATTAATATTTGTTAAATATTATTAATTTCTATAGGCAAATTGGGTACGCAACGTTCGCGGCGTTATTCAACTTACAAAAACTCTCCTTTCAAAGTAATTTTTAACTTCTAATGATAGGAGCCAGCTGACGACTGTGTCAGCAGAATAGGTCAGGAAAGATGGAGAACAAAATGATATTTGCTGACGAATTCTTATGATGTAGTGCGCAATACTAACGGGATCTAAAGGTAACTTAGGTAAAAATTAGGAGTACACAGTGCGCAGGTCCTATCTAATTTTGCATAAGTAATAAATCAATATTCATCCAAAAGATTAGCCCATTTTTTAAGATGGTTGATATGCTCAGGAGATAAATGTTCAGGAGAACCGGAGTGACAGACTACAGCGAATGGCTTTTCAAATCAAAGGACAAAACAAAAAATAAAACAGATTCGTAAAACTTTGACGTATCTAAAATGGGAAAGAAACCAAAAACCTGAAACTAAAAATCGGAAGAGGGAAGAAACATGAAAAAATCTAGTCTTTTATTATTATTATTATTATTATTATTATTATTATTATTATTATTATTATTATTATTCAGAAGATGAACCCTACTCATATGGAAGAGAAGCCCACAGGGGCCATTGACTCGAAATTCAAGCTACCAAAGAATATGGTGTTCATTAGAAAGAAGTAACAGAAGGTAATACGAAAGAGCTCACTTATTGAAAAAGAAAAAAAAAATTATAAAGGGCAAACTGAATGCCAAGAAAGACGACCGTATTCGTATTGTTGTCAAAGTCACTTTCGAAAAAGAAAAAGAAAATATTGAAAACGATTACACTCTTGAAGTTTCGATCTTTGAGGGAGGACAAAGCGAAATCACGCTGCAAATCGTGACAGAAACTTCAACGTATTACCCAATAATTTAGGAGGCTTAACTTAGAAAAAAAAATTGGCAATTAACTACTGGAATGAAAATCAATGCAATTGGTTTGTGAAGAATAAGTTTCCATCATGAATGACATGTTAGTTACGAAGATGACTAGAACAATTTATTTCAAAACCTGTTACCACTTTGATTATATCATCGTTATCAAATTACCGGTTGAATCAACCCGCGATCTTTCTTTCTTTAAATCTTCAGCTGAAAATCCTTATAGACAGAGTCAACAGACTATAAAACCACGTGGGGCCTAAAGAGAAATCAGCCTGCAGAGAGAGAGACAAGTTGTAAAGGTGATAAACAAATAAATATGAGGGAATAGAAAATAAAACCGATAGGTCTGAAATTCAGGAGACATCAGCCGAGAGCAGAAATGAATTTGCTCCTCGCTTAAATATTTGGAGATCAGAAGATTAAATAACTGGACTTTTCAAACTATTCCACATTTTAGTTGCAACCAGGACATAACTCCTAGCAAACTGAGTAGTGTTAAACCTGATTTTGGAAAACGTCACACTGTTTGCAGCAGCAGCAGCAGCCTGCCTAGTGTTGCAAGCAAAAAGAGCTAGGTCAGATAAAGAAGAGTGCAGAGGATGTTTTTCGTTGTAAAACATTTTATGTAACAGTTTTATAATGAACTCGCTTTAAGTCTATGCCACATCTCAACAAGACGAGTTGGCAAAATAACTTGACTGATGACTGCCAGCGTCTTCACCTCTTTCTGATTGTTATTGAAGCACTTCCTTTAACATTTGCAGAAAAGAAATCAGATGTCAAAAACAACAAATGGGTCTGTTTCAATTTTTCTTTCATAGTCTATTTTTGCACCAACTCTAGGACAATAGACTGGCTCTTTAATTGTATGCAAACTTACACAAATACCCGTTAATTCTGAGATAATACCATTATAATCTTATTCACATTTTAGTAAAAATTTATAGAATATAAAAAAATAAGAAAAATTTTGTAGCCACAATTTTGTCTCGAAAAGAACTGAACATGTGCAGAAAAATTGGAGGGTATATTTCTTTGTCAAAAGAGTTTTTCCCCTTTTTTGTACAGGCCTTCTCAAAAAAAGCGACATATGTACTACATGCGGACTTCTTGAATTTAACTGTTTCTGATTGTAGCTTCGAGGCATGGCGGGGTCTTCTTGATGAAAACTGTTAATAAATTAAACACGCAATAAAAAAATGACAATTTGATTGCTTCCAGTTCGAGGAAATTATCCAGGCGGATTCTCTGGAAGAATTTAATTGCAAACACAGGTACTCAAATAAAAAATAAAATTCATTACCCACTTGCAGATTTTATATTTCCATAAAAGCAGCTTAAACCCTAAATTCTGTCGGAACGGCGCCTCGAGATCGCTTCGAGAATAGCAAATAGAAAAGCAGTAGCGAGTTCCACCTGAATAACCGCCAAAATGTAGCACAAAGCTGGGGGGGGAGAGAAAGGAGGAGGAGGAGGAGGAGGGAGGAGGAGGAGGAGGAGGAGGGAGGAGGAGGGAGGAGGAGGGGAGGGGGGGATATTTGCATTCATCGAGTGTCTCGGTAATGACTTAATCTGGCCAGTTATGACGGCGAAGGCATCTAACCCAAAGGCTTAGCAGCAGCGAAATCCGCTGGCAAGCAGAGGAGGAGGAGGAGGAGGAGGAGGAGGAGGAGGAGGAGGAGGAGGAGGAGGAGGAGGAGGGAGGAGGAGGAGGAGGAGGAGTCATTTCGGTCATGCCTTCCTTCGTGGGGGGTAGCTTAAACAAACACTCGAAGCTCGGTTTATGTGCTACGCTGGGTAGTTAGCGAAAATCGCGTGCTTCCAGCCTGTTTTGTTTATGGCGAGATGGACGAGGAGGTGCTGCTCTTGACCCTGTTTGCTTGTTGCTCGCTTTGTTGCAGGTTGTGCCTGCCGCCTTTTCTGATTGGGGGCTTAGTCCGGGATGTTCATTATCAAAGGACGATCTATTATATGTGCTACTTGTACATTTTATCTGTCTTACAGAAGGAATTATTTTTCCAGTTTTATGAGTATCTAATCTTCTTTAATTGTTCTCTGACATGTGTGCTTGTAGTTTGCTTTTATTGCAAGTCGTAGCTTTTCTTTAAAATTGTGCCCTCATTTCGAATTCTTTCAAATTCGAAATATTTCATTCTGAAAGATGATCGTTCACGAGCTGTGCTTCTACCATAATTTATTCACCACAGGTTGCAAAATTTATTTTCGAACTGTGTGTATCTAGATTATTTGGTTTGTTACCCGCTGAGAGATGGAAGACGCTTGTTCTGAATTGTGTGGTTCTGGTTGACTTTTCAAACTGGGTGCTTCAGCGCGTTATTTATTGCATGTTGAAAAACGTGTTTTTAATCTGAGTGGTTGTAGTCCTATTTGTTGCAAATATATGCAGTGTAATACGCTTCTCTCATTGCAGGTCCATGGAAATTCTTTTAAATTACAATAAAAATTGTGTTGTTTTAGATCAGAGGTCCTTGTACAAAGTTTGCATTTGGTATTTTTTGCTTATAAGGTTCCAGTTCAAGAAGGTTCAAAAATCCTTAATCAACAACTTAATTTGGGCGATCGGTTGGCCTCGTTCTCTTTCACGAGTTTTACGAAACCCATGAGGATAGTTATTGTTATAAGAATATTCTGTCAAGTGGATTAAAGCAAAAAATTCAAAACAATTGTACAGTTATTCCCGTTTTTTCTTTATAGTTTTTATGCTTTCATGATATAATACGCGGTATAGGCATACACACCTAATGTCTGCGGCTAAGGCGTGTTACATCACAAAAAGGGCCTCGGTAGAAAGCTCCGAGTCCAATAATTCCTAATAATCTTAACAAGGCCATAGAAAATCCTATCGTACAAGGCGATAAGATGCAGGTTAACTGTCAGATGCACTTTGGCATTCCATTTTGAAAGTGGAAAAGGTCTTCTTAAAACTTCCTGGACATAGTTCCAAAAATGAAAAATTAACCACTATTCCCATTCCAGACTATTATGCCGGATGCCAGGTGAATTAGACAAGATGCTGAAAAATGTCACTCCACCCACCTCCAACCGCCCCCTTTTTTTTTGAAGGAGAATAAACGTGAATACGATACACCACTGAAAGGATATTACACCTTCCGTCAAATTTATATGTTTACCTGCATTTCTTAATAGGCACATACCTACGTACAAATCTTGCAGTGCATATAGTCCCTACGATAATGCCAAAAGCTTAATTGTAAGCTGTGGCGAATACAATAAAATCATGCTTTCGAGGAATAAAGTATAACTCACAGACAACTTCGAGGTATCGTATCTCTACAATGCTGCTATTACTAAGCTCCTTGAAACTCGGCTGGACTGATGTTAAGTGTGTTAACATGATTACGCAGCAGTTATCCGTGGATTTTTATAAAGGTTTTGCCAATGATGGGCTTCATGACTGGCGATAAGTGACTGGATTTTGGGGAATCCGGATCTGGATAATCCACTTTTTGAAAGGGGTGGGGTTGTGCGGAGGTACGCATTGTTAAGCCTTTCCAGAACCTCATTCGAAATATTTTCCTGTTCATCTCAAGTGAACTAATTCGAACCTTAAATGGAGGAAAGGTCTAATATAAATTTCCAATTAGGTTTAAAGACTGACTGAGGGTTAACGATTAAGTCAGGTAAACTTAAAGGTGTCTTGTTCACGGCGAGATCGAGCAATTTCGAAAGGGGTTGATGCATAACATCAAGAGAGGGTTCAGGAAACTTTACGAAAGGATGGACCTCGATTTCAAGACTTGCACCGATTTTGCTAATGATTTTTGTTATACGGCAAACGTTTAAGGTAAAATGTATACAACCGAATTTATATTCATATTTAGAGAAGTGCAACCTATTTACAGTCTGAGTTCACAGACCGCAAGTGATGAACCTCCGCATACAAACAAAATAAAGACTTTCGCATTAAAACGTACATATAGTTTGTAACTTTTCAAAAGTCAAATACAAGTAAAAAATGCGCCGAAGTTTCTTCGGCGCAATCGAGTTTTCTGTACAGCCGCTACAGCATATAATCAAGGCCGCCGTAAATACATCTATCTTTCGGTGGTCTCAGTATAATGCTGTATGAGCCACGCCCGATGAAACTTCAACCACGACCCGGTGGTGGCCTGGCCTATATCGTTACCAGAAGCACGATCATGGCTAAATTTAACCTTAAAATTAAAACTACGGAAGCTAGAGGGCTGCAATTTTGGTATCAAGGGATGATTGGAGCGTGAGTGATCAACATATCAATTTTAGCCCTAGCCCTCAATAATTTTAAGATCTGAGGCGGACAAAAAGTTCGGACAGAAAAGTGCGGCGGACAGACAAAGTCGGCACAATAGTTTTCTGTTCCAGAAAACTAAAAACCTACGAAAACAACATTCTTTAAAAGCTTGTACAACTGGAGGGATTGAAATTCTTTTGTACTGACTGACCTCTATCAACAAATTCTAGCAAATACATTGGCTACTGAACCTCTCACCTTAAAGGCTTCCTGTTTTCTTTTATTATCAAAGTGCCTTTTATTTATGAAGACGATGTGTTAGAGGAATACAAAAGCAAATAGAAAAAGGCAACTATGTTATAGTTCGTTTGGTAGTGACACCTCAGAATTCACTGGTTTTACGTACAAAATCTTCTGTATTTAATTACAAAGATATACCTTATTTTAATGACTGAGTTTGTCATTGGGTAATAAGCAAGTACTCGCAAATTTCCTTAAATGGGATAACAGTAATGACAAGTGAGCTTACATATCTAAATAACAACTGATTATGAAATGATGAATAAGATGACTTTAGGAGGCTAAAAAGATAACAGTGATATCAAACCGCCATTAAGGATATCAAAAGGTCGACGATTGTCTTCCTTTACAAACAATTCTCTCTCTCTCTCTCTCTCTCTCTCTCTCTCTCTCTCTCTCTCTCTCTCTCTCTCTCTCTCTCTCTCTCGTCAATCTCACATCTTAATCCACATGGTTAAATATAACGAACCGGAGAGCTATAAAACCGTTATAGTTGAGGATTAATCCTCATCTATTTTTAAGGACATAAGACTGTAATAGAACCCAATATTTTAATACAAACATTACGTTCTTTATTCCCTATGGCTATACTTAAGCTATCAACAATAAATAAGCTCTTATACAATCGTGAACTTAAAAACACAAAATCCTGAAATAAGAATTCAGTCATCTGGACGTATTCTCGTACCGCACTCACTTCGATTATTTGGAGTAAAACGAGTATATGTCGTGTCTTGTAGTTCCGGTCGATACGCAAATTCTTGAGATGTATGCTAGCATTGCACCAGCCCAGGTTTCTTTGAAATGCCCCTAGGTTAGGTTAGGTTTAGGTTAGGTTAGGTTTGGTTAACGTAGATTATATAGTACTTTGAAAATAAATTAGGTGTGGGAAACATAATGAGATTACTTTAAAAAAAATTCTATAGTTAGTTTTTAAGATATGGCGTCCCGCTTTTTTCAAGGAAAGGTCCCGGTACTCGGTTACATCTCGGGAAAATGCGACCTGTACAGATACTTGATGAGAATTTCAGCGAGTGGGATGAAATCTAAAATATGCCACTGATAATTACCATGATAAAAATGAGGAAGTGTCGAATGTGCATTTATTCAAGTATTTGAGGTAACCGCACTGACGGTGACTTTTTTCCACTGAATTCCTGTTTCAGCAAAGTATCAAGTCTGTCTCTTTCACCATACATCCTGAATGGTGAGAGAGAGACAGAATTGATACTTTGCTAAAACAAGAAGACAATAATAAAATCATCGTCGCTGCAAATAACTCAACAAAAAATACACATTCGACACTTTGCCAAAAAATTCACGATTTTATCTTTGCGTTTCTGTCTGTTTGTTAAAAAGTACATAGATGAATGATTCACGTGGATGTACGTCGCTTTATTCGGAATTCTCCTCCTACCTTCGTTTGACTGAATCTATCAATCTTTTTCCCATTCTAAGGAGGGCGCCTTACACTTCCTTCATTGATTTTCTTTTCCCTCTCGTTTCAAGGAAAATTAGTCCTTCGGTAATGGGAGCATAAGATGCCTTTACCGTGGAGCTCCGTGTGCAAAAATAATAAATGTATAACAGGTTAACGAACTAAAAATTCCACACAATCTTTTTTAAAGAATTACCAAATGCCCACGCACTCAGATTACGAGAAGAAAGAGAGAGGTGGAAGACATCTGATAAGCATACTCTCTCATTCAATGTATATGTATAAATAAAAATACATTCATACATACATATATATAAATACATAATATATATATATGTATTTATAAATATATATATATATATATATATATATATATATATATATATATATATATATATATATATATATGTGTGTGTGTGTGTGTGTGTGTGTGTGTGTGTGTGTGTGTATTAGTATGGATAATAGAGGAATAGAAGTGGATGATTTGATAGTAGGTTGACGTATATGATGCAGAAAAAGGCAGCAGGATTAATGCACAGCATGTGGGAGAAAGGAAGAGTATCTTGGGCATGAAAATGTGGCACACGATTACATGAAAGGTTTGTTGAACGCAGGAGAAGGATTTCGCTCTTAATGGGCTAATAGCAAAAAGAAAAAAAAGAAAGGAAAAAAAAAACTGTAATCAAGTTCTGGTAATGCGAAAAGAATGAAGGACCAGGCTTTGGTGGGAAAAGGGCAGATATTTCAGACATTTCGGGAGGCCGAGAAAGTGTTGGCATCTAAGGGTCTCCGTATCCAGCAAAGGCAAAGGGCGTGCAAGACAGAGGTCAGCGGCATGGTATGCGTTGTGGAGAGAGAGAGAGAGAGAGAGAGAGAGAGAGAGGAGAGAGAAGAGAGAGCAGGGGAGGGTTGGCTATATGTGATGCAGAGCCAACCAGCATTCTGTATACGTCTGAGAAGAGGAAATGGAGATTTTTTCATGTTGGGGTCTTAGTACTATATATATATATATATATATATATATATATATATATATATATATCTATATATATATATATATATATATATATATATATATATATATACATACACACACATATATGTGTTGCATGTATTACATATATATAAATATACATATATATATATATATATATATGTATGTATGTATATATATATATTATATATGTATGTATATATATATATATATGTTATATATATATATATATATATATATATATATATATATATATGTATATATATATATAATGATCTTTGTTTGGCCTTTATAAATTTGCTTTTCTTTATGACATCGGTTCTTGCCTAATTTTCAAGATGGATAGTTATAATTTATTGTAAAATGCTAAAAAAACAAGAAGCAAAACAACAATAAAAAAAAAGTATTTGCCAAAAATAAAGCATCAGTGATGTAAAAAGTTTTACCCTCATTCAAAGCATTAAGAAATTGTCTCTGCGATAACAGTAATTTGGTGCTATTTACGCCCGCTATTACACAGTAAAATGCAAGAATTAAGATGGAAACAACTATTCCACCTGGAGAACTCCCTTAGCAATATATTTATTTGGTTAATCTGTGTAAAATTAGTTTTCATCATAGGACAATCATTTTGGGGTCAATCTGGATAGGTGATATTATCCCACGTTCAAAAAACGAAGCAACAAAATGAAGAATCTAAATGACTTGTTGAATTTAGCCAAGAACGAATAAAATATCAGAACAAAATAAAGTAATGGCAATACATCAACTTTTTAGCACTAAGTAAAACTAAGATAAAACACTATTTCAGTGTTATAGAGCACATTCCCAGTCAATTTACAGTAAAGCATATCACCAGACCGACTCGAAGAGCTCACAGTATCACGAGAAAGTTCGAAATTGTAGAATAAACATACATTACAGAGATATGGATTTATATCCAAGGGTTTCGCCACCTATTAGTGGCCTCTTTAAGGCGTGTTACCATCGTTGTTGAAGGTATGGTTTCACTACACGTATATATAAAATAAAAAATTATTTTCATATATTAAATCAGAAATTGTTTATTTTTATAGCATGGGGCTGCTATAAAATTCTACTTTAACATTTACGTATCTTTTTATCAACAGTTACTAACATTCGAAAATAACAGAACATAAACAAGTGATGTACATAAAAAAACTGACATGTTTGAGATACGATGCAACTGCATCATTTATCGATATCTGTTTCCCTGTCATTTCTTTGGTGTAAGAGAAGCGTATAATATACATGTACTGTACTAATTTGAAGCAAAGTATAGCTCAAGATTGCACGAACAACCATCGTTAGGAGACAGCGGCTTAATATTAAGTAAAGTCGACTAAAGACGTCATTTTGTTATTAATAAGCACTGCATTGACAAAAAAAACATATATCTTTAAAAGACATAATTTCAGATATAGGACCGAAGAGGACTGCATCAATAATTACTACAAAGTAATGAAGGTTCAAGGAAATATTTCCAAAGAAAATAATATCATTTCAGCGTCAAACCTAACGTAAAAAATTTTATTCTAGAACTGATAACCACCAATAAACTGGACAATGTACGAGACAAAATGGCCCGAGTTAATCTAAGCTAGATAAAGTTATGCATAAACCATGACGCATTATCTGGTACTTTCTAAACAGAACCGATATTTGCTAAAACACATCTTTAGGAAAACCTTACTGGCTGTTTTCCATGGTTATTTTCCCTTCGTTTTTATTCAACGGCATAAATTTCTAAGCGCTGGAGATCTATTTTATTTTATCTGTTCTTTTCTCCCTTTCTTTTCCCTTCTTCTTCTTCTTCTTCTTCTTCTTCTTCTTCTTCTTCTTCTTCTTCCACCTAGGGAAGTATTGATATCAGGCCACATTTCTCTTCTGCCCAAGCCGAAAAACCCAAGTACAGAGTGAGCAGTAAAACTGTTTTAATTCAAATTCCACTTGTATAGCCAAAATGCTCGCCAGAATCTCTCTCTCTCTCTCTCTCTCTCTCTCTCTCTCTCTCTCTCTCTCTTCCCCAGCGACAGACCTCTGCGTTTTCATCACATTTTCCATTAGAGTTATGAGTGGGAAAAAAGTGGAGAATTCTCTGTGCCTGTGTGCTGGGTCGCTAGTCGTTCCTGCCTCCCTTTGTGCTGGGAATGGCTGGAATCTCTGGAACGGCTGGAATTACAGGTATGGAGCCTTTGATGGAATAAACGTCATTGCAGTGCCGGAGAAGCTAGCCTGACTCCTCTCCCTCCTCCTCTTCCTCCTCCTCCTCCTCCTCTTCCTCCTCCTCCTCTTGCCCTTGTGCTGGGAGATATAGGTTGAGGGTAGGAGGGAAAGACTGGAGGGAGATGGTATCCACGGGATGCTGGGACGGGAGAGGAAATGGATGAGGGACGGGATGATTGTGTTGCAGGGGAGGAGGGAGAGGATGGAGGGGAGTGAAGACAGGGATTGGGAGAAGGGAGGAAAGGACGAGAGAGAGAGAGAGAGAGAGAGAGAGAGAGAGAGAGAGAGAGAGAGAGAGAGAGAGAGAGGATGGGAGGGTAGAAGGCAATGGAAAAAGATAGGAGGATATTTGAGGTTCTTTGGCAAAAGAGGAGAGGCGATGAGGAGGCGATTTCCATATGCAATGAATGAAGTAGTGGGAAGAGTATTTCCCGATGGGGTTTTATTGAATGCAATAAGTCCAATGAAGCTTGGGCCGTTTCATGAGACCTGTCTAAACGTTATTCTGCTTGCAGAGTCAATAAAAGAACGCGCAGTCTATTTTTTTTTCTCCTCTCAAAAAATTCTGCTTTATCTTGATGAGACAATGATGGAAAAGATGTGATTCATACGATTCCAAGAGATTTTTTTTTTTTTTTATACTCCACGACGTACGTAAGCGCTGACGAACGATGACTTCAATCTTCGCTTGAGAACTCTCAAAAAGTTTTATTGCGCCCGGAGTGATCATTTCCTTACTGGTATTTTATTGTTTCTAGAGAGTTTTATTGCCTTTATAGGAAGAACTTAGTCATAATTGTTATGGAAAACCTAATTCTGCAACGGCACACAATCGAGTGGCTCAGGGGTAATTGTAAAAGGTCTTTGAAACAATGTCAAACTGCCAGTGAACAAGTTTCCTATGGAAAACTAGCAAGGACGAAAATTGTAAATATCTTACTGTATGTATAAATAGGAAATAAGCACGTTAATGAGAGAGAGAGAGAGAGAGAGAGAGAGAGAGAGAGAGAGAGAGAGAGAGAGAGAGAGAGAGAGAGAGAGAGATCCTGAAATTTAAAATAGAAAGATGTCACTTACAACACAAAAAAAAAAACCCACTGAGAAGGAAATTGCTGCAATAAACTTCACGACTCCTTACTTAATTCTCAATTGCAGTTCTATTAATGAGTGAAAACATCGTAGCAGAACTAAATCAGTATCAGTTTCTATTTTGTAAGCAATACGGGGGGACAATACCCAACGATACTCGATGAAAAGTAAGAATGAGTTTGTACGCTTCAGTCAAACTAAAACATCTGCATTGAAGGTGAACCAACGCACTTCTGCACTCTCCGCCCCAAAAGAAAGATACTGGAATGAGTGACAATCTTGCTCGAAGATAGAAAACCAAAGAAAATACTCTTTTGAAAAAGATTATATATATATATATATATATATATATATATATATATATATTATATATATATATATATATATATATATATATATATATATATATATATATATACACACACACACACACATATATATATAATATACTGTATATATTTACTAATGTTATCAATACAACCACTATAACTATTTTATCTTAAAGTCCCAAAGGAAATTTCAAATTTGGCAAGAATATAACCAGTGCATCAATGCTCTAATCTCTGTGATCGAAATATGCTCGACTAATGTTATCCATACAACCACTATAACTATTTTATCTTAAAGTCCCAAAGGAAATTTCAAATTTGGCAAGAATATAACCAGTGCATCAATGCTCTGATCTCTGTGATCGAAAAATGCTCGACTGTAAACATTGAGATAAACACTGTGACGCTGTTCCACAATAATCGGTTCCAGAGTCAGGAGACTTCCAAGTTCTTTGATACAGTAAAGGACAGAACAAAGAAACTGGATGATTTTAGACGTCACAAGAAACATCACCGACACTATCCATGAAGAAGTTTATGGGGCAGAACTTGTGGCAGAGGAACAAAAAGCACTAGAAACTGGGTTGTATCCTAGGTTGCCTAGGTTGGCTAGTTGTGTCCAGAGGTTCAGTCCAGGCCCTTGTGCCTTTTCACAACTTACCACCAAGCTTACGGTCTGTCCCAAGGCAAAGGCCCGTGCTGGTATGAATGTTTGTTTAAACTACAACCACCCACCCAGTTGGTTGTTTACAGTTTCTTGTAGAGTCAAAGAAGAACTAAATAAACCAGACAACTCGGTCCTTTTCTAGACTCACTCCTGGGCAAGAGGGATTTTCTCTTAACTGAAAGCTGAAAACTCGACAAAGACAAGGTTAAAGAAGATACACAACAGACTGGGAAGAAACCAGAGAGAACGGATGAAAAGCAAAGGGTAGAAAACAATACAAGATGCCTTCCCTGCAGGACACTGCAAAATCTCCCCACCACCTTTTTTATTTTTATGAAACTTGGTAGACAGGTACTTTGCGTGAGCTGGCAATTATTTTCCCCAAAGCGTATTTTTTTTTTTCACTGAAGTATTTTTCAAGGTCAGGGCACCACTTGACAAGAAAGCTATGCATCATGAGATCAAAATGAATATAAATTTTGATTTTATACATCTGTGTAGATTATTTTAATTTGTATTAGGATGTTTCGGGCACAAACAAAGTAGTTTAGCTTTTGATGTTTAAAGCATACGATGTTCGCTTTGTAAAACTAACTTTTAATTTTGGAAACCTGAAAAGAAAATGAGCTATAACATTGTATCACTCAATGTGCATCATCTCCTGGATATATTTTATAGCTATAGTTCAAACACAGATGAATATAGGATTTGACGAACTGCAGGGCCATAAAACGAAGAAAATTAAGAACATCAATATAACACTCCAATGACATTTGTTATGAAACTTGCGTTTTAAAACTCGAAAGCAGTATGTGTGACAGTCATTCCAGCATTAGTAGCAAATAATCGGAGAATAAATGGAATTGCAGGTAGCACTGATCATCCAAGTAATCGAGAGGTTTGCATACCACAAGGAGTAGATGTACATGAAAATTCATCCCACAAAAATGGGAGGCAGATTAACTACAATAAGAGACAATAAGTGATAACAAGTAAAAAATGCACCGAACTTCGGTGCAATCGACTTTTCTGTACAGCGTATAATCAAGACCACCGAAAATAGATGTATCTTTTGGTGATCTCGGTGAGGTCGCCGCATGAGCCGCGCTCCATGAAACTTAACCACGACCCGGTGGTGGTGCATGTCCTATATCGTTACCAGACGCGATTATGGCTAAATTTAACTCTTAATAAAATTAAAAACGACTGAGGCCAGAGGGCTGCAATTCTGTAAGTTTGATGATTGAGGGTGGATGATCAACATACAACAATGCAGCCCTCTCTGGTCTCAGTAGTTTTAAGATCTGAGGGCGGGACAGGAAGGCGGCGACAGACAAAAGCCGGCAATAATGTTTCTTTACAGAAAACTAAAATGAAAAGAGTTAATTGCCCAACGAAGTCGTAGTTGTTCTATAGCCTAACCCAAAGTCGTCCTTAGCCTCTTATGTTGCTGGAGTTTCGCTACAGACACAACAGTACACCAATACGCTGGAGGAAGTTTTTCTCTGTATTTCAAACGATATGATGTAAATAACTTCCATCTTACTCCTCATGACATATAGTTACTCTAAGGAAAAATATTGCAAAAATAACCAAATGCACACACTCACACATACACATATATTACATGCATATTATAAAATATATATATATATATATATATATATATATATATATGTATATACATATATGTATTTATGTATATACATATATATGTATGTATGCATATATACATATTATATATATGTATGTATGTATGTATATATATATATATATACATGTACATGAGAAACGTGATGCAAAATATAAACAGTATACAGTCATGCACTCTGTTAATATTCTATATAACTTTGTTATTCCCCTGATGTATATACATAAATGCATGCACATACATACACACACACACATATATATATAAACAACAATACTCTGAGAGAAAATTTACAGAATCTTCCTGTATTTACTATACTGACACAAATTAATTCAGCTCGTGGATCAAACAAACCAGATCTTCCGCTTCTACACAATTTTAAGCATCAATATCAAGGGAACACGACTTTGGATAAGACGTAGAATGTTTGTACGGTATTTATTTGTAAAGGCGTGCGTGGATAATTTAAGGTTTATACTGCTCGTGTATATTTATTTGTTTGTATTCCAAAGCGTGTATTGATTCTGTTCTGTTACGTTTATGCAGACGTCTGAAGCAATCCTTGGAATTAGAAATGTATGCTCGAATGCCTGCCTGTTTACCGCTGTTCTCTTTTAGCATGTGTTTTGTCTTTGTATCTATCTATCTATCTATCTTTCTTTCTTTCTTTCTATCTATGTATCTATCTATGTATATACTATATACATATATATATGTGTGTGCATTTGTATATGACACAAATATATATATATATATATATACATTTATATACATACATACATATATATATATATATATATATATATATATACTTATTATATATATATATATAATATATACTAATTATATATATATCAATATATATATACATATATATATATATATATATATATATATATATATATATATATAATATAAAATACAAAGAGTCCCAACACATTTGTACTATATTTAACTTGCAGTTACAAACAACACACAACATATCTTAAGGTAAATTAGCAAATCAGTCGACTCAGAAAGTCGGGGCTACCTAAGATTGAACAAAAAGAAATCTTTCAAAACAACAACTCAGTTTTGGACTGAGACTAAGATGATATTTTTCCCTTCATGCTTTATAAGATAGCTGCCGAAATTTACTTTTTTTTTTTTTAACTGAAGTGAATATTTTTTATTTTGGAAAAAAAATGTAAAATGTAAAAACACAGCATTCGTGTTTTTTTACTCAAAAATTTTTTATTTTTTATATCTTGTGTTTAAAACTCAAGTCATCGAATTTGTTTTTTATTGGGCAATAAATGAAAAAATAAAAAATAAATATCGCAATATAAAGTGTATTAAATAAATGGCAAAAATATAAAAAAAAAAAGTTACTATAGACTCAAACTCAACAAACTGCGACTTCTTTTGAAAACGGTCGTGCGGACGGCACTTCGGAAAAGCACCGATCAACAAACGATGAATACGACTTCATATACGACTAGCCAAGGTCCCCTCCCTTGCGACTAGCAACCTTAGGTCCAACCAAAAAAGACGCCGCCAGCAGCATGGTCCTAGGTCCCTAGGAGCTTCATGAGACTAATAACCAAACCAAACCGAACTAAGCCTCTGACTGCTACAAGACGTCAGAAAGTAGTAGTTTAGGGGGGAAGGGGAAGGGAGGGCAGGGAACAGGAGGGGAGGAGGAGATCCGCCGAGGTGACAGTTGGACAGGCGGCCGCTACCGGTCTCAATTCATTAGATATCTAATTAGCACATAGCAAAGCCAATAACACTCGAGAATCGCGGGGCTCCCCTGCGCGATCCTGAAACGGTGCAGAGGTGGAAGGGTCTCCGGTGGAAGGGGTGGGGTTGGGGAGAGGGGGATAGGAAGGGGAGGGGGAGGAGAGAGAGCGCGCCAAGACGCTGCTGCCGAACGCTGACAGCAGTCCCGCTGTAAATTGGCTTCGGATTTGTCTTGGAATTAGATATCGGTGTTGAGGGAGTGCGCAAGGCGATGCTTCGTGATTCACTCGGTTGCTGCTGCGCCGATGCCCGGAATTTCTGGCTATGACAGCGTCTCTGTAATGGATTGGGCAATTAGGGGTGCTCTTAATCTTACTGAAAACGTGGTATTTTCAGTTCGTTATCGTTACTTCTATGGGTGGAATGCTTTGTCAAAATACATAAACTCGTGTTTTCCAACGTGAGCCGTAGACAATCACGTGGTGTCTCGTATCAATATATTCGTAAGAACTCTTTCGGAAATGCTGTTAATAAGTTATAACATTTTCACAGATGTCCAGTGACTACCGCCAGAATGGGCTGTTCTGCAGTATATGAACTTAATTTTAAAATGAATTACTCTAAATAAATTGATAAAACTGTGATATGATTTGCTAAAACTGTAAACACTGACTAGATGAAGTTAAATGATAAGCAATATTTTTATTTTGAAAATCTGATTCGACAAGAGGAATGCTAAAAAAGAGTAAAAGTAGCCTAACAACAACCGAAAAAATGAGAATAATGATAATATTAAAAACATTAATTACAATAAGATAGTAACTGTAATAATAATTACAGTAGTAGTAGTAGTAGTAGCAAGTCTAGAAGTATATTATTCATATGAGTCTATTCACAGACAATTTACTAAATCAATTATCATTTAATCCAACAACACGGCCATTCACTCTGCCAGTTCACACACCCACCAACCTCCCTTCAGTCATGCAGGTCACTCCAACCTTCATTATTCATCGCTAAATGAATAATAACAACCCAAAACCGGATCAAATGAAGCTGATTGACTCCTCTTTATTATCCCGGAATGACGCGGCCCTCACGAAAATTCATAAACTATTCCCATCGACAGCGTTTGCAAATTAATAATAACCGCGGTATCACTACGCAGCTTTTTTTTTTTTTTTACCCATTTACGCAAAAAAAAATGTTCCCCGTCTCGCTCTCGAATTTCGGTGGGGGCATCATCATCATCATCGAAGGCAGGTCATTTTTCTGCTCCGTCAGCCATGAATGTGGAATAAATTATATGAAATTAATCCTGGTACAAATGCTGCTTCACGATAGATTCCATGTAAGGTTCTCTGGGTGGCTGTGGATGGTCGTATAATTGGTAGCTATTTGATTAGGGGTGGTCATAATAAATTAGAGTACTATTACTATCGCTGCTACTCACTACTACTTATAATAACAATAATAATAATAATAATAATAATAATAATAATAATAATAATAATAATAATAATAACGTAAGGTTCTCTGGGTGACTGTGGATGGTCGTGTACTTGGCAGCTATTTGAGTAGGGGTGGTCATAATAAATTACAGTGCTTTTCCTACAACTACTACTTACAATAATAATAATAATAATAATAATAATAATAATAATAATAATAATAATATCTCCTGATGGTTAATGAAGAAGACATGGAAAAACATGACCTAAAGAACACCTCAATCTTCCAGTTTCCTTCGCAAAGGGTTCCAGGAGCATTACATTTTTCTTAAAGCTTGCATTGCCATAACAAGTAAATATCAATGTCTTCAAACAAGATAATATTACGTGGCTGACGTACTCCACATTCAAGAAATGTTGATTCTGCCTGGAAATTAGTTGGATAGTACATTTGTTTTTATAAAAAAAAAAAAAAAAAATTACTCTTGGTGTGTCATGCAAGAAAAAATAAGTTAAAACTGCAACAAGTACAATCAGCATTTCGAGATCACATATGTAATTTTTAAGGTCCTCTGGAAATTCTTCCTTTTCCCATACTGCTACCATTACTACTAATGAAAAAGTTTAAATATAAATGAAGTGATTATTAATATGATACACATCACTGTCTCAGCTGATTAAAGACTCTTCATGAACGCTTTTTATTTATAAGTAAAAAGCCAATAATTTTCCATAATTTTAGTATACATTTTCTGTGCATAGATTTGTTGGAAGAAAATGAGTAGAGACAGATAGAAAAAATGACAAATTACGAGATAAAAAAACTGATAAAATGACTTCTAAAACCAAAATAGCCCACTTTATTGTCCCATAGTGAAATTCGGCAACTATTTTCTCAAAACATAATGATTTTTAAAGACAGTGAAACGTATTCAGCGAGCTGTAAGCAACATGAAATAATGTAACATCATGGTCTACACTGTCTCATGTGAAATCTAACAATACGAATAATTACAAGTCAATGTTATAACAACACCATCTCTTTACTGACAACGGCAATGATGATAATAATATACATGAAAAAGAACAACAGCTAAAAAATATTAAAGAACGTCGTAGTAATAATTTTTTTATGGGCACGCACATGCAATATATATATATATATATATATATATATATATATATATAATATATATGTGTGTGTGTGTGTGTGTGTGTGTGTGTGTGTGTGGTTGTATTTAATTCTGCTCCAGAAGCAAGTACTCTATAGAGTAAGTTAGAGGTTCATCTTTGTCATCCAGTAAAAATATAACTGGAAGGCTACCTTATCTTCGGTATATTTTTTTGTAGCTATTCACATGGCTCCTTAGACCATTTAGGAATGAATTCAGAAAACTTTATTTCACCCTTGACTAATTGTTCACGTGATCATGCACATTACTTGCACGTAAATTTAATTCTCATTTTCTGTCTCCACAGAATATAAAAAAGTCATTTATTTTACTAAGAAAAATCTGCCGAGTCCAAGAAATAAACTAAAATTTTCTACCGGTATATTTTCTTGCATCTTTCAGCATCTTGGCACCAAAGTTTACACAAAGCGAGCTATATTGATGGCAAAATTGAAGTCGAGTATGTCAGTCACCTTGCTGCCGAAGACTGGCCACCTTTTTGGAGGAAACTGAAAATTATTGCCCAGTGACGGTAGAATTTGTAAAATCACCATGACAGAAGCGCAATAAACCTATGGTGGTAGACTAGCAGGGTCATTCTGAACAACAACGTTATAAGAACAAAGTCTTCCTTTTATATCATCACTGTAAAACACTGCAAATTACTTCACTGTATCACATTTATGAACCTGATTGTATTACTCTGATGAATGTATAAACTTCTACCCCTGAATGAAGAAAAATACCTATTTACAGAAAATACCTGCAAAATTTTCGAAATCGAGACATGCCATCTATTGGGCTCGTGAAACACTAATACACAAGTTATTGCAGTTTCAGAATGATTCTTCAATGCTTTCCACGAGTTTTTAGGGGGGCCCATTTGCAGTATCTGCAAAATCAGCAGTAAGACATTTTTCTCAGTTTTGTATTTTTGCAAATACTGCAGTCTTCCATTTTAGGGTGGATGTTTAAACAGACGAACAATCGAATGTATAAGTGGGTCCTAATCTTCACGCACACAAGAGAACTGATCTAAATACCCATAATACCTCTGCCCGAAGAAAAGGGAGTAATTAAATCACGCTTCAGCAGTCGTCCGCTCCCTGGTGAATAAAATTTCAAAAGGTGCTCCGGCAAAGTAGGTTCCTTGACCGTTTCACAGTCAGTTGAGGATCGCAGTGTTTTGAGAGAGAGAGAGAGAGAGAGAGAGAGAGAGAGAGAGAGAGAGAGAGAGAGAGAGAGAGAGCAGCGCATTTTGAGCTAAGACTGAATTGATTAAAAGAACGAGATGATAATTTTTCTTGAGAAAACAAGGTGAAATGATATTATTGTTTCTGTGAACTGACCTGTAACCTAAAATACAAATATGGAAACATAAAGTACCCTCTCTCTCTCCATCATATTCCTTTTCCCCTTTTTGGAGAAGGTGGCAACAGAAGGTTACAGCCTTCTGGTTCCTCAGCAAATCATTTAATGGTGGGGTTGCCGGCCCCGCACCCTTTTTCTTGAACCCAGTATAGATGCTGGTACTCATTTACAGTTAAGTATACTCGACGGCAATAACCTGGGAGTGAAACCGGTCCCCGCAATCGTTAACCGAGCACCGTACCACATGGCCACGGTACCTACTGACCCATTCCTGTTCACTTGGGTTGAAGTGCCTTGTCTAAGTGGAATCTACATAATTCAGTGCTGAAGTAAACGGAGACACGGGATTTCAACGGGCATAGTCAAATTGGTACACTTTTGTCAGGAATCGAACGCTGCCATTTCATTATAATTTTAAGTGAAATACTGATAAATTCCTTATATATATATATATATATATATATATATATATACATATATATATATATACATACACACACACACACACACATTACATATATATATATATATATATATATATATATATATATATATATATATATATATATATACATATATATCATATGACCAAATCATACTTGGCTTTGCCCATTTCAGGTCTTTTCTCATACGACAGAGGCACCAACGTTCTCACAACCTTCAGCGCAAACAAAAAAAATATGCATATACACGCACATACTCTTGCATACGTGAAAACACCGAGCAATCTCGATGACTAACGCTCTTGTCTACCTATTTCAATTTTCACATACTTATTTTTACTCGCTCCTTCGCGGAAAAGGAAAATGGCCTCCAGCAGCAGGACCAATGCGTCATGGAATGCGCCGACTTGAATGCAAAGCATCGCGTCAACGCATACCAGAATTAATAAGGATTCTGGGAGACCCTCAATTACAAAAGCGACTCTCCTCCGCTCCTCATGAGAATTATGAACGTGAACTCTTCGGGTTTTGTGACTCTTCTTCTTCTTCTTCTTCGTGCCCTTCTCCTTCATCCTCCCCTAGCCCCCCCCCCCTTCCAACCCCCACCCCCTTGTCTTCAAAGAAAAGGAGAGAGAGAGAGAGAGAGAGAGAGAGAGAGAGAGGGAATGTACATATATGTAAACAAAAACTTGTACATCCTGAAACAAAGCACTTCAGTTCTTATGGTAAATGATAATGTAGTCAGGGGCATATAAAGATCATTGACCAGATTAAGGGTTATATGTTGGCCTTCATGGTCGTTCAATGACGACGCCATTTTATATCTCCATAGGAGAGCGGATGGTGGCGGGAGGTGGCGGTGCAGTGGCGGTGGTGGTGGTGGTGAAGGAAGGGGGAAAGGGGAAGGGAAGGGGTAAGGGTAGGGGTGGGGAGACGACGCTCTTATCCAGTTTCATAATAATAAAGAAAAAAAAAAAGGGAGAAACATTTCGAGGTTTCTCAGTCGTGAAGCCGGAATTCGAGCGAGAGAAGTCAACCGTAGAGGGAACCCGCACTCGGGAGCTCCCTCCCTTCCTCGCTCCCGGGTCTCGGGTCCCGCCCGCCCCCGCCGCCGCCGCCGCCAAATGGTTTCGAGTTTTGACAGTGACGCTCAGGTGCAGGAAGGAGCCAGGCAGGACCTCTTCGTGGGTCCTGGAAGGAGCTTGCAGGCGGCAGGATCCGGGTTGAATTCCCGTCGCCCTTATTATAACGTTAGGGGCTCCGATTTTCAAGTTTTCTTTCACTCGACATCTTTAAACTTTTTTTTTCTTCTTCTTCTTCTCCTTTCAATTCCCACTTTCCTTTGTCTAGACACCCATTTATATCATGCTTAAATTCTGGACCTGGGTTGCATAACCACTGGGTTTTTTTTATTTTTGGAGGGGGTTAGGGAGCTGACGAATTTTTCAAGTTCTTTCCCCTTATATATATATATATATATATATATATATATATATATATATATATATATATATATATATATATATATATATATATATATATATATATATTTACACACACACACACACACACACATATTATATATATATATATATATATATATATATATATATATATATATATATATATATATATATATTATATATATATATATATATATATATATATATATATATATATATATATATATATATATATAAAACTTCATTTTCATTAAGGGCTCTTGTTACCAATCCTGTTACGATGCATTTCCAGAAACCGGATTGCATAGCTTTTGCCTTTCTTCTTTGTGCTGTTGATTATCAAACCCTTTTTTTGCAAAAACTTCACTTTACTCATTTTCAGTCGTCTATTTTGCCACGATCACTTTCCAGACACAGGCTGCATTGCCGTTTTGTGCATGTGTGTAATTGCGTGTTTTTTTTTTTATTTCTGATACTTAAGTTTCTTCATTAAAGGTTATTTTCAAATTTTCCTTGATTAAACCCGTCTGTCAAATCCAACAAGACTCATCTAATTTGCCCTTTACCTGTCGGACTGCTACAAGTTCTCTCTCTCTCTCTCTCTCTCTTGTTCCTGATTCCGTTCTCTTCAGCCTCCTATTTCTACCATCATTATTTTCCACGTACTGTACAAGAGGGAAATATTCCTTTTCCGACTGTACCATCGCCAGTACACATCAAGAGGGAAATGACATATTAATATTAGGACTGAGGAATTTTTTTATATACCACCTCCGGGTACTTACCTTTGTCAACTGTCCAAGATGAAAAATTATTACTTGGAGAATAGCGAATTTTTGGCTTTTATAGTAAACAAAGACAAACTGTAACCCTACTCCATAGCGAAGAATAGATTAAAATGAGGTTAGATTAAAAAAAAAAAACTTGTCCTAAAAATCAAGAATATTTGAATGAATGTGTCTTTGTTTAAGGGCTCACTTTAATTTGTTATGATAATAATAATAATAATAATAATAATAATAATAATAATAATAATAATAATAATAAGAAGAAGAAGAAGAAGAAGAAGAAGAAGAAGAAGAAGAAGAAGAAGAAGAAGAAGAAGAAGAAGAAGAAGAAGAAATTAATCATCTATACGTGGTTCCCGATGAGGTTACTTCCTTTTTCGTGCTTCTGGGAACTGGCCGTAGAATAACTTTCACGATTCCTTGCGAGGAAAAGCATCAAGTTGCGACTTCAAATATTTTTTCAACTAATGTACAATAATAACCTCATTCAGAGCCAAAATATTAACAAATGCAGAATATGTGATAATTTCAAAACGACTCGTTCTGACCAGTTCTCCGGGAAGAATGGTTCAGATTTTGAAATTATTACCAAATTCACTCGATAATTAACAGAAGCAGGAAAATAAATAAAAGCAAATAGTAATAATGAGATAGGCTCTCTTTTTTTTCTTTCAACACAAATATGTTTTGTTAACGATAAAACCGAAAACAAATAATTAAAAGACTAAAAAATTATAGGCGTTAAAAAGAAAATTTTCCTTAAAACTAAACGGTTGAAAATTATAGGAGTTGAAAAATTTTTTTTTTTAGGTAACCAAGTTGAATAAATCAAGAAATCGTAAACAGAAACAGAGAAAAACAAATGAATAAAAAGACGCAAAACATATTTTGTCAACAAAAACAAAAGAAACTAAAACGACTAAAAAACGACAGAAGATGAACCCCCCCCTTTTTTTTTTCTTCAGATGAAACTGAATCCATCAAGAAATCGTAAAACATTACTCCTTTATTCACTTCACCCCCGCCCCCCCCAAAGTGCCCCCACCCCCTCCCCAACAAGAGAAAAGAGAAAAGCAACCCAGTTTTGAAAACGAGACACGAAATCATTATAATTTAATTATAATCCAGAGGCATTATGGGTGCTACGTTATATCGGGAATGCGAGTTTCCGAGTGGAAGGATCCCAGATACGTAGGCTGCATTGTTGCCATAACTTAATATCACCAGGAATCTCTCCAGCCTCCACATGTTAGCATTTCTCGCCAGGTCTTGCAGGTCACGCATGATGCTTGGGGGTATGGTAATAATAAAGCGAGAGAGAGAGAGAGAGAGAGAGAGAGAGAGAGAGAGAGAGAGAGAGAGATTAGGGGAAAAGGCAGATCCGTATAGGAGGGTAATGAACGCCACAGTATCTGTACTTTGGGAAACGCGAGCTGTTCTACATTAAAATAGTATCGTATTTACACACACACACACACACACACACACACACAGAGAGAGAGAGAGAGAGAGAGAGAGAGAGAGAGAGAGAGAGAGAGAGAGAGAGAGAGAGAAAAGGCAGATCCGTATTGGAGGGCAATGAACGCTACAGTATCTGTATTTTAGGAAACGCTAACTCTTGTACATTAAAATAGCATCGTATTGAGAGAGAGAGAGAGAGAGAGAGAGAGAGAGAGAGAGAGAGAGAGAGAGAGAGAGAGAGAGAGAGATTAGGGGAAAAGGCACATCCGTACTGCAGAGTAATGAACGCCACATTGCTAAAATGCCAGTATCTGTACCTTAGGAAACGAAAATATCATATTGAGAGAGAGAGAGAGAGAGAGAGAGAGAGAGAGAGAGAGAGAGAGAGAGAGAGAGAGAGAGAGATTAATGGAAAAGAGCAGATCCTTACTGCACAACAAAGAACTTAACGTATGTAAAATACCAGTGGCTTGACTTTAAGAAACCGTGGCAGTTACATAGCTGAAAACCGGAATTCTCAAATGTTTTACGTTATCGTCGCAAGACGGTGTCAATGTGATTATGTTACTAACATGGTAAATTTCTGAAAAAATATAAATTAATAAAAATCAGTTAGTTAGCTTAACAATATTGGCAAAATGACGTCTCTTATTGACAACTGGAAATTATAACACTCCTTCAAAAATCACTCGTCAAAGCTGAACAAATACCAAACGTAATAAAAATGTCATGTAAATTTACATAATTATTTATTGCTGTGTGACGCGGGATAGTCTACGGCAGTGAACACGTCAAACTACTAAAAGTCATTATATATATATATATAGATATATATATATATATATATATATATATATATATATATATATATATATATATATATATATATATATATATATATAATTTATATATATATATATATACATATATGTGTGTGTATTATGTATGTATTATGTGTATGAATATTTGTGTATATATGTGTATATATATATATATATATATATATATATATATATATATATATATATATATATATATATATATGTAAATAATATTCAGCAGGGACGATCCTTTATATAAACTTTGCCTGAAGTTCTAAGGGCAAATGAACTATAATAACCAATATCATTCGTATTCAATTCGCTTAATTTTGCAACCGCGTCTCCTGAGTGATCTCACAATCATCGATTAAACTCACAGAATTCATCGCATTTCTCAGATCCTTCCGCAAGGATTCAGTAATTTATGGCTAATTTCAATTACCACTTACTAACATAGGTCTTTCAGAAACCATACGCAACGTATTGCATGTACTTTAAAAGGATATTTCTTACAATCAATCGCTAATGCTCTTAGGATGAAAATAGTGAATTTCTTTGCTTCTGCTGCTACGCTCTGGAATTTTATTCACGCTTCTGTTTTTTTTTATTACTCTTAACCGTCCTCCCTTCTTGATCAAGCCACACCCTTCTTTTTTTCTTCCTTTACCTTGTGTTTTTTCGGGTCTGGGCTACAGAAGGGTATTAGTTTGCCTGTCCCGTTGGCCTTTGATCTTTAAGTGTAAGTGATATAGTAAAGAATAAGTTATGGAGTACGAGACTTTGGATATTTCTTCAAAAAAGAGAGAGGGGTGAAACATTAAACAATGGTTTCGTTTAACAAGATTGTTTCTCAGAAAAACAGTTCTGTATAACTAAATCACGAAAATATGGAACGTAATGAGTATAGAATAAAGGTAATACACGAGGAATGAACAACGGAGGCAGGCCTTCGACTTACCAATCAGCTGAGTGGACAGTAAGTCGAAAGGCCTAGCACCACTCCGTTGTTTCACTTTCTTCGTGGTATTGCCTTTATTTAAAAACAGTTCTGTTTACAGGAGTTATCACCAATGCTTGTAGAGAATGGTGGTCTCTACCCTTTGGAAACTCCGTTCGCTAACCTTTCCCTAGAAAAGGTTGTTTATGGATCAATGTTCAACCTCTTTCAAACCATTGTTCTATAGACTCCGATTTCTTTGCAGTTGACAAGGATCACCTCATTCTGTTTTTAGAATACATAAATGTTCCACAGGATCATTCCATTTCGTTTTAAGCATATATACAAATTCTTAAGATCATTCCATTCTGTTTTTAGAATATATAAATGTTCTACGAGATCATTCCATTTCGTCTTATTCATATGTAAATTCTTAAAGAGAGCATTCCGTTCTGTTTTAGAATATATAAATTTTTCAAAACAGTTAATTTTGTTCTTGAATATTTAATTCTTGGCAAGATCATTCCATTTCATTTCAAGCATATTTAAATTATTATGATCATTCCGTTCTGTTATGAGAATATATACATTCTAAAAAAAGAACGTTGAATTCCGTTGCTGAATATTTAATTCTTCTCAAGATCACCCCATTCTATTTTTAGAATAAACAAGTTCTCCACATGATCTCTCCGTTCTATTTTTAGAATAAACAAGTTCTCCATAAGGTCATTCCGTTCTATTTTTAGAATAAACAAGTTCTTCAAAAGATCATTCCGTTCTATTTTTAGAATAAACAAGTTCTTCAAAAGATCATCCAATTCTATTTCTGGAATAAGCAAGTTCTTCATAAGATCATTCCACTTTATTTTTAGAATAAAAATATTCTTCAAATGATCATCCCAGTCTATTTATAGAGTAAATAAATTCTTCACAAGATCACTCCACTCTAATTTTAGAACATACAAGTTCTTCAAAAGATCATTCCACTCTATTCTTAGAATAAACAATTTCTTCAAAAGATCATTTCACTCTATTCTTAGAATAAACAAGTTCTTCAAAAGATCATCACAGTCTGTTTCTAGAACAAACAAGTTCTTCAAAAGATCACTCCACTCTATTTTTAGAACAAACAAGTTCTTCACAAGATCACTCCACTCTATTTTTAGAACAAACAAGTTCTTCAAAAGATCATTCCACTCTACGTTTAAAACGTAAATTCTTCGCATGCGAGACTAAAGATTCCACTGTGCTGGGAACGCGATAATTAGCATAGATTTCTTAAGAAGGATTTCTCTCATTAGTGATTCTTTCCTTATTTGCATTTTTAGAAAAGAGAACTTTCAATAGACCTGGCTTGAAGGTTTCTTAGCCATTGTCTGTTGTTTCCAAGGTCTTGTTTTGTAAAAATGTTACATTTGAGAGCATTCAAATTAGCTTTATTTTAAGAAGAGCTGACGTCTGAAGGCTTAAGACTGATAAACAGTTTGTAAGTATGTGTAAGGGGGACATGCTGAAAATAAATTATCTATATACATATACATACATATATATACATATAAATATATGTACACATATATATATATACATATATATATATAGATATATATAGATATATATATATATATATATATATATATATATATATGTATATATATATATATATATATATATATATATTAACTTTTATCACATACACAATTGTTCTGTGCATTAGTAGAATTATTAAAGGACTATTCAAACTGGATGGTATCTAAAACCTGTTAGATACCATCCAGTTTGAATGAGGTCCTTTTAGTAATATATATATATATATATATATATATATATATATATATATATATATATATATATATATATATATACACACACACTTTTCCACATTCCAGTCGCCCTCCTTCTCCCTTCTATATAGGTTGGTGCCTCTAGCAATTCTTAATTTATCCTTAGGTACAAATGTTTTTAAAGAGATTTTTCGTGTAATTTATATGTATTTATAACTCACAATATTTATTCTTTTATTGTAGCCCTGAAAATGAGACTAGGTGTCTTGAAACGTCGGCACAAATACAGATGATTTTATGTACCAGTCTGTTTCACTGCCTCAGTTATTTATATATATATGTGTATGTACATACATACATATATACATATTATATATATATATATATATATATAGAAAGAGTATATATATATATATATATATATATATATATATATATATATATATATATATATATATATATATATATATATATATATATATATATATATATATATATATATATATATATAGTTATTATATACATATATACATAATATATATATATATATATATATATATATATATATATATATATATATATATATATATATATATATATATATATATATATATATATATATATATATATATATATATATATATATATATATATATATATATATATATATATATATATATATATATATATATATATATATATATATATATATATATATATATATATATATATATATATATATATATATATATATATATATATATATATATATATATATATATATATATAGAGTATATAATATATATATATATATATATATATATATATATATATATATATATATATATATATATATATATATATATATATATATATATATATATATATATATATATATATATATATATATATATATATATATATATATATATAGGCATAAGATTTACGCACACACACATATGTATATAATACCTCATAATTACGAAGGATAATGTTCATCTTTTAATCTGTTACCCCTACCCCACGTACCAATCACCAAGACTTGGTTATCCAAAGGAATTACTCTTCCAACCAGCAATTAGTAATTAGTTAAGTGAGATGATACCTTGGATATAATGACCTAAGTAATACTATGCCCTGAGAGTAATAATCCGTTTGCAAAAATTAACAGTAACTTGCAATATATATTAGAGATGATATTATAGAACCAAAATTCGATACGAGATTTCACAGATCCAACAACCTTCTTCAGAATAAGTGTGATGAACTATCGACTTGAAAGTGTGAATGCTTTTTCGGGTTACTGAGAAATTATCAAATCATATGCTTTTTAAATGTTCAGAAGAAGAAGAAGAAGAAGAAGAAGAAGAGGAAGGAGAAGACAGAAGAAGAAGAAGAAGAAGAAGAAGAAGAAGAAGAAGAAGAGTGTGAAGGAGAAGGAGAAGACAGAGGACAGTAGAAGTATCACCATTACTAATACAAAAACAAAAATGTTTACTTCCTATAAATAGTTCCACTTGCAGCATTTCTAAGGACCTTGTTGCAGACTTCATGAAGTTTTATGCTTCATATAACTTACAAAGCGATACAGAGGCTAATTTCATGTGTCAGTTGCCAATGCAGTCCAAAAAACCTACACGATTCAGGTAACATTTTCAAATACAGGGATGATCAAGTCATTTGTTAATATAATTTCCTGTTTCTCAAATGTATCACTGATTAATATGTTATATTAGTTCAGGATCACTGTCAACAAAAGCCCCTGCATCGATCTCTTCTCACTAAACGGCGTTGTGGGTTATTTCCGTGTATTTACATTCATTGCAGGTCTCTTCGAGGTCCAAGTCTCGAGTCTCTCTCTCTCTCTCTCTTCTCTCTCTCTCTCTCTCTCTCTCTCTCCACAAGGCAGCCATCCGTAACGAAACTAGTGTGGTGAGCGTGGAAGCGTATCACTCGAGCTAAGAGATGCCATCATAGGAGATTAACAAGTGATGACCAGGAAAAGTAAGGAGAGAGAGAGAGAGAGAGAGAGAGAGAGAGAGAGAGAGAGAGAGAGAGAGAGAGAGAGAGAGAGCAGAACTAAGTATCTATGTAAGGGAAAATGGGGTTAGCTAAAATCCCGCACCACGACAACCACCCCACCCCCTAACCATTTTTATTTCCATTCCCCCTGGCGTACCACCCTTTCCAATTTCACCAAAAAAAAAAAGAAGTCCACGCTGGGCATCTACCAGCTTTTTCCTTCAAAAGCCCGTCGTACCCACTTAATAATAACAACGCTGCATGCTTCATCGTGACCGCGAACCCAATTCACGCTGTCCCGCGCAGGCGCAACAAGAACGGACGAACGAACAAGTCGTACACGCGAAAGCTTTAACGAAATCTTCATCTACTTATAAAGTTACTCCCTTCTCCATGTTGGGATGGGAAGGGGGGATGGGGGAGGAGGTGAGGTAAGCATCTTCCCCGGTACCTAAGAACGGGTTCTTCATCTTCCTGCGGCCGAAAGAGGGCGATCTCTCCCTTGATCTTCCTTGTGATTAGGGCAGGTGGACTTGAGATTAGCTCCCGTGTTACTTGATGATAGGGAACACGAAGATTCATGTAGCCTGGCCCCCTGATTACCAGAGACTATGAACGCGATTTTTTTTCTTATTTACTGAAGTCTGCAAAGTGGCGTAATCGTCGTTGTTCACCCTGATCGTTAACATCATTGTCGTCGTTACGATATGAATATTCCCGCGGGTCATAGAATGTCCGCCTTTTATTAAAGCAACGATCGCCTTGCCTTTGCATACTAAGCAGCTGAGTTACCTGCTACGAGAACATTACTCTCGTAAATATGGGAATCGACGATGCTTGAGTTGAGGACGACCTGAATAAAAGCAGACCTCATTAAACCTTTAAAAAAGACGGATGTTAAAAATTACTCTGAGCAATTTCTTTTGGTCTCTTTCCTGGTCTGTGGCCAGTGACTCCTATTCCTAAAGATAAACTACACTAGGTGGCGTTAGGTTTCATATTACAAAGTCAGTCATGAAACTGGTTAATTTTCTAACACAAAAGGAAACAAGGCAAGTAATGTTGGGACTGATTAGAAGGTCTACTTCACTGGATGACCACCAAAAAATGTTAGACACCGTCGCCATATTTCTATGAGCAAGGTGTAAGGCTAGCAATCTCATCCTGACATGCTTGATTATAAATGGAAGGACACCACCTTTCGCAGCCATAACCAGAGCAGGGGAAAGTTCCCAAAAACCTAGAGTATTACTGTTTATCAGCATGTCTCTAGGGGTGAGGTCACTATCCCAACGCCCTTCCCCCTCCCCTTTTTTTTTACTCTAGTAGATGCTAATTACCTCTATTTACAAATGGATGGTCTGGTGGGCGGTAAGCAAGAAGCGATCCACAGGCAAACAGAACGTGAGTTGAGTGCTGCATCACTCTGGCTGATTATACATTGCAAAGGTGGGTGATGGGGTACCCATATCCCTACGCTTATATCATGCACACACACACACACACACACACATATATATATATATATATATATATATATATATATATATATATATGTGTGTGTGATTGTGTGTGTATATATATATATATATATGTGTGTGTGTGTGTGTGTGTGTGTGTGTGTGTGTGAAACTGGCCAACAAACACCAAGACAACATTTCATGAAAACAAATTTTCATTTTACGAAAAGTCTACCAAGAAACATCAGAATTATACAAGAAAAATTACTTATTAAACTGCACTGTGAAGGATTATGGAGATCAGGATCCAAATTTACAATATTTACAGCAGCATAAATAAAAGTCAAGGAGTATATTCTTTTGAGTGTTATTAAATACGCAAGCAAAGTTGGGAGTGGGTAATACTTCCTCCTCTTTGTCTTCAACTTTACACACTTCTAGGTGGGGTCGCTGTTTCCTATCAGCCTTCTCCACCTTCATCTGTCCTACACCGGTGCCTATCTATCTGTTTTTTTTTAAGTTCCTCGTTGGGAGAGTCGGTAGAGTTGTGGGCTAGCACTAGCTAGGCCGAGTTCGAGTCTCCGGCAGGCTAATGATGAATTAGGGAATTTATTTCTGGTGATAGAAATTCACTTCTCGCTATAATGTGGTTCGGATTCCACAATAAGCTGTAGGTCCCGTTGCTAAGTAACCAAATGGTTCTTAGCCACGTAAAATTAGTCTAATCCCTCGGGCCAGCCCTAGGAGAGCTGTTAATCAGCTCAGTGGTCTGGTAAAACTAAGGTATACTTTTTTTTTCTGTCTATTAGCAAACTACCTCGAGAATGGATAAACAGATTTAGCCGAATCATAATGAAAACATTCACGTTCTGATTTCCTGGAGACGATCATCTTTGGTGGAACTAAACTAGTGGTTCTTTGAGTTCTAAGAGTTGGTCCTTCCTCCATTTCCCTTTTTCTTGCTTTCTTTGGGCGTGGGCGAGCAAAGGGGATTAGCTGCTCCTCCTACTGGCCTTAGACGAACACAAAAAAAAAAAAAAAAACACGAACATTTAAAAAAATTGGTTTGTGAAGTAAGTTTATACAAAATCCACAAGAGAAAAAGTTTTCAATTAACATAACAATAAATACACTCAATAAAATAAATTTTTCCATTAACATAACAACCATTACACTCAATGACATAAATATGTCCTCGTTCCGTGTGCCTAATCAATCAGGCACTCGGCTATTTTACCTATAAACTTATATACCTGTCAGTTTACTTCCATATCAATCAACTCAGCTAACAAGTAACGTCAATTTGCCAACCAATGAAATACGTCATAAATTTACGATACACGCCGATCTCAAAATTTAATTAGCTTGCCTTACTCGTAAATAATTATGCACATCAATGAGGTAAAATTTATATTCATTTATTCATTAACGGACGTAGTTTCTGGCGAATGCGTGTGTGTGTGTGTGTGTGAGGGCGCGCGCGCGCAGGCCTTGCACGACGCAAAAAATGAGGACGCTGAAAATCATAGCAGCCATATACGCGTCATGTCTGCATTTAACGCCAATGGATTTGACAGATACAATTAACATTCTCCGAGCAGATTATGGTCGTGTGTATATACATATTTATTCGGGACACCTAACATGCGGGGGTAAAAATTAATTAGCCTGTTTGCAAAGAAAAAAATAAACACCTGGGGATGTGATATCAGTGTGAGTGACTTTTGGTAACTAATTAACAAAAGAATTTATAGGTTCCTGGATTTTCTGCCCCCGCTAAAAGTTGGTTGCGTTGAAATTGGTTGATTTCTTTAATTCGCCAATATTTATTTTGAAGTAAATAAGAAAAAAATTACCTGTAGACAAGAATGGGGAATTACTGATAATTTTTTTATTGATTTCTTTAATTCCCCAATACGTGTCCTCATGTAAATATGGAAAAATTACCTGTAGAGAAGAATGGGTAATTATAGATGATTTCTGATTGGTCGGAAGGTTAACATATGAATACTGTGTTTATACATACATACATACATACATACATACATACGCACACTGAAGAAACTGATAAAAGGGAGAAAAACGAGTAGGTTGCTACAGAACAGACCCATGAATCAACACCACATTAAGACGGAACCCAAGAGGCCTGTTCTGTCAGCCAGCAACAAATAGGGAGCAATCAGGCAAGAACTTAGGCCAAACTCCTTTTGACACCTTGGAGATATCAAGAGAACTAATAACAGGTTCCCTCAAGTAACGTCAAAATGTGACCAAGTGTCAAAAAATAGGAGAGAATTCCTCAGTGGCTCTTGCTTCAAGAAGGGGACTCAAAAGACGTGAGTTGGAATGTATGTGATTTGATTCAAAAAACGACTGGAGTAAAATTTTGAATAATTTGATGGATGTAAATGTTAAAACAAGAAGACATGTGTTAGAGGGATCAGAACAGTCACCTTTCTTAGGAAAAATTTGAACCAGAACACATTTCTAAGAGCAAGAGTAAATGCAGGAAATGAAAACTGCAATACGATGAGGTCGGTATCTCTCAAGTTTCATTCAAGCCCTTTGTTGGCTGAGTCGGTTGAGCTTCAGACTGTCACTCGATAGGCCGGGGTTCAATTCCCCTGGCCGGCTGATGAAGAGTTAGAGGAATTTATTTCTGGTGATAGAAATTCATTTCTCGCCATAATGTGGTTCGGATTCCACAATAAGCTGTAGGTCCCGTTGCTAAGTAACCAATTGGTTCTTAGCCACGTAAAATAAGTCTAATCCTTCGGGCCAGCCCTAGGAGAGCTGTTAATCAGCTCAGTGGTCTGGTAAAACTAAGGTATACTTAACTCAAGTTTCATTCTTAAAATCGTTCAAGACTTTGATTTACACAATTCGTTCTGCAAAATAAGGGGGTCTTGGAGCAGCGTGGTCAATAAGAGAAGAATTGGATTGCAAATAAAAGACATAAAAGTAACTTTCTTACTAAGGGACCAAACTGCATATTCATGACGAAAGAAACAAGTAAAGAATGGGCCCAAGTTTCTTCGGCGCAATCGAGTTTTCTGTACACCCGCTACGGCGTATAATCAAGGACACCGATAACAGATCTATCTTTCGGTGGTCTCGGTATAATACTGTATGAACAGCGCCCATGAAACTTTAACCACGGCCCGGTGGTGGCCTATCCTATATCGCTGCCAGAAGCACGATTATGACTAACTTTAACCTTAAATAAGATCAAAACTGCTGAGGCTAGAGGACTGCAATTTGGTATGTTTGGTAACTGGAGGGTGGATGATCAACATACCAATTTGCAGCTCTATAGCCTCAGTAGTTTTTAAGATCTGAGGGAGGACAGAAAAGTGCAGACAGAAAAAGTGCAGACAGAATAAAGCCGACACAACAGTTTTCTTTTACAGAAAACTAAAACAGAGAAGGATAGTTTAATCTTATTTACTTAGAACTTTGCAGCCAAAGTCCCAGATTCCTTTCAGCAAGAGATGAGATCACGATGATAAATTTTCTCCGCGTAATGTATCGTATTATTTACATGATTCCGGGTAAATTTAATGACTAATGGTTCAGGGAGAACGTTTTAATACAGGCCGAGGCATATGCTTCAGTTACTGCGATTAAAGCCACACTGAAATAGGTTTTTTTACAACTGGAGTTATAGATACCACGACGCAGGGTTTATAAACTGCAATATAAATTTTACTAGTGCGATTCACAGATAATTAGTACATACTGATTCATAAAAATAATTGTTAATGGAGATTTTCATCTCGTAAATAATGCATATCATTTGGGCGCTGCCTAGAGCATGCAAGTTTTTGTGATCATCCGCTGAACAGAAGCTGAGAAAGGTTCCAACATCTGGTCTGTTGGTTACTTTCAAAGATTCAGACCTGGTGTTCTTAGTTTTCTGTAAAAGTAAACTATTGAGGTGGCTATTTGTCTGTCCGTCAGCACATTTTTTCTGTTCGCCCTCAGATCTTAAAAACTACTGGCTAACTTTAACCTTAAATAAAATAAAAACTACTGAGGCTAGAGGGCTGCAAATTGGTATATTGATCATGCACCCTCCAATGATCAAACATATCAAACTGCATCCCTCTAGCCTCAGTAGTTTTTATTCTATTTAAGGTTAAATTTAGCCATGATCTTGCGCCTGGCACCGCTATCGGTGCCAACAACACATGCCATCACCGGGCCGTGGTTGAAAGTTTCATGGACCGTGGCTGAGAGTTTCATACAGCATTAAACGCTGTACAGAAAACTCGATTACAATTACGATTCGGAGCAATTTTTATTTTTTTTATTGGCGTAAACCGGGAAGGAGTGAAGAGAGACGTAAAACTCAAGATACTTGATATACTTAGGAACATGTGGTGGAGGTTGAATAATTTGTCCCATTACACTATTAAGAGAAAAAATAAAAAGAAAATGTCCTTTTACGTGGATTGGAGGGAAAATGAGAAAAGAGACGCAAATATAATGCATATCTGATGCATAGAGGCATTGCCATATCAATCACGAACATGTGGTGGGTGTTAAATAGTTTATCTAATTACAATAGTAATGGAAAAAGGAAATTGTCCTTTTACCCCTTACATCTGTTTGAGCGCAATGGAACCTATCAGTGTGGCGTAACTTTAGTCGTTTATATTAATATTTTTCGCATGTGGATGACAGATTACTGAAGAGGATGTTCTGCAATTAGAACCTTGAAAAGTTCAAGCGAAGATGCAATGCATTACTACCCTAAAGCAATTTACCTCGTATTTTATTAATCTATTTATATTTTTATCTGCTTATTTATCAATATTTTTATTTATAATTTTTCTTTCCTAACAGCTGATCTCTTCCTTCTTTATTTCCTATTATCTTATGTTACTTCTTTCAAATGCACACCATATTGTTTGCGAGCTTGAATTTCAAGGTCATGGCCCATGTAAACTTGTCCCATATAAATAGGGGTTCATCTTCGGAATAATAATAATAATAATAATAATAATAATAATAATAATAATAATAATAATAATAATAATAATAATAATAATAATAATAATAATAATAATAAAAGAAGTAAGGTACCTAAAGAGACAAGTCCACTGAATTAAATGAAAAAAATAACAAACGCAAGAAATAAGAAACTGAGAGATATGAAAGAAAATAGGGAGAGGGAGAGGCCAAGTGAAAATAGGGAGAGGGGGAGGCTAAGTGAAAATAGGGAGAAGGGGAGCCCAAGTGAAAATAGGGAGCCGGAGAGGCTAAGTAAAAATAGGGAGAGGAGGAGGCTAAGTGAAAATAGGCAGAGGGAGAGGCTAAGTGAAAATAGGGAGAGGGAGAGGCCAAGTGAAAATAGGGAGAGGGAGAGGCCAAGTGAAAACAGGGAGCCGGAGAGGCTAAGTAAAAATAGGAAGAGGGAGAGGCCAAGTGAAAATAGGGAGGGGAGAGGCTAAGTGAAAATAGGGGAAGGGAGAGGCTAAGTTAAAATAGGGGGAGGGAGAGGCTAAGAGGAAATAGGGAGAGGGAGAGGCTAAGTGAAAATAGCGAGAGGGAGAGCCTAACTGCAGTTCAACATCGGGGAGAGTGATGCTGTGGCGCTGAATGATTGTGGCAGGTCCACAGAAGGCTAAAGGTCATGAATGGAACTTCAGTAGTACGTTTACTAAATTAGTCTACAGCAGTGGTTCTTAATCTGGGGAGACGCGTCCCCATAGGGGGGCGTCAGCAATTTCCAGGTGGGGGCGCGACCCCTAGGGAAAAATAAAAATTCTTTAATTATATTCATTAATCT